>NC_059362.1:33874325-34201825 GCF_019703515.2 Myxocyprinus asiaticus
AGGGTTCCCATAGTCATGGAATACCTGTAATGGAATTTTTGTAGTCAATATACATTTTTCTAAAATATTTAATTGGCTAGATATTGCTTTTGTGTAGATTAAAGTGTACCAGCCATAGTGATGTCCAATTTGTGAGCAAATCATTCTTTCGAGTTGTTTTTTTTTTTTAATTAATTGTCCTTATTGATCCCTATTGAGGAATCAAAAATTACTGGAAAGGTCATGGAAAATAATGAAAATTCATTGCCCAAAAGTGTGGGAACCCTTTTATTTTATTTTTTTGAGAGAGAGACTGTCTGATGGGCTGTCCATTACTCAGGTGGCTACAATCGTGAGGAGTGCCTGAGGACTGTGGAATGTTATGACCTGAAGACTGACAGCTGGACTTTCATCGCTCCAATGAAGACTCCACGGGCTCGATTTCAGATGGCTGTGCTCATGGTGTGTACAATTTCAAACATCAAAGGTGCATTAAGAAGTGTGCCAATTCTAATATTTGTTCCATTGTTGCTTTTTTATCCAACCAGGGTCAGCTTTATGTGATGGGCGGATCCAATGGACATTCTGACGAATTGAGTTGTGGAGAGACATACAACCCCAATGCTGACGAGTGGAGTCAAGTGCCAGAACTGAGGACCAATCGCTGCAATGCAGGTAAGGAATGAGATGCCCTCAGATCTCATAATTACATTACAATGACGAGGCTTTGAGGTTGTCCCTCCAAAATGGATGCATGTTTAAGCGACACTAAATAAAATACAGTAAGTTTAGTACATAATGCTTATTTGATTTTCCAGGTGTCTGCTCTCTGAACAACAAGCTGTACGTTGTTGGGGGATCAGATCCGTGCGGACAGAAAGGTCTGAAGAACTGTGATGTTTTTGACCCTGTGAGCAAAGCCTGGACCAGCTGTGCCCCATTAAACATCAGTAAGTCACATTGACATCAGAAAATATCCCTGATTACACTATAATTTGTGCTTCCACAGAGGTTTAAGGTACTTAAGAGATCGCAATGTAAGCATACAGCAGGAATTACATTGTTGAAACGGCAGATAGTAGGATAGGATCTTCTGATGCTATCCTACATTTTATTTTTATGTCTATAGGGAGGCATCAGGCTGCTGTGTGTGAGTTGGATGGCTTTATGTATGTGATTGGAGGAGCAGAGTCATGGAACTGTTTAAACAGCGTGGAGCGTTACAACCCAGAAAACAACACCTGGACCCTCATTGCCCCAATGAATATAGCCCGCAGAGGAGCTGGAGTGGCCGTCCATGAAGGTAACTTGCACCGATTAAATTGGCAGATATTTGGACTTTATAAATATCAGCATCGACTGATAGATATTCCTATTGGCCTGCTCTCTAGATATCTACATTAGGCATTAAAAAACCTATATCGGTAGATGACTAGTAAGAACAAAGGACAAATGGCGGGACACGATTACAGTTCATAGAAAACGGCATTGATTTAGCTGTACTTCCTAATGTTTTACCAATGGTGACCAGTTTTCTCTCTCTCAGGTAAACTGTTTGTGGTCGGTGGCTTTGATGGCTCCCATGCCTTGCGTTGTGTCGAGGTGTATGACCCTGCCCGGAATGAATGGAGGATGCTGGGTAGCATGAACTCGCCACGCAGCAATGCCGGAGCAGCCGTGCTTGGTGACATCATCTATGCCGTCGGTGGCTTCGATGGAAATTACTTCCTTAACTCAGTTGAGGCCTACAACCCTAAAACAGACGAGTGGAGCACCTGTGCAGATGCCTTCACCAATTCCTAAGAGCCAGGGGTTAGGAACCATGCGGGGCGGGAGGTGGGGGGGATCTCACTCAAACTAACAGGCTTAGTGACGTAATCGTGCTTTGTGATGTCCTGTATGTATGTGGGTTGGCGGGTCTTTTAAGGGGGGGGTTCTCGTGGGGGTCGTCACTCAAGTCACCCATAAGATCGAAATTTCTTACAGTGTTTGGGAGGGGGGTTGCTGATAGCAACATTAAGCTTTTGCATATTGCATACTTTATTTTTTGTGTTGTATATATTGTTTTGTGTTTAATTTTTCTTTCAATCTTTCCGTTTCATCAAGAATGCCAACATTTATTGCACATCGAGTGTACCTTTTTGAATTGAGAAGTTTTTGGGAAAGGATTCTCAGAGTTAAAGACAGGATTAGTTGGTTGAACCCAGTTGTGATTCAGTTTGATTTAGTTTTTTTATGCTTCATTAGTGAATTTAGCTCAATTAATTTGAAGCTCCATGCTAAAAAAGCCTTATTTTACAAAATGTTCAAATACATGGCTTTACTTTTGTGTCATTAGCCATGATGCAGGATTACTGTACCAATCTTTAAAGATGGCCTTTTTTATATTTTTGATACACTGCTAAGTAACCAATAGATAGATTGATGAGCTAGCAGACTCACAAAACTCATGAGGTTATGAACTTTAAATCAGTGCCAGTTTAGTTACACTCGTACATAGTCGATCATGCTTAAGTGCTCCTGCTTATTAGATCTTTTGTTACCATTTTTGTCAGATTCACGCAAGTGAGACGATACTTATTTCTTAACACCTCTTTTTAATATTTCCTGTGTTTAGCATTTGGAAGCAACAAAAATGTTTTTGGCTCCAAGGTTTTGTTTACTCAAATTCTATATTCTCTAAATTCTGTATTTCCTTACCAATAAACCATTTCAACCTGTGAAGTATTTCAAATGGTCATTTCTCTACAAGCATTGCAGTCAATGCATTTATAATTCTTGCTAATCTAGCAGTTAATTGAGTTTAAACAGTGTAGGCCTCATTTAATTGGACTGTGTATTGAGGTGTTTTAACACATTTCATCTATATAATTTAATTTTGGTGGTATTAAATTTATTCGGCTTGGGATCAGATGAAGGCCAGGGCCATATTTTTCAAAGTAAATTACTGGAAAGCACTATTTCATGTAAAAGTGGAGGTGTGTTGTTCTAACCATAAAGTGTGGTCTCATTGTAAAATTTTTCAATTATATAATTTCATGGCCCATTTAAATAATTTATCAATTTATCATGTCAGATTGATTCTTGGATTGACACTAGCCCAACAAATCCTCTTCATTCACAAATGTTAACCTGTCTTAATCCCCAACAAATCACATGTAAATTATGCTGGCAGGAAGTGGGCCAAAGGCACAAGGTGTAGAGGAGGGATTACAGGTCCTTTCCGGCACTGACTACCTACTGGATTTAAGCAAGAAGTCACTAAATGACCTTCCAATGTGTGCCTGTGATTTGATATTAAAAAAAAAACTGTTAAAAATGTCTTGTTAACAACTCTGCAGTCTTATCAATTGTTATAATAATCAGATTAAATATTACAAAGAATTTAGAATATTACACATGAATTTTTATTTTTATTTTGAGTGCCTTAAATTATTAAAAATTAAAGAACATGAACTTCAAAATAATCTACTTCAATAATCATGTTTTTAAATAATCACATCCTGCTGAGTCCTGCTCAGTAACCTATGAACGTATCTTGCTCACGTCATTGAGCATTAGTGTAATCTCAAGATGGCTATCATCACTATTCCCCTAATCCTGCAAGGCCTCTCAAGCAGTGACGTCACAGTGCTGCTTTACAAACCAGAAACCTAGATTAACATCCTCCAGTTTAATGTGACAAAAAATGCCACAACACGTCATTATTGATAAAACATTTTAATCAAAATGAAAATAGATGTAAAGGAAAAATATATTCTTTTTGAAATACTTTAATACAAATAAAATATATTTACAACTCAAACTATCTCAAAACCTGAGAACTGTATGGATTAGACTGAATAGATCTTAATATTTAACATTTACGGAGGTATTTTCAGATCTCTGTACAGGTGTGATCACCATTGTTTTTTCCCCATAGAATCAGTTCTTGTTCAGACAAACTGGAAGTCATTCAGGTTGAAATCAGAGAAAATCAAAACAGCAGTCATAAATTTTGCCCTGAGGTTGGTGTTGGTGCATTGCATCTTCAGTGGCAGAACTAAGAGTTATGTTGAAAATAAAACGAAAGGAAAGCAGCCAACCCAATGTCTAAGTAAAATGAACTGATGACTGCTTTCCAGGTAGACTTTCCTGGGCTAGACTGATGCCCAGAAAAGTAGGCTTTCGACATGACCACTGTCGCACTCACTAATATAATTATGGAAAGCCTTGGAGGACTGATGAGACAGTATTGTGAAGTAATATCTCCGTTTCTAACCAAATACATAACCTGTTACCACAACAGCCCATGGATGTCAGAAGGATTTTGAGCAGAGTGGCAGGGCCAAGACAGGAGAGTTAGCAATTCTTCCTACCCTCAGAAAGTTTAAAGCACCAAAATTACACAACTTTCTTTATTCATTGCTAAAAGAGTGTGTGTTTTCCCACCAGGGGCATTGCTGTCAAAACCAGGTCATGTCCAAACATCTTCAGGGCCAAGAACTAAGAGCAGCAGCACAGCGATCCAGATTTGCTGTCAGTTCAGACAGCTGCGAACAACCCACACACAGCTTCTCCCTGTGAACAGACACACACACACACACACACACACACAGAGAGAGAGAGAGAGTAAGATAACACTTTTGTACAATGTTTCTAAACCCATATTGATGAATAACTGAATTCCCTTATCAGACATTTTCATTCAAAGACTTATAAACAAAAAAATAATGTGGAAGAAAAAGGGGATATTATCTGACCTGACAGCTTAAAAAGTGTTAATGTGTAAAAACAAGTTTCTATATTAAACTTACACGCGAGAAAATGCACAATATACAAAATATAATATTTCACCCATTTCCGTGATATCTGTCAAGTAGTAGAGACATTTTATACATGGAATTTATAGCATAGATGCGTGGACATTGTACTTTGGCTTCGCTATACGCAACGCAGAATTTAAATTCATTTAAACCAACTGATCTGTTCAGGAGACTCTGTGCTGTCAGTAAAGGGTTAAACTTTTGACGTAGGGAGTCATGTGACAAAACAACAATGGTTGGCAGTGATTGGATGACGCTGGCCATTATATCAGAATTAATTATGCTAATTTCTGATGTAAAGTCTGTAACGTCTCAAAAACATGAATAACCAGCTCTCCTGCAAACATAATAAACAATTTGATTTAAAAAAAAAATCTGACTTTCTATAGCTTGGTATTATTTAAAATTTCACAACTTAGTCCCGCTGTACACATATGTTGCCATACATTTTTATGAAAACTTTTTGCTCTAGGAAATGTTTTTTTTTTTTTTTTTTTTTTTTTTGCATGTTTATCAGGTGTTACTAGTGACAAATCAAAAAGGGAAATGGAAAATACACACAGCAGTCACGCTCGGGTCTCAGGAGGATAAATAACACAATGCATAAAATGCCTATATTAAATGACATTCTTCATTGTTTTGTTCCATCTGGTGCAAACAGAAATAGAAATAGAATGGATGAAGGTCATCATCAATTAGCAAAACAAGTGCTGAAGATTTGATCTGAGTAAACATTTGTGAGGTGTCCTTGATTGTTCCTGCTGTTTCACTTCACACAATATAACTTCCACCCCAGAGCCTGGGCTTACAAACAGGAAGTGGAAGTTTTGTATGCAGGAAGTGAAAGAGGACAAGGGAAGGTGACTTAAAAGATTCTGCTAAGAACTAATATAAAAGGATATTTATTACTTAATAAAGAAGAACCTCCGCACACCTGGTAGATAATCAGCAGCTGCGTGGGAAAAATGGAAGAGAATTGACAAGATAAAACCCTAGACATCACTGTTGCTTGTAAAAAGCAAAAAAAATTTATTGACACGTTTTGGTCACGTGACCTTCATCAGGTATTTAAAATTGTTTAAAAGGTATTTCTTGTTTATCCTGTAGATATTTATTATTCAAATAAGTTGAGGTTAAAACAGAGGTCTGCAGCCTTTTTTGGGTGGACAGAGAGACAGACTGTTAGATATTGTATAAAACGGAGTGTTGCATTTTTATCCCAGACTATAATTACATGCGTATAGTACCATACAATGTATTTACATACTTTATTGTGATGCTTACATTGCAAAGCCATCAAAATAATCATTATTAATGTGCAGAATACACATTTACATTGGAACACAACAGTCAGCGTATGTCACCATCACCGTTCTTTGTATGAAGATGCAATGAAAGTGGTGACTGAGGCTAACATTCTGCTTTCTTTTGTGTTCCACAGAGGAAAGAAAGTCATGCAGATTTGGAAAAACATGAGGGTGAGTAAATGATAACAGAATTTTCATCTTTGGGTGAACTATCCCTTTAATACATTTTAATGTGGGAGGGACAATGAAACAATTTACTGAACTTTTGATTTGTTTTAAGTTAACTTAATATTGTATTTTTTTAAAGCATATTTTCATTTTTACAATAACATGATCAAACAATAAATGATGGTGCCCATGTTGAAGACCCCTGGCTTAAATAATAATGCTCTGCTTTGTCTTAAATACCACCAATTATAAGGGTTCCTACATGGAGAATTAATACAATGCAATCTCACTCTGAGATAGCATGCAGTGGACTCTATATGTCAACAGGAAGTGATTGACTGACACAAAATTGTTTCCCATGTTTGATTCCAGTGTGATTCTTTGGAAAGGAAGGTGACATGCATTTAAACAATTGCCAAACCCTCTGACTCAGAGTCATACAGGCCAACCTCTTTCTCTCCCTGGTACTGTTGTTCACAACTGATTGGAATGAAGGCCATTATTGTGTTTCTGTGCCTCTATCTTTTTCACACTTTATCTCACACTCCCTAACTCCCTTTCTCTAAACCTGTTGCTGCTTGTTGCTTCATTTTCTACACGTCTTGTGTTCCCTGATGAACATTACATAACAAATGAAAAAAACTGGAAGGAATTCATGCACTTGTTTTTTCCCCTAGTGCACGCCCTCTTCTTCAACAAATCCCGTTTATGTAATGGAGGGTACGGTGGAAAACAAGAGCATGTCTGGACATGGATCGTTGCCTTTGGTTGTTTTGCTGGCTTTTAATATATGCAAATCTGTCAGAGTGCAAATTGTAACTAGATACACTCACTAACACACACTGAGCAAGAAACATTCAGATACAAAAAAATACTGTCTACAGGAGATCATGCATCATTTTGACTGAGTAACAAGGAAGCTGAAATCTTCCTAAAATGGCTTAGATGTTGATCTTCAATACATTTTGATCTCATGTTTTGACAACCAAGTTTCAAACCTCATCTAAAAAGCAATACACATGCTAGGTTACAAAAAAACTATGGAAATATAGATCTGTCTGTGCCCTCACCACACTCCACTCTAATATGTGGCTGTAACCTTGCTTGTTCCAAACCAAATTTTTTAAATATTACAATTAATAAAATAAATCTTAAAAGAAATAGTTAACCCAAAAAGAAAAAAATTCGAATTATGTTCTCATCATCATGTCATTCTTTATAATGCCATTTTTTCCAAGGAACACAAAAAGTCCAAAAAACACAGAAAACACAATAGGGCAATTCCATGGAAATGTCAACCACACCATGGAAAAATTTTGTTTTAAGCAAAGGAACAAACCCCCTTTTAAATTGTCAAAGGACTCTTACTTTCACTTTTTTATAACAATAATTATTTTCCAGAAAGACAGGGAAATGTCTGAGAAATATCCAGGGAGGAGGGATGCACTGTCGCAGAGTCCTCGCCGCTGCCATCCGCCAGGGGAGCTGGAGGAACCACGGCTGTCTGCCAAGAAGGGGAGGAGCGGTTCCGTTCGCCAGAGGGCAGAGGAGCACTAGAGGACCGGGCGGCAGCGCGTCCGGGAGCCGGCAAGCAAGTTCTTCTCTCTCTCTCCTCTCTCTCTGTGTGTCTCCGCTCACCATTTCCCTCTCCCCCCACCTCCCCTCGTCTCTCCCCCCCAGGTGCGCAGGAGGCGGAGTGGACCACCAGCTGACAGAATGGCCGGAAGGGCAGCGTCTCCCCACCCCCATCAGACCGGTGGTGCCCCAGCCTGAATCGGGCGGGGGAGGAGTGTGAAGAGGAGGAGAGCGTGGCCGGGCCATGATGGAGCACGGCCGGCGCTGAATCAGCGGGAAAGCGAGATAAGGGGCTGCTGGAGAGGCCAGTTCGAGAGAGAGAGAGACGCACGTGGCCGCATTGCATGTGTGTCTGTTCGTTTATGTTTTATGTTGCTTTATCATAAAAAAATGTATGTTGACTGTTCAGCCAGTTCCCGCCTCCTCCTTGCCCAGCCTTTACTCTGTTACAGTGAACTAACCTTTTACGCTTATATAACTGAAACAATAATTATTTAAATAAGTTCTGTGGCTTTTATTATTTCTGTTACTGTGCATTTCAATTTACAGTTTTTACAAAGTGTGTGGTCTCCCAAAAACTTGTTTCCATTTTTGTCACGTCCGTAACGCAAGTTCATTTCCTGATCTAAATGGGTACAACGGGTAAGGTGTTTACATGGTGTGTGAAATCGGCGTAATGGGCAAAAATCTACCCGTGTCAACAGAGTTATTCAGAAGCCGTTTATGGCCTTTACAGCGATAAAGGAATGCGATTTATTGCATTTACATGACCGCATGCGTTGTCGGCTTATTAAGCATAATCGGTGTAAGAACGTGCATATAAACACGCTCATTGAGTACTTTACATGTGAAGTTTAATTTTACGTTATCACTGCAAATATCACATCCGTAATGCTGGAATTGACCAAAAAGCACAGAAATATTTCATTTCAGAGCTGTGGTGGAGGGAAAGGTTTTAGTGAATAACGACTTAAATTTCTGCCTGTTCGTCACACAAAGCTATTGTTTGAATTTATAAGACTTGCAATATAGTAAGCAAGTAATATCCAGTGGTTCCCAACACTGGTCCTGGATTATCCCCAACACTGCATGTCTCCCTTATCTAACACACCTAATTCAACTCATCTGCTCATTAGTAGAGGCTCCATGAGCAGAATTGGGTATGCCAAACCCAAAATGTGCAGTGTTAGGGGTACTCCAGGACCAGGGCTGGGAGCCTTACTACTTACTACAGAATTTCCATTTTTGGTTGAGCTATTCCATTAAAATAACGAACGTAAAATGTAATATGCACTAAGAGTGTTGATTGCTCAGTGGCAATCCGTGGTGAATGCATGAAGCACACTATTCCTTCTGCCTTGCAATTATCCACTTGACAACAGTGCTGCTATGGCAACCATACAACACTCAGTAGCTCCCCATTAAGAGCAAGAAAGCTGTCAAACAGCACAATGAACACTTGATGAAGCCAATCTGTAACAAATCAACAAAACAAAACATAACACCACAGAGACGGTACTTGCTTAAAAACAAGCATGATCATATCTTCAGACAAAAGCTCTGGCAGCGTCTCAGCCGTTGTGAGTTGACAGCATCAGTGCAGTGTCTGGTTGCTTAGATATGAATCCCTGCTGTGAGATTTGACAGCTAAAGACAAGATGCTCATGCAAGTTTTACAAATACACTCATGAACGAAATCAATGAATTCAGGTATCACAAAACATATAGGGGGAATTCACTAAAGCCATCTTTACACTGCAAAGGTGGCACAGAAGCTGCATCTGAAGTGGCATTTAGTATTTACACAGACTGTTTAAAGGTGCTAAGAAGTAGCATAATTGCATTTACACAGCAATTACAATTAAATAATGTTATGAGATTCATGTTTTACATATAAAATTATGAATATAGCAATATGAAATGAATGAAAATATGCAATTATACTTTTAAACAACGTTTAAGGCTGCTCTGATGCTGCATTTCATTTACACAGAACCAAAGCAGAATTGCCTTTTATACTAGTGGCTGGGGTGGGTCAGAGCAGGCATAATTAGTCGGGCTTTTTACACAGAATTTTGAGGAGGTACAGAGTAGCCTTAACTAACAATGAAAAATGTTACAGTGTGCACCCGGCTTAAACTGGATTGCGGGTGGTTAGTGAATACGGTTTGTGTGAAAAAATACCACGCACAGCGGTGTAACTGTTTAGTGAATTTGCCCTTTACTGTTCCTTTCCATTACAGACTACTCCCAGGGTTCATTTTAAGGAAATCAATATGACATGACATGACATGCCCAAATGATGCACAGCTTACATCATGTCAAATGTCACATGACCAATGCCAGTCAAAAGTTATGAAAGGTTCAGCGAGGCAAAGCCTGATTGCTTATTGAGACCAGTGCATTATGTAACAGGTTACAATCAGGCAACTGATAACGAGAGATAATATGTACAATACATACATAGAAACATATGTAATATGTATTTGTACATGTTATCCAACCTGGCACTCTAGTATGGGTGCGTGACTAGGTCATTTTGTTTTTGTGTGCTAATATACGGTACCTGACATTACTGAACAAACCCAATAAAGCAGTCTTTGAAATGTGGATTAGTACGTGAAATGAAGTCACAGAGTTCTGTGTGTGTAAGGTGATGAATGCTATGTGTCGTGGCTTAATGACCCGGCAGAGGTAAGTGAGCCGCTAACAATCAACTGTCAACTGCTCTTGAAATTTTCGTGTGTTAGTGTGTAGCTAGCTACACATGGTTGATAACGTTAATCAATGAACCTCTTCTCTGGCCCTGAAGACAATATCTGACTGAGCCTTGACAAACACAAACAAAGACACTTTGCAAGTGGCGATCTCACAGAAATAACTGCCTAATTAATCATTACAAATTAGAAAAGCATTAACAAACCGGAAGTGAGATTTGGTTTTTAGGTGTCATTGTATTTTTTTTTTTTTTTTTTTGCTAAAATATTTTTCCAAGCAAAAACAAAACATTTGACAATCAATGGGAGGTCTAGACAGGTATTAAGTGGAACACAAGCCCTGCTCACAGCACAACAAACAGATTGAAAAAAAGCTGGGTGAAAATGAATCTCAAAGTAAACCAACTCCCTGCCTGCTGTCTGAAGTTGTGCCTTATTCCACTCTCTTGTTCCCTATGACATGAATCAGTATATCACAAATAAAAATTTGGGCACTAGCAAGGGCTACGATCCACTAAATGACACTGATGACTTCATTACCTGTGACACGTTTATGAGATCTCACATTAATACATAGCTGATATTTATCAACAACATGTATAAACGGCAACATGCATAGACATTGCAGCTGTTAAAAAGTACCAAGTGCCATTCTGAAATATGCACTTTGTCCTGTATTTTTTTCTTCACTTCAGCAAAAACTATTTTTATATAGTTTTTCTTTTTTTTATATATATATAGTTTTATATAGTTATTTACAATATAAATATTAGTACTCTATTAACAGAACATATGTAAATAAATAAAATAAAAAGGGGAATGTCTTTTAATCTTCTTGTTACAATAACAAAATACCAAGAAAAAAAGGCTTTTGTCTTTATACACCTACACTTGCGCTCATCCTCTGACTTGAGAGACTTTAGAAGACATGACGAAATTTCTGTTAAGTGAATATAGTTAGCAACCAATGCTCTATGGCTGAGTTTCCATTTAAATGTTTCACATTTTTAAAGTCAATTTCTAAATATATGACTAAAGAAAATGTGAATCATTACACGTTTTCATCGACTACCTCATGCACATTATCTTGATGGAGCCTGCATTGTCATGATAGAGCAGCCAAATGACGTCCTTGCTTCGGGGAGAGTTTAATTTGGGGCACTGAAGCAATTGTACATCGTTTTATTAAATGCTGCCAGGAGACACTCAATGAGGGTAATATCTCATATAATGAGGGCTGAAATGGCTGTTATGCCTATACGCCGTCAGCTTCCGTAAACCTGAGAAAGCGTGCTCAGAACTGTTCTGGCGGTTTGTGAGGACCCACTTTAATGACCAGCTGTGGGTTAAACACTTCCAAATGTCAAGGGCTGTGTTCGAAAAATTGCTTTATTGTGAAAAGGAGCGGAAACACGTGCACAAATGGCCAAAACACGTGCTCGTTTTGCAAATAAACCGTTTCCATCACCTTAATACGAATTTTGGCTTATGCAAATCTTTAGAAAATCCACTTCTGCATAACACAAACTTTTATGTGAATTTTGAGAGTTTATGCGCATATCAAGAATTTCCATTCAGGTTTTCATAAGCCAATTTAACATTTGTATAAAAACTGTTGATAGAAACCCAGCAACTAACTTTTATGGTGCATTCTGGGAATTCATAGGAAATATATGGAATCATATTTGTGCCATTAGGACTTCAATTTTAATTTTAGGACTTTATTTTAATTTAAAGGTGCACTCAGTAAGTTTTTGTTCATGTCGTCTTAGACTTGCACTGATACCTAGTGGCCTGGATACAGCATTATTCAAATGAAATATTTTTCAGTTAAATACTTAACTGAGTAGTATTCGGCTGGCCATGTGATCCTAACATGGCACCCGCCATGAGGGGACCCTCTCCATGTAGAATAAAACAGCTTTTTATTAGGTTACTGATGGGACTGAAGTCTTTATCTCTTGTGAGTAGTATTGATTTATCACATGCTTCAAAACTGCAATTCATTTCTTAAGGAGTACAGCTTTTTTTTTTTTTTTTTTGAGGAAAAAATTACTGAGCTCACCTTTAATATGTTTACTTGAAATTGAGTTTGAATTTTTTAACTTTTCGCTTTTTAACAAACTTTAAAAATCATATGTATGTGGCACGAATTCAGATCTTAAAATTCAGATTCAAATTTTTAATACAGTAATTCAGATTTTGTTTTTTTAATTTATAAAAAGTACAATTCAGGTTTTATATTCAGATTCTGGTAAATTTGCTGAAGACATCTGGATGCTCAGAAAGAGTAATTGAGCCTGTATGTAATCAAATTCCTTTTTGAACAACCATAATGCAGCTCACAGTCATGTTTGTAAGAGGAAGTAAGAACAGTGGTCAAATAGTGGCAATGTGGGATCTAGTTGTGCCATTCAATACATATGAATTTCAAGTTTGATGTAATTCAAGTTTGAAACCATATAATACATTTCAAGTAAACTTATTCAAATTCAAGTCCCAGTGGCACAAATATCATTACATATAGGGAGGTCTCTGGGTCTGATCAATAGTTCAATAATCTTTCACTTCATTCATGTTAATTTAAATTATTTTCTTTGTAAAGAAATATTGTTTCTTAGGACAATTTCAAATTGAAAATTTAAATTGCAAAAAAAAAAAAAAAAAAATTTGTTGTGCAGTCTGGAATTTGTGGGTTATTAGTGCAGAAATAGTGCCATCCTGTCTGACACAAAGATCTTAGGGAATGACGTGGCCATTTCCTCATGCTTAGTCACAGTCTCTCCCTCAGTAACAAGACAGAGAACCACATCCTACTGCAAATCCAATTATTTACAAGTGCAAACATATTAGAGACTTTATTTAACTAAGGGTAATTAATATCATTAACATGTAGCAAATATTTCACACTCCTTATTTGCCTGATGCAACATCAAAATCAGCACATTGGTATTGTGATCATCTTTGAGGCAAGATAGATCATTCAAATGTCCGACTTTCCATGTGAGGCAAGTTCCACAAACACCTCTGTGCACTATGGGGAATATATTGCGGAATATCATTATCAGAATGGTTTATACATGTTAACGACTCTGGGGGAAAAGGTGATGTATTATCAAATACACCCTTTGTATCATTAAAGCCCTCCTCAGTGCTAAAACTGTTCACTTTAAATCACACTTTCAACATAACCTGTTACTGCACAAGTGTCACAATAGTGAGAATTAGTGCACAGCATGCAGCGCAATGTCAGAACACTTCATCTATTCAAAATAAAGACCTAAACCATAACGGGAAAGTACAGGAAAAAGATTTACTGTTCTCAACTCAGCATAAAATAAAGAGGCTTGAATCGAATTACAATAAAACAACACTTTTAAGCATGGTGCCTTTATATTTTGCCATTCAAAAATGGCATGTTTGAAATGGCAGGCATGACATCCAGGATTCAGACAACTGTCATCTGAGGTTTGGGCAAGCTGGTGATGCAATAACGCTCAGAGAGTGGAAAGTAAATTTTCCTCTGAGACAATGGATACCTGCTGAAACAAGCACTGACCAGAGAATAGTGCACTGAGCTTCAGCTATAGGGCCTATCTGCTTGTTATTCCCCCAAGAAGGAATTTTGTCATAATTTACTCTAGTACTAAATGCACACAAATTTCTTTCTTCCGTGGAACACAAAAAATGATGTTAGGCAGAATGTTAGGGACTGATAGCCTCGGTCACCATTCACTGTCCAACTTTTTGCCATACAATGAAAGTGAATGGTGACTAAGACATAACATTCTGTATATATCCATTTGTGTTCCACAGAAGAAAGAAAGTAAAATGGGTTTGGAATAGGTGACAGGTGAACCATCCCTTTAATTATGGTGGGAGGTGTTGAAATGCTAAGAACAGAACAAACTGCATCGCGCACGTAGCCAGTTTACGAGTGCAGTATCATCTGTGAGTTTGATTTACAGATAAGCTAACGCATATAACCGTTCACTCAATCTCACATGACTCTGAACTAACCGGTACTCCTGTTGTGAGAAGCAGTCAAACAGGTCCCTGGCAGTGAAACGTGGTTCCAGAGCAGCAATCTGTAATCAGAAAGCATGTCTTTTAAGTACACAGAGTACACATCAACACGTCCTTCTGTAGAATCATTACTTATTGAGAATGCTTTGTTGATTTTGGACCTCTTGGCGGTCAGTTATTTGATCCGGTCAAGACAATGAAGTAGTTCTTCAGGCCTGAATAAAATATATTTTCCCTTTGGAAATGCATTAACTATGGGGCATTGCAAACATTACTAATGCTGTAAACGCATGACTAGTTAAAAGCTAATGTGTGGCCGCATATTTTGCATAATACTGCCACAGGGCTTTTGTTCTTACCTCACTGACTTGAATAATGGAGAGAAGTGACTGTGCATCTTCAACACTGCTATTCACAGACAATAACCTATAGAAGGAGAAACCTTTATTAATCATGACTTTCAATATCACATTTAACAGGGATAAAGTCCCACCTATGCAATTACTAGAAAATGAAGAAAATTAACAGTGTATATTATTTGTGGTTATTGGCTGATATGTTTAAACCATTTATCCAATCAGAATCCAGCTTTTGATTTCATATTATACAACAGTTCTGGTCCTCTAATCTGATTGGACCAACAGTGTTCCAAGAGTAATATTTAATATAACAGCACTGGGATGCTTCACTGTTTGCATCACTCCACTTGTCTATGTTTGTGGCATTCCAGACAGGCTGTCTGTCTGTGCATTGTAACACACAACGGTTGATCCAGTTAATGGTTGAATGGTTAGCGGAGCAAAATAGACTAAATAAGTGCCGACTGTACTGTATACAAGCAATATTAAATACTTTACATTACTGAGTATCAGCATGGCGAATATTTCCACAGAATTTTTAACTGATGCTGGATTGATACTCAGTAAAACAGCACTCCGCTCGTGTGATATTGCTTGAATGCATCAGTGTAACAATGCAGGTTTCTACATTTTAAAAGACCATTTCCTACACTTTTGTAGCACCCTGCAAATCCCTTGATGGTGAAAAATGCATCGGCTAAATGTCAAATTTGTTAGTATGTTATTAATGCATAAAACGATCTGTATGACATTGGTTAACATGGAAAACATGGATTTAAACAGACACATGGTGAAATGCAAAAAACAGCTCAAATTTTAAAAAGGCATCTTAGAACTTAGTTGAACATGTTGAAATGGCAGCTACAGGCCATGTCTGTACTCCCTGAGATGCAGACTTCAGAGACAATACACAATCTCATCCAGGCACACACTGTACATACACACACCTGCACTGAATTCTTTCTATCAATAACCTATGACAGACCCAGGCAGAGCTGAAACAGAGACACTGGTGGAGAGACAGTGAATGCAAAAATATAACAGCATGGACTGCAAAGAGAGGGAGAGGGAGGGGAAGGGGAAAGGAGGGACAAGAAGAAGAGAAGTAGAGTAATTAAATGGGCAGGATGAGAAAAGCCATTTTAGCAATACAGTCTGAATTATGCATACCCTTCTTCATTCAGGGGGCATGGACGACAGAAAATAAATAGCGGTTCACACTTGTGTGTGTGTGTGTGTTGGCTCTGATGACTGATCTGTCTGCCTTCCGCACATAAAAACGAGTCTAGCCATATCCATGGCAACCGGCCCTATTCTTGCTTCAAACCTTGTCTTCTCTGAAACACTTCCCTCCATTTCTCTCTCAAATGCAAGGAGAGATGTAAATACACAAAAATGAAATGCAGTAAAAGAAAATACACCTAAATGAAACCTTAGAAACAAAATAAACCTATAAGAAAGGCAACATGCATCTGAAGCCCATATGAACATTATGAGAATGACTATCAGTCAGTGGGGACCAAGCGATCAGCATTAGTGAATAAGAAAATAGGGTTGATGGGTAAAGGGTGACATCACTTTAGGCAGATCGCTAATATAGTAGAAGGGCATATGGTTCCATCTAAACATGTGACTGGGAAGGTGAACACTTCTCTGATCTCATAAACTAACACGTAAAATCTGCTTTTCCACTGTATCACCTTCAAAAAGACAAATTAAACAGGAGGTTGTCATCTAAACAGACAGCATAATAATAGTCCCTCATGATAAAGCCAAATACTATGAGCAAGTGTGCAAATCAATTTGCGTGCACTGATGCATGAACGTGGTGTCTTTTGCAATATAATCAAACATATGATCAATTAGGCTGACAATGCAGCACAAAGTTTCACATCACAAACATTCATTTGCAGTGTTGAGCCCAGTGTATGCTTTAACATCTCTCTCTGTTGAACAAAAGCCTCAGTGTAGCAGTGCACTATTTTATGCACTGAGACTGAATAATTTATAGCAAACTCATTCACCATAGTAGTACTGAAAATAAGGCACAAAAGATTGCTCGGTCCAACGTTATGTGTCCCTAATACTATTATATAGTACCTGCATGAAATTATGTTCATATTTTCTGTCAGTTCAGAGTTAATTAATTAAATGTTAGTGTGTTCTTCACAGAAAGCTATTCTATGGCTTCAGATGACTTGGATTATACACTCACTGTGCACTTTATTAGGAACATTATACTGATACAGGGTAGGGCCTCCCTTTGCTCTCAAAACAGCCTCAATTCTTCTAGGTATGGATTCTACAAGATGTTGGAAACATTCCTTTGTGTGATGCAATCATGTCAACATGGAACAGAATCTCAATTTCTGCAGATTTGTCAGCTGCACATTCATGCTACAAATCTCCCATTCTGCCACATCCCAAAAGTGTTATATGGGATTCAGATCTGCTGACTGGGAAGGCCATTGACGAACAGTGAACTCATTGTCATGTTCATGATGACTTTTGCTTTGTGACATGGTGCATTATCATGCTGGAAGTAGCCACTAGAAAATGGGTAAATTATGGCCATTAAGAGATGCACGTGGTCAGCAACAAAACTCATACAGGCTTTGGCATTCAAGCGATGATTGATTGGTATTAACAGTGTGCCAAGAAAACATTCCCCACACCATTACACCATTGCCACCGGCCTAGACTGTTGACACATGGGAGGTTGGGTCCATGGATTCATGCTGTTGGCTCCAAATTCTGACCCTACCATCTGTGTGCCTCAGCAGAAATCAAGATTCATCAGACCAAGCTACGTTTTAACAGTCTTCAACTGTCCAGTTTTGGTGAGCCTGTGCCCACTGAAGCCTCAGCTTTCTGTTCTTGTCTGACAAAAGTGGAACCTGACGTGGTCTTCTGCTGTTGTAGCCCATCTGCCTCAAGGTTTGATGTGTTGTGCATTCTGAGATGCCATTCTGCTCACTACAATTTTACAGAGTGGTTATCAGAGTTACCGTAGCCTTTCTGTCAGCTCGAACCAGTCTGGCCATTCTCTGTTGACATCTATCGTCAACAAGGCATTTCTGTCCACAGATCTGCCACTCACTGGAATATTTTTGTTTTTGGCACCATTCTGAGTAAACTCTAGAGACTGTTGTGCGTAAAAATCCTAGGAGACCAGCAGTTACAGAATACTCAAACCAGCCCGTCAGGTACCAACAATCATGCCATGGTTGAAATCACTGAGATCACATTTTTCCCCCATTCTGATGGTTTATGTGAACATTAACTGAAGCCCCTGGCCCATATCTGCATGATTTTATGCATTGCACTGCTGTCACATGATTAGCTGATTAGATAATTGCATAAATAAGTATGTGTACAGGTGTACCTAATAAAATGCTCAGTGGGTGTAGCACAAAAGTCATATGGATATTTTGTGATACTTTTTTTGTCCTTTATGGAGCATGACAAATCCTGGTCCCCATCAATTTTCATAGTATGGAAGAGAGGAGCTTGGACATTATGTTAAACTTCTCCTTTAGTGTTCCAAGGAAGAAAGAAAGTCATCTAGGTTTAGAAGTCACGACATGAGAGTGAGTACAGCACCATCTGATTTTACAGCTACAGCTAGCTTTTTTTATTCAATACCACTGTGTGTGTCAGTTCTGGGTTGTTACATGTGATATACCACTTATGATCTTATTAACTCCTTTGGCAACCAGGAACGGGCTATTTGACAATCGCAATGTAAAGATCTTCATACAGGCTACTTTCCCAGTTCTATAAAACAGAGTTCAGAATTATTAGAGACACTTTTTTTATTAGAGATGTATTATTTATTACGAGTCCTTGAATGATATGAGCAGGCAGTTATATATGCCAGAGAGGGCAAGCAAGTTTTAAGTCATGGCTGCTATTGCACTGAAAAATAAAGAGCTGTTTGTGTGTGACTACAGCTATGACATGCTCCATCAACCAAAGTGATTGCTTTCAAGACACAGAGATCTTAATTCAGAGGAAAAATTGCCATGTCACAGTTAAGATGTCCCTTTTCCCCAACTATGAGTCATAAAAGCTACAGGAATGCTGAGCAATAGAAGTGAGTCACACAAACTCATTCACACAGTATCAGGCCTGGGGAGGGTTTTATATGGAGTATATCCTGACTATTCTGAGAATAAATACTAGGGTTGGGAACCAAGAACTCGTTCTTATTAAGAATGAAACTATTTTAAAAAAAGCACTACAACCAAATGATTAAGACTTTTGGTTTAATTTACAGTTCTCGAACGTGCATTCTTCCACCAATGGGGGTGGAACGCCGTACTAAAATACTCTAACAGTGTTTCCTGCACTGCAACTGAATCTATAGCACGAAACATACAGTTCAACAAGTGTAGTCCGATTACCAAACAAATGACTCTGAGCTGGTTCATTTTAGTTATTTAAAACACTTTGGAATCAGTTGGAGCTACTAAATAAATCAGACTCACTTACTAAACCGCAAGTCATTAATTTTGTCATGTCTGACTCCAAATAAACCAAGAACTGTTACTGTGTTTTGTGTACTCACAAGACTTAAACCCCTATACTTATGACTGGTTGTTCATACGACAATGTGTAATTAAAGACGCACACATGAGGTTGTCATAAGTTTGCTTGTAATAAGTGGAATTTAATTGTAAAAAAATGAATGACTGAATTAATGAAATATGTTAAAAAAAAATGTGTTTAGCATTTTTATTTAATGTATAGCTAGGGCCAATTATTGGATTGCATTTATGCTGCCTCTGTGCCACATTAAAAAACACATATTTTGCAAGAATTGTATTAAATTTATTTTTGATTCGTTATATCTGTTCTTTTGAAATCTGATATGATCCCATCATTTGGCAGCAGACAGCTATGGGCAGTAAATGATATTTAGAATTCTTATATCCACATATTTGTTTATCAAAACTACTAAAGAATTGTTAATGGAGTCGCTAAGGAATCAAAACCAGAAGAGCAATTGGAAACAAAACCAGAATCTTTAAATTCTTCACGATTTCCATCCCAAATTAATACCCACCTACCTATGTCCTCTGCATACTCTGGTGACTAAGGACACAAACTAAGCCAATGCTGTTAGGAGGCACATGACTGGAATTTTAATAGACTCTGCTGAGACTGCACGGTTCTGTATGTTTTTATTAGTGTGTGTGCACCTCTGAAGAGCCTCCAGTAGCCGTCTGATTGCAGTGGAGAGCCTCTGCAGGCAGGAGAGGGCTTCCTGAGGTAGTGGTGAGGTGGGCGGCAGGCTGGGTTCGGTGGTTCCTGGAGTGTAGTGTAATGCTGAGAACAGAGCCGAACTGAGAAAAGGAAACAGTCAGAAAAAGATCACAACACATTCGTTTCGTGTCACAGTAAAGCAGCAGTTTCTGGAACTGTTTTGTTTGTTGACAGTAAGGGCTCAGTGGACAGTATAAACCTGATTTTAGATAAGCACTCTAAAAAACACAAGATATGTTATGGATACATGACTTGTCCTTCAGCATTTCATTTAAAAGTTAATATTTTAACAAAGAATGTTAATAAATACCCACATTAATTACACAGCAGTCTGTTTCCCGAAGCACTGATTTTTTCCATAGGGGAACTGATTAAATGATAACTTCTAAACTTTTAAAGACAGACATACCATGAGCTCTGAGGTTGATAATCGATGGTATATTCTTCTGTTAAAGCCATCAGCCTGCATTATTTCAACTTCATTTTTACAAAAGTGTGGAATTTATGCTGAATAACTACACTTCCCATGATCCAGCAGAGAAAGATCCACCAAAAAGAGAATCATGGCCAACAAAGTGCGACAAACGATGCTCAATAGCGACCGCCCACTCCAATTACACAATGTAATCTTAACTACTTGTATATCTGTATATATCTAAATATGTTGCTGTAAACTTACAATATAATGTTTATATATAGTTAAGTGCATATGTTTGCAAGATATTTATAATTTAACAAAAAATAAGATGAATCATAAAAATTGCATTTAGTTTTTTATTTAGTACGAAGCTGATTAAGCTATTTGGCACAACAGATATTTACATATATTTCACAAAATAAAATAACAAAATGTATACAAATGATCCTGTTCAAAAGTTTACATCCTCTTGGTTCTTAATACGGTTTGCTTCCTCGATGATCAATGACTGATTGTCTTTTGTGATAGTTTTGCATTAGTCCCTGCTTTGTCCTAAGCAGTGATGCTGCCCACTGTTCTTAAGAAAATCTTCCAGGTATTGCTCATTCTGTGGTTATTATATTCTGCACATTTGAGCTCTTCCCAACAGTGGTTATATGATGTTGACATCCAGCTTTTGACACTTAGGACAACTGAGGGACTCATACACAAGTATTACAAAAGGCTCAAACATTCATTGATGCTCAAGAAGGCAACACACTATGTTAAGAACAAAGAGGATGTAAACTTTTGAACAGGATGATTTTGTGTAAATTGTTATTATTTTGTTTTGTGGGATATATGTAATTATCTCCTATGTCACTTCTGAAGGGCAGTACTAAATAAAATAAAATATGACAAAGACAAAATAACTGAATTTACACAAATTATCCTGTTCAAAATTTTACAGGATATTTATTCATTTATTCAAACTTATTCATTAAATCAATAATTATTGACAATATGGTAGTTAGAGTTAATACATATCTGTAACAGACACACAAAACAAAACATAATTTGTTTTATTTATTCATAAATTGTTATTGTTTAGCAAGTTGTTAGGCATAAACAGACAATGCCTAGTTAAAGTGTTTTGAATATAAAGGTAAAAGCATGTTCATGTCATTTATTTATTATAGTAACAAAAGTTTGAAAGATATGATGGATAAATACACTGAAATTATTTTGGGACACATATACAGTAGTCACTACTCTTATACTCTAATACTCTCTTTCCCATTCCATCTCTCACCTTATCTGACACACATTGTTCCAGATGAATTCAAACATTGCCCAAACTTCTTCATGCAACGTCTGAGAGGACGGAGCTACACCCTCCTCTATCTCTGCCATTAGAGTGTCTTCACTGTCCTCACCCTCTTTTGAAGCCTGCGGAAACTGTTGGAAAAACACACACACACACACACACACACACACACACACACACACACACACACACACACACACACACACACACACACACACAAAATTAATGAGTAATAGCACTTAAACAATCATCCACTGTTAACGTGTTGAGACTGACCTGTAGTCTCTGCTGTAGAACATGAAGGGTGGAGAGAGCCTGATCCATATGAACGCTGTACCTGGATCTGCCAGCCAGTGCCGACAACAGCTCTGCAGCCTTTCTCACAGCATTGAGAACAGATATGTGCTCTATTGGCCTGTCTACGGAAAGACACAACGAGAAGAGAAGAGAATAGTAAACAAGTTCATTTTTCACAATAGAAATTAATTCTTAAAGGGATAGCTCACCCAGAAAAAGAAAATTCATTATTTTCATTATTTTCTCAACCTCTTGTTGTTACAAACCTATATGACTTTCTTTCTTTCATGGAACACAAAGGAGATGTTAGGCACGACAGCCTCAGTCATCATTCAATTTCATTGTTCGGAAAAAAGACGCAATAAAAGCAAACGGGGACTGAGACTAGTATACTGCCTAGTTTGTTTTTTGTGTTCCCCTGAAAAAAGAAAGTCTTATAGGTTTAGAAAAACATGAGGGTGAGTAAATTATGACATCATTTCATTTTTAGGTGAACTATTATGTGAAGTAGAATATAATATAATTCTAGAATAGATGTGGGAAGCAAACAAAGGTTCACAAATGTGTTAACAGCTCTAAGTGGGAGAAAGAAACAGAGTGAGACATAGTGTCCATTTTCCAGTTCAGACTAGTTTCTAAAGGTCATCACCTCTTGGCCACTCACCGCAAACCCACACAGAGAAATTCGGGGGAAAAAAGCACAAAAAAAAAGCACACACATTAAAAAAACAGTGACAGGCACTCCCTTTAGCCCAGCCAAACCACAAAGCGCAGTAAATCACATTTAGGCATGAACAGGAGGCCCCTGGTACTTTTCCACCCTCCACTGCTGCACAAACTCTTAAAGTACACCCCCTTCCTGCCTCTGTCGAGCTGGGCTTACAGCCAAAGGCAGCACAGAAGAAAGGCACAGTCATACTCCTGCAGCAATGATTGACAGAATGCAGTCAAACTCAAAACTCTTCACACACACAAACACAACACAAGAACAGTGTGTGTATGATCAAAACCACAAACTCACATGTGCACATACACATTCAAACACCAATGATATTGGTGTTTAGTGAGGAACATACAGTATAATGACATAATGAGCAGCTGAAGGACATACCAGCAGCCAGCAGGGGGCCCAGGCAGCAATTAAAATATCAGTTTAGTCCTTTCTCACAAAAAAATTAGCCTTGCTTATGTGAAAGACATAATAAATACATATTAAAAAGCTGATGTAACTTTTTCAGTATTAAAATACTTCTATCCCAGCTTAATATTCAGACTATAAACTATAAATACTAACTGTACTAACTATAAATAAGCCATTAAAAGATTAATTTTCTTGAAAACTGTAAACACTGTCTCTGTGGCACTATAAAAATTCCTGTGTTTGTTTTGAAAGGCCCACTTAGACCCGCCCCAACAATGTTACTCAACCAACGGCGTGAGTTGGGGGTGGGACTATCCGACTGATTGAACAACAACAGGCGAGGGGCGTATTCAGAAAGCTTTTTTAGAAAACATTGTTTATTTTTGCAATTCCATTCGGTGGTGCTAGTTTAGCAGAAATTACTTACTTCAGCTTTAAACATTTAATTTGAGGATGCAAAATGTCACACAATAGAATAGAGTTGAACAGAAGAAAATACATTTTAATTTAGAATAAAAATCTGAACAGAATTCTAGGAAATAATTGAATTTTAACCAAACAAATAGAATTCTAATACAGAATAGATGAGAATCTAAATAAGTATAGAATTATAGAATAGTACGGAATTCTAAAATAATCAGCATGAAGTATAATTCCAAAAAAAGAATAGAATTATAAAACAAAACAGAATCATAACAGAACAAAATTCTAAAGCAGAATAGAATATAATTCTAATTTATAGTGGCATAGAATTCTATTTTCACATATGTTCTTTATGGATAAAAATGTCTGCTAAATTATTAAAAGTAAATGAATTCAAACTTTTGAGTATATGACGCATAACACTAAAGCGGTCAGACGTACTGTATGTACCTGAACAGAGACAGTCACTCAATGACTTCACGCAGCTGAGCAGGTTCCTCTTTATAATGTTTCCAAACACAGCAATCCAGTGCTTCTTAAAACACTGGAGTATACCATCCAGACTCCAAGGAGGTTTCACATACACTATCTGCAAACACAAACAGACAGGCCACAGAGCATGGAACACAGAAGTTGGAAATTTCAAAAATAATCTATAGTCCAACTCAAATCAAACCTCAGTTATAAGATTTGTGAATGATTTCTAATTCATCTGAGGTCATTTAGAGAAAGCTGACTAATGTATTTAAATGAATAGAGATCAGGGGCCGGATTGACAAAAATGTTTTAAAGAAACAAATTAAGAAAGTTCTTAGGATAAATTATAAGAAATTCGTAAGAACAATTTACTAAGTGCATTACTTGAAAAATTCTTAAGAAGTTCTCAAATATTTTCTTAAGAACATCTTAATCTTGTCTGATCAGCCTGCTAATAGCAAGCACCTCGCGATCATTTTTTTGAATGTACAGTGCGTGAGATGTGTTAGTTTAAAGACATTAACTGTCATAGGAGGATTTAACCATATGATAACTTTTAATGTGACATGGAGGAAAAGAAAAGAATCAAAAACTTCAGGAGATAAGAGCTGGATGTTCTTGTTGAGGAAATTACTGCAAGGAAAATGTTCTCCTTGGGAAGCTTGATAATAATATCATGTCGGAAAGTATGAGGCGGGTAAATGGGAAAAGGTGGTGGAGGCTGTCTCCGCTGTGGCCAACTCTGATAGGGATGTGGATGGGGGGGCGAAAAAGAAAGTCTCAGCTTTCTAGTGTTATAATTTTTATGTTTCTATGAACTCTAAAGATTGCGGAGAGAGAGCGCTGTATGTAGCTCATCCGATTGAATAAGCATGATTGGTCACCACATTAAGAAGCTTCAAAAGACCATTTATTGTTTGAATTTGGTGATAACATTTACATGGTTTACAAGCTGAAAATAAAAATATAATTAAACACAAAACAGTCAAAAATGTTTTTTGGTCTAAATTAACATTTCAACGTAAACAGCCCATTGTGACTTGAGACTCAACATGAAAAACCCAGTAAATTCATTAAACATCTTACCTTTTAGAATTTAAGACAACTGTGAGGTTATACTAACTTTAAGATGTTATTTACGACGATATTTAAGAACATTTTTTTTTTTTTTTGAGAAATTGAGTGCTTCTTAAGTTTTTTCTTAAGAACAATCTTAACAAAAAAGATAAGAACTTTCTTAATAAGTTTATTCAGGAATAAAAAATATTCGTAACCTTTTTCTTAAGTTACAAATTAAGAAGATAATGGTAGTTAAGAATCCGGCCCCTGCTCTTCTGTGACTATATAAACTTAATATGAAATGTATAGATACATTAGCTATCAATGGGTGAGGAGAGTGCAGTGATACCTCTAACCACAGGTCTCCAAAGGCAGCCTTCATCTCCTCCTCCAGCACCTCAGACAGTGCTCCCTGGAGGCAGGACTCCAGTGCAGACACACACTCACTAAGCACTCTTTTTTCCACTGCACTGTTCATTCTCTCCTGTGTTCCTTCTTTCTCTGCTTCATTCACCAAGGGAGTGGAATATGGCAACAAAATGATTTTAAACTCAGGCCTTAGTAACGAAGGCATTTAGAAAAATATAAAATGGTTTCAAAGGATAGTTCAACCAAAAATGAAAATTCTGTCATCATTTACTCACCCTCATGTTGTTCAAAACCCATACAGCTTTCTTTCTTCCATGGAACACAAAAGATGCTATTCAAAATGACAACCTCAGTCACCATTCACTTCCATTGTATGGAAAAGAGATGCAATGAAAGTGACATCTGACATCTTTTGTGTTCCACAGAAGAAAGTCATGCAGGTTTAGGACAACATGATGGTGAATAAATGATGCCAGAATTTTCATTTCTGGGTGAACTACCCTTTTAATGAAGCAAAAAATGTTTGAGCCAGTGCTTCTGGATGCAGGTGTCAGTAGCAGACCTTTCGATACAGGTCCAGCAGAGGGAAGCACAATGGGGTGTGCATGAGTGTAGTTTACAATTGTAGGTCTGGTTCCCTCCACCTCCAAGTCTGCCTTATTCAAGGCCTTAACCCCACTAAACAGAGCCTTGCTGCACAAGTTCTTGTCATTGCTAGAGAGAGACAAAAGACAAAGAGAGAAACAGAGAGAGAATTTATATAAGCATTAGGAAGTTTTGTCCTCTACCTTCAAAATGAACATTCTTCAGGGTGACACTAATAGCTGAAACAATCACTAAATCACATAATATTCATTCATAATGTAAACCATATGGCCATCTTGCATTTTATTAGCAATCTAAAATGACACAACAGATTGAGATGGTGATGTCCTTAACATAGCGCAGACACGCCTAGAGGTCAACCAGAAGAATAGAGCGTTTGTACTTACGTGCACAGAACAAGAGCTCCCTCTGGGTACAAAGCCTGGTACTGCAGACAGCACTGCAAAACTCTGTCATCATTATTCACAACACCAGGCTCACCTAAGGTAGAGAAGGGACAAGGCAAAGAGACTGAACACAAATTCACATGCTATCCATATTATATAGTATGCCAGATTACCATATTTGTTTCATTTAAAACATCCTGAAAAATAAGCACAGAGCAGTTGAATATACTGATGCATCTCAGGGTAAGAGCATGTTCACTCACAGACAGCTTGGGAGGCCAGCTGCATTGACTGGCCCATGAGTCTAGGCTCTTGGTTTTTCAAGCAGCAGTAAATGTAGTGGACAGCTGGCCTGGCTTTGTCTTCCACTTTACTGGAGAGTCTACCACTCTTCAGAGAGTCCAACTCCTGCAGAACCACCCATGGAATCAACAAAGTGGGAAACCCCAGCGCTGGAATGAGGATGAAGGGGACATTTCTCAAAATGTTCAAAAGTAAAAGAGTGAATCAAAAACTATATATGTTATATTAGTATAGGTAATAAGGGGATGGATACTCATTATGTGTGGACTGATAAATCATAGAGGATAGCTCACCAAAAATTATATGATATGATAGGTGTGGGTAAGAAACAGAACAATATTTAAGTCCTTTTTTACATAAATTCTCCTCCCTGCCCAGTAGGTGGCGATATGCAAGAAGAATGATTAAAGAAACAAAAACAAAAGAAGAATGTGGACGTGAAAGTGGAGATTTAAAGTAAAAAAAGGACTAAAACATTGATCAGTTTCTCATATCGCTTCTGAAGATATGGATTTAACCACTGAAATTGTATGGATTACTTTTATGCTGCCCTTTATATGCTTTTTGAACCTTCAAAGTTCTGGCCACCATTCACTTGCATTGTATGGACCTACAGAGCAGAGATATTCTTCTAAAAATCTTTATTTGTTTTCTGCAGAACAAAGAAAGTCATACACATCTGGGATGGCATGAGGGTGAGTAAATGATGAGAGATTTTTTTTTCTTTTTGGGTGAACTATCCCTTTAAGACTAGGGGTTTCTTCCCTTCTCATCTTACCACCAAGACCATGTGACCTTATCTTCTTCACAAAGTCCAGGTGGCTGAGGAGCACATTAGTATCCAGGACGATAAGGAGGTCCTGTTTATGTTGTTCTTCATCTGTGCAGAATTAGAAAGAAATTCACATTTAATCACACACAAAAGACACAATACTGCACAGTTAGTCCTTCCAGTAAAAAAAATAAAATAAAAAGAAAATAATAATAATAATATTATATATATATGTATGTATTTTATTTTATTTTTTAAAGGTGACATTACCGAACGTCATGCTGGCACCCTCTTCTGGTGGGTCAATGTCCATGCAGGTGAGTTCTCCACAGCTCTCCACCAAGTTAACCTCTAGACGCCTCTCCGAGCGTGCCAGATACAGCTCCTTGACCAGCTGCATCTAAACAGTCAATGAAACAGTATGAGAAATATATAAACAAGATACACACAAGATTACATTCTAAAAGCTGAGGCATATTGCTAACCTCATGGTCACTGTCAAACGTCTCTGCATCTTTGTGAGGAGTTATCTGAAATGGTACAAAAGAACTGTTAAAGAAATTCAAACCACTGCCACACTAATCCATTTGAGTTTGAAAACTCCTTTTTTCAGTTTCCTTACATCGTAATTTCCCCAAAGTATGCGGTTATGGAAAGCATTTTCGTAAGTCTCCGTTTTTCGGTGAAGAAAAATGTATTAGTGTGGATGTGACCTTACATGGCTCTTAACGCATCAGAGACAAAGTATAGAATGCAGAGCGAAAAAGTAGGCCTACACCAAGAATCAACATTAGTTGATTTAATCAAAATAGCCTAAATTAAACTTGTCAAAGCAACCACTAAAACACTTTCCTTACCCTTTTTTATTACAAATTTTTAGATTAAATTATTGAATAATCAAAGCCCATTGCAATATGTGCTGATATGAATTACCCATTTTATAGAGAAAAATCAGCTGCAAAGCCAACTTTCTGTCAGGGATGTGAATCATAGTTGGTTTCAACGAGTTTTGCCATCAATTGCATATGGGCCAGAAAGCTTTACATACAGAGCTGAACCAGAGATAGGAAGAGAAATAGAAGTTTCTTTTCCAAATTCTCATCAATTATTGCAGAGGTTAAGCAGCAAGATAGGGTAGTGTCATGTTTTGCTTATTGACAAGCGTCACCTTGTGACAGGTCAATTTCAGCACCAGTGGTAGTGGACAGCGAAAACGACTTCTTGACTGGCATCATACAGATCAAACATATAACTAAACATATTAGGTTACATTATATGGTTTAGTTTTATTGTATAAATCATACAACTAAAGTAAGCAAGCAGAAAATAAAAGAGAATTCTGAATTTTGTGTTCTAATCCATTACATCAGGGAGCGACAGCACTTTCTTCCAGCAAAATAATTGCCAAGGATATGATCAGTGCATTTGACACACAGTTGAGAACAAATTACCTTAACAGGACCATCAGACTAAATATGTACATTCTGCAGTAGAAATTTATGCCCATTTGATGAAGCACATCTAAGCCACAGATTCTGTCAAAACTAAGCGAATAGGCCGCACCAGTGTCTCGAATGATTCTAAAGGGGAAATTACTTTCTTCTTCACCAGAAAAAAACAATAATCTTCTCAAATATTCGAACTTTTATCTGAGCTAGATTTTTCCTCTTTTAAGTGTACCACAATTTTGTCCGGCAACAAATTCTGATAAACTTCAAACAACACAAGCTCATGAAGTTGCTTAAAATTACTCCTTTAAATTGTTTAACTTGGGTCAAACGTTTTGGGTAGCCTTCCACAAGCTTCTCACAATAAGCTGCTGAAATTTTGGCCCATTCCTCCATGCAGAACTGGTGTAACTGAGTCAGGTTTGTAGGCCTCCTTGCTCGTACACGCTTTTTCAGTTCGGCCCACAAATTTGAGGTCAGGGCTTTGTGATGGCCACTACAATACCTTGACTTTGTTGTCTTTAAGCCATTTTGCCACAACTTTGGAGGTATGCTTGGGGTCACTGTCCACTTGGAAGACCCATTTGTTAAGAGCTTTAACTTCCTGGCTGATGTCTGCTGGTGTTGCTTCAATACAGCCACATAATTTTCCTTCCTCATGATTCCATCTACTAGTCCCTCCAGCAGTAAAGCACCCCCACAATATGATGCTGCCACCCCCATGCTTCACAGTTGGGATGGTGTTCTTTGGCTTGCAAGCCTCACCCTCTAAACATAATGATGGTCATTATGGCAAACAGTTCCATTTTTGCTTCATTAGACCAGAGGATATTTCTCCAAAAAGTAAGATCTTTGTCCCTATGTGCACTTACAAACTGTAGTCTGGCTTTTTTGTGGCTGTTTTGGAGCAGTGGATTCTTCCTTGCTTAGCAGCCTTTCAGGCTATGTCAATATAGGACTAGTTTTACTGTGGATGTAGATATTTGTCTACCTGTTTCCTCCAACATCTTTACATGGTCCTTTGCTGTTGTTCTGGGATTGATTTGCACTTTTTGCACCAAACTACGTTCATCTCTAGAAGACTGAATGCGTCTCCTTCCTGAGTGGTATGATGGCTGCGTGGTCCCATGGTGTTTATACTTGCGCACTTTTGTTTGTACAGATGAACGTGGTACCTTCAGGCATTTGGAAATTGCTCTCAAGGATGAACCAGACTTGTGGAGGTCCACACTTTTTTTTCTGAGGTCTTGGCTGATTTCTTTTGATTTTCCCATGATGTCAAGCAAAGAGGCACTGAGTTTGAAGGTAGGCCTTAAAATACATCCACAGGTACACCTCCAATTCAGTACACCTCCTATCAGAAGCTAATTGGCTAATTGTCTAAAGTCTTGACATCATTTTCTAGAATTTTCCAAGCTGCTTAAAGGCAAAGTTAACTTAGTGTATGTAAACTTCTGACCCACTGGAATTGTTTTATAGTCAATTAAAAGTGAAATAATCTGTCTGTAAACAATTGTTGGAAAAATTACTTGTGTCATGCACAAAGCAGATGTCCTAAATGACTTGCCAAAACTATAGTTTGCTAATATTAAATCTGTGGAGTAGTTAAAAAATAAGTTTTTTATGACTTCAACCTAAGTGTATGTAAACTTCTGACTTCAACTGTATCAGGGAGTAAAGCAAGTGTAATGTTGGCCAGCCAGCTAGAGGAGAGTGTGGAGGAATGCAACCGGTCTGGAACCACAGCTTGCATCTTACAGGCAGAAGAACCATTTTAAAACAGGCACCATCAGGATTAGCCAATCGCCACTGAAAGGTGAGCAATCAATTTAAAAATTCAGTGACTTGAGAAAGACAGACTCATTGGAGAAACACTCACACAGAGAAAGCATAGAACATAGACCAAAACAGTACACAAAAGGATGTAAAAGCATCAGTCATGAACAACATGAGAAAATAATTTAAGTGTTGACCATATAAAGTTGGTCTAGCACATCATGACACACTTACATGATCTGCCTTGCAGGGAGTTTTGCTTGGTGTCGTGGCCTCTGTTTTATCAATCTGCAGCTGTTGAACTTGAGATAAATATAAAGAATGTGACGAACAAAAAGAAGAGGGTTTATTGGAGGTCTGAGCAGAAACATTCTGAGGCCTTTGTCTTCGCTGCTGCGACATGAGCAATGTAGATGGAGAATCTGCCGCAACAGAATCAGGGAGAGATGACTGACTGTTACACCGAGTCCTGCTATCGGATGAATCCAAATTCATATTCCAAATATCTGTTTTTGTCTGAGCTTTAATAGCACTGGCCTTCTTCGTAATCTTGAAACTGACTTTTGGCATGGGACAAGAGGATGACTTTTCTTCTTTTAAAATTGTAGCAGGTGCATTTTTTGATTGTACATGGTGTTTAGTACAGTCTTGCTGCTTCTGTGAAATATCCTTAGGCAATTTCAGTTTAGCACCAGAGTCCACATGTGTCAGTACTGGCAAAGCCTTTTTGGAGTGGTCATTCACCATTTTACCATGAGAACTCTTCTTAGCACTGACAGTTTGGTCAATCTCCTTGGATCTCCTGCCCACCAACTTCTTCCTCATTTCCTTCAGAATGTCAGACTGAGAGTCTGTATGTGCTAAATTACTGCTGGTCATTTTTATGATGTCCCTTCGCTTGGCTTCAGAATGAAACTCTGGAGATAATGACCTCTTCATTACTTTCCTCCTTTTCTCCTGGAGTTCCTCAGGGGAAGAATCATCCCGTGCAGGTTTCCGTATGGGCTCCTCTGATGCAGATCTTCTTGACACCAGCTTCTGTCTCTGCTCCTTCAGCTCTTTTGAAGAAAGCTGATTTGTGGCAACGTGTCTACTGGAGCTTCTCCCTGAGACATGGGGGCTTGCATTTTCATGCTTCCTTTTGGCAATCACCCTCTCTTTCTCCTGTGTGATAGGTGACTTAAAAACTGTCCAGGAATTCGCAGTTGCTTTGCCTTCTGGGGACCTTTCGTCCTTGCTCTTTCTTTTTTCCACAACTGTTTTTTCCCGTCTTCCTTTCTTAGGAGTGTCTTTTCTTGTTGATGGCGAGTTGGTGACCCTCCTCCCTTTAGCTTCATCTTTCTCAGAACTGAAACACAATGCGAAAGAGGTAAGTGTAAATTCTTCAGTAAGTTTTACTGAACAGTTGATAACCTTCAGTAAGGTTATCAATAAAAATATTATTGAACCCATACATTTCCAAAATCTTAAAAAGATAATCCCATTCTACCATATCAAATACCTTTCCGGCATCAAGTGAGATGACAGCGATCAGAGGCTGATTGTTTGCCACTGCCCACATGACATTAATGAAATGCCTAATGTTATCAGAAGAGTATGTATAAGAGATGTCATAACTTTACTTAATCGGTTAGCCAAAATTTTTGACAACATTTTAACTTCAAGCTGGATCAGGGAAATTGGATGGTAACTCTTACACTCGCTTGGATCTTTGTCCTTTTTAAGAATCAGATTGACCTGGGTTTGCGTCTTGGTTGGCGGAAGCTTTCCATTCTTTAATGATTCCGTATTAACTTTTAGCAAAAGTGGAGTCAGTTCTGTAGAATAAGATCTATAAAACTCAGTGGCAAAGCCATTTGGCCACAGAGCCTGTAGGCAAGGCCTTAATTACCACACCAAACTCCTCCAAAGTTATCTCAGAATCAAGAGATTTTTTTTGCTCAGTCATCAGTTTAGGAAGTTCTAATGGTTCCACAAAATTTCTAACATCCTCATCAGTAAACGAAGACATGGAACTATAGAGATCAAGATAGAATTCTTTAAAAGCATTATTAATATCAATGGCCGAGGTAAATATTTCACCACCAGCAGATTTCACTGAGGGAATGGAATAAAAAGTCTCTCTCTATTTTAAATATCTAGCCAGAAGTTTTCCTGCTTTGTCCCCTGACTCAAAGTATGACTGTCTTGCCCTAAATAGCCAAAACTCCACCTTCCGCAACAAAATAGTATTATATCTGTATTTCAATCGGGATAATTCCCTGAGGCCATTCGTCGACATTCGGCGGTTCAGCTCTGCCTTGGCACTTTTAATATTCCCTTCCAATTCCACGAGTTCTTGTGCTTTGGATTTTTTTGGTGAATGAGGCATACTGTATGATCCGACCCCTAAGAACCACCTTAAGTGCCTCCCAAGCCACGCCCACAGAGGATACTGAGGACCAGTGGGTCTCCATATAGACACTGATTTCAGCATTTGTTGGAATTCAGGATTTTGCAAAAGGGATACATTAAAGCCCCAACTATATGATTTCTTTTACTCCATATGTGGCAACACCTCTAAACTCACCAGGGCGTGATCTGAGACTAAAATGTTTCCAATTGAGCAATCAACAACTGATGAAATGAGGGACTTAGATATCTATGAAATCTATTCTAGATTAAATCTTTTGGATGGATGAAAAAAAATATAGTCCCTCCCAGATGGGTTCAAAAGTCTCCAAATATATGTAAGGCCAAGATTTTTACACATCCTATGAAGCGTCAATGTTGCTCTAGGGGGCTTACACACTTTTGCTTCACTATGATCAAGGACTGAGTCCATCAAAAGATGAAAGTCTCCTCCCAATATTATATCATGAGGGGTGCCAGCTGCTTGCAACATCCCTTTAAGATCTATAAAAAAGCCCTGATCATCAACATTAGGTGCATAAATATTAGCCAAAATAAGACTTTGCCCCTGAATTTCAGCTAAAACTATAATGACTCTTCCTAATTTATCTTTAATCTGTTTGAGACATTTGAATTGTATATGTTTACTTAGCATAATGACTCCCCTGCTCTTACTCGAGCCAGCACTAAAGAAAACATGCCCACCCCCTATCCTCCCACCCCATATCCTCCCAAATTTTTCAGCTTCCTGCAGAGAAAGATGCGTTTCTTGAAGAAACACTATATCATATTTCTTACACTTAAGAAGAGAAATAACCTTCCTTCTTTTTATGGGGTGCCCCAACCCATTCACATTCCACATGGAGAGAGACAATCCACTCATATTAACATTTGACATTCTGACATAAGAAAAAATAGATTGTGTGTCAAAAACAAGATTATAAAGACCACATTCCAAAATTAGTGCAACAATGAAAGCCCGAACATCCCCCAGAACCAAACAAATAGAAAAAAGAAAAACGTGCCCATTAACCCCGTGCACGACAGCACCAACTGGCGTCCGTCCCTCCAAACTAAAACAGTCCATGCATGCCTAAGAGAACCTGGTGTTTCTATATAAATTTTGTGAGACAGAATTAAACAACAAAAGATAATCTATAAAACAACCTCCAGCCAATGGGCGGAATAAGCACAAAGAGCGTGTAGATCCATCCATAGAACTGTCCTGAAGCTGTGTTACTCTACAAAATAAACTCCAGCCGCTAGGCGGAGTCAAGCGAATGTTCAGTGAGCCGGCCCACTCGACTGCAAAATGAGTACAACAAGATGACTTACTCACTGCATTGACTTTGCGAGAAATACTCCACAAAATAAACTCCAGGCGATAAGTGGAACCAGTACAAAAAAAGCACGTAGAGTCTTCAAACCGTCAAGCGAATGTTCAGTGAGCTGGCCCACTCGGCTGCAACGTGAGTACACCAAGATGACTTTCTCACTCCATTGACTTTGCAAGAAATACTCCACAAAACAAACTCCAGCCAATAGGAGGCATAAGCACGAAGAGCATGTAGATTCATCCATAAAACTGTCCTGAAGGTGTGTTACTCTACAAAATATACTCCAGCTGCAAGGCAGAACCAGCACAAAAAAAAAAGCGTGCAGGTTCCTCAAACAGTCAAGCGAATGTTCAGTGAGCCGGTCCACTCGGCTGCAACGGGAATACAACAAGATGACTTACTCACTCCATTGACTTTATGAAGGACATCGCTTGCTGTGGGCATGTGAATGTTTTACGGCCATCCTTAGCATCTATTCTCAATTTGGCCAGGAATATCAGTGCAAAAGCGACCTTCCATTGATGTAAAAGTTTCTTGTATTCCTTGAATCGATCACATTTCTCTTGTCAAATTCGCAAAGTCTGGGAACAAGAAAATGCTGTGGTTCTTCCAAGAAAGCCTTCCTTTACTCCTCGCCTCGCGTAACACAAGATCTTTATCGGATGATCTCAGAAATTTGGCCAGAATTGATCAGGGCTTGTCTCCCTCCACGGGTCGCTGAGCAGGATCCCTGTGAGCTCGCTCGATTTCCAGCTTATGGCCTGCTATGTCGAGCAGATTCGTAAAGAGCCCATCCAGGAACGTCAACATAACCTGTCCCTCTGCTCCCTCAGGAATTCCGACGATACGGACGTTATTCCACTGGCTACGGTCCTCCATGTCCTCCAAATTCGCCCAGACATGCTCCAAATCCACCTTGGTCGCTAGCGGATTAGCAGATAATTCCCTCTCCGATGACTCCAGGTAATCGATCTGTTTCTCGACATCCCCCACTCTTGTAACCACATCAGTGAACTTCGCTTCCAAGGCAGTGCTCGATCAACGTATAACAGCAAGATCCTCCAAGTCAGCAACGAACTTTGTCAGCACTGCCGACATGTTCAACATCTCTCGGCGCATTTCCCGCACATCCCCGACTAAATCGACTCCAAGGCTTGCGGCCTGCTCAGGGGCGTCAGCTTGAGCATGTTCTCTTCTTACATTTTCATTTATGTAATTATTTTTATCATATATTCTTTATATATATGTATATTCACATACATCTGAATTTTTATTTTACATTGAAACTGATATTTCCAATCATATTTTGTCCTATTAATATGCCTAGCTGTTGCCGTAATAACCATAATGCTGTACAAAGGATAATGTGTGAGCTTCATTAATTTATACTGGTACCAGGGAGAGCTTTTCTCTGTAATAGACAGATCTGCATGTATCATCTTCAAAAGTTAGCCGTTAAGGAGTTGCTTCCTTCCTAGGACAATGTGAATAATTAGTTTGATGTATGCTATAAAGGGGGTGTGATTACTGTTCTTCCCTGGGAGCATTCAAAATAAAAAGGGCTTTGTATCATCACTCTATGTAGTAGTAATTTGGCTTAAGGTAAATGGGGTGATGCACATTTGTCTAAATCTATGAAGTAACTTAAAAATACATTAAAAATGCTATTAATACAGACAATTAATTGAATACACTTCTTTTACAGTATGATGAATATATGTTCGTTTTGATTTTTTTATGGGGCTTAAAGTAAAAATGTCTAGTTGTAACTTTCTGTATATTGTAAAAAAAAACAAAAAAACAAGAACATATTAAGTAGTGATGCAAGATGATCCAGCAGATGGAATGAACTTCAATCAATCAGATAATTTCTAGAAGGAATAACAACTTTAATTTGATACATTAATAAATTAAATAAAATCAATTAAAATTAATACGGAATAAATGCAATACAGAAATTAAACATTTGATTATATAGTTGTATATTCAGTAAATAAATCTAAAGGTATACCCGTGGACTAAGTCCTAAAACTGATAGTACATCGTCAAGTCTAATGAACTAAGTAAATGAAAGGTTAAGTATAAGTTGGGATTTAGCACTCTGAGGTGAAGTCGATGCAGAGAGCAAGGAGAAAAGTAAGAGTGTGTGAGAGATAATTTTCAGAGTCTATATACCATGATGTATGTGAAAAAGCAAACCAAAAAGCACTTTCTTAAAAGTGCAAAAGTTACGCTATTTCTAGCATAAAGTAAGAAATAATTCAAAGTGTCAAGTCAGGTTGCCCTGAACTATTAAGGTGTGAAAGCTGTGGTTAAGTCTAGGGGTCTAAACAAGACCCCCCTTCGTACATGTGTATGCTAGGTGTATCATAAATGACCGAGCTCAGCAAGATATAGCAGTCTGGTAGAGCATTCGTTTCCCGTGCCCCAGCTGCACATTGTTTAGACAAGAAAGCATAAAACCAAGCGAACATTTTTATTAACCCAACTCAGAGGCCTCTAGAGATCACAAGCTCACACGACAATCTATATAATATCATATCAGAGAAATACTTAATATCCAGCATACATTTTGAGTATTATTGAGTACATTACTAACATGAATGTTTAGATAAATAAGTACATCAATGTGGATATAAGAGTAAGACTTCATAACTGATTATAAGTATAATATTTCATAAACAAAGTATGAAATAAAAATAGTTATATATAATAAAAAATTGTGGGATATTTTTTATTCTTATTATTTATGTAAACAACAAGCAGTTTTGATTTAAAATATTAGCATTATTTGAAAAATAAATAAATAAATAAAAACTGGTACACCAAATCAAACAGTTTATGGGTTATTAAATCATTTAATTATTTGTTTGTTTGTTGAAAATTGTAAAAACGTTTTTAAAAAAAATGTATGGAACTAACATGAATAAAATGATCACATTTCTTACTTAATCTCATACATTCTTATCACTGACCTGTAACTGAAATAAAAAATTATCCGACATAGTGAAGATTTCACTTACAATATACAAAAGTGTATGACACAAACATAAAAAAAAAAATCTAATATTTTATGCCCTGAGAGACTCACCTTTCATGCCGACGATGCTGTTTGTTTTTTGGGCTGCTGAGTCTCTTTGTGTCTCTCTCCTGTGACCAAAAAAAATTTTTTTTAATTTAAAAAGTTAACACATTTATTATTTAGCAAATGCTTTTATCCATAGTGACTTACAAATGAGAATTTCTGTAATGCTCATGTGAAATGAAAAGGTCTTAGGCTACATATCCAGTACTAAAAAAAGATCAATAAAACTGATATAAGGAATCTTGCATAAATCATATGTTCAGAATAACTAGATCAAAACCCACTTGTTTTATTTTAATCAACTTTATGTTACTGATCCTCACCTTCCTTTCATCTTCACTCGAGGAGCTTGATGAGATTCTTCCCTCATTTTTTTGTTTCTTCTTCTTTGATTTCTTGCTAGACATCTTGAAAACTCTGCGACAGCACATAAAGATTGTGAGAAGATTGTGATAATGCATAACCTCTAATCTGTTTCCAATTTGAAAGAGTATTTATGTTTCAGGTTTGGGAAAAAAATGCTCTTTTATTAATTCAAACATATAGTGTTGTATTGTAATAAAACCACATTTTAGTTGCTTGTTAGTCCCTTGAGAGGGCAACAGTGAAACTCTAGGATGGCAGTTACAGCATATGGCTTAAAAACCACCAATTCCAGGTTGATATTTGGACAAAATAAATGATTCCAACCTTTTTTATGTATAACAAGCAAGGACATCTAGCCATGCATTTTATCATTAACACACGGATTAACTCTAAAAATATGATGATGATGATAATAATAAGCTTCATTTATAGAGTTTCTTTCTTTCTTACAAGAATGTGGTACTTTTTACTTTGGAGAGTTTTTAGTAAGTATTAAGTACAAAGTAAACCATTTTCCCCCAAGAGCATCATATCAGTAAATCCCAGACAGAAATCCATCCTATCCTTGGGAGGGACAGAGAAATCACCAAAACAACCAATGTCAAGGAATATTGAAGTCTCTCGAAGTCCAGGGTTCCAGATGTCAAAGGTTAGGCCTTATTGAGCAACACAACAAAACCTGAGATGCCAGCATCTGAAATCACACTTCAGAATCCTGCATTTTTAAACAGTTTTTATACATCAATCTTTGAGTGATGGCCTCTTCATCCAATAACATCATCTTATGCCTCCCTAGTTTCATCTTCGCCATCTCTCTTCCAGCTGGTCAGCTTTTGGCCCCAACTTGCTGTTTCATCTCAATGCCTTTTTTTGGCGACCTTGGCGTTATCAGCACCAGCTCTGCTCATTAAATTTTCCTTTCAATATCCACATACACACCTCTCTTTGGGTCATACAAAGTTTGATAGAAAGAGGCTGTAATTCTTTCTAGAGAAGCCAAGCTACTACAGGTGGTGTTCCTTACCCTTAAAACTCCCTACTCATTCGCTTGACACATGCATCCCGTCTCCTCCTGTTTCCCAAAGTCTCTCATTGTCTGTATCACATCAACTCATTTTCACTTGACACAGAAAGACCTTACACAGAGAGAGACTGCAAGCTAAGCTGTTTTCCATAGTTTCAAACTGCATCACAGTAAATCAGAGTATTAAATCAATAAAAGAATGATTAAATATGTAACATATTGAATAACATTGATAATGCAGTTATTCATAGTACATTGATTACACATTGTCATTTTCATATAATTGCATATTGCATAAGTATTAATTCAAGTATCAAAAATGGATTAACTGAATGATTAAATAAAAATATTCCATACCAACTCAAGGTTAAGCATGAACTGCGCAAAAATGAAATTTCGCCATTTAAAATGTGACAAAAGCAGCTTTCGAGCACACAACAAAGCATTTCTGACAGACATTTCCACAGAATATTTACAGTACATTTGTCCTGTCCTGCCTAAACCTTAAATCTTATTATACTGTAAAATTCTTGGAATTTAAGACTACGGAATACAATCCGTTTTTATTTTATTTATTTTCTTCAGTTTTTGTTTTACTTCCAGATGTAAAGTGTTTACCTACCAGAAATGCGACAGATGTTGCTGAATTCGAAACTGAATGACAGCAAAAGAACAGACAAATCAAGCCTTCTTGGCCTCAAGCTGTACACTTCACCGCTTGCACTACAGCTGCCTTGCTGTAACTACTTCCGCTCTCTAATTTTGCGTAGTTTGCGATAAGACGATTGGAGCGTTCCCTCAACGCTCAGCGTGCAGTATTTGTTTACGCATTCTACGTAAGCTAGTTTGTGAATATGGCGGAGCTCAAGGAAGAAGTTAGTGAGCAACTTCACCAGAAGGACGCCAATGGGAAAGGTAAAATTATTTGTTTTATTAATGATTAACTGGTTCTAGCGTGATTTTTAGGTTGCTAAAATAACATTCAATATTTATACATTTTGAATTTTTATCCAGAATATATCTAATACGACTTCAAAACTGCTGAAGTAAATATAGGCCTCCTCACGGAGCTCCACCACAGGACCTAGGTGTAAATAATGTAAATGCTGAAAACGACTCCGTATTTCGGAGCATATCGGCAGAGTACTGGCATGTTCACTAAATGCATTAATCCATGCATTCTCCGAGTTCAACAATAAGTTTGAAATTACAGTTAGATGAATATACTGTATATGAAGCAATGGTCTTACCGCGGAGCTCCGCAATAGGGCCGTTCTGCTTGGAAACATCATATACATGGGCTATTAACGTATGGTGGCGCTCCACTGTAGTTTTTCTGTTTTCATGGTTGTATTCATAACAGTGCTTACAAGACGAGCACTGTAGTTACATCACTCATACTTGTTATACACTTTTTTGGAATTAAATTGTCTCTATCACAACGTAGAGACTCCATTCAAACTTTATTTGGTAGATCCTTAGGTGTACTATGTATTTGTGATTTTATATATTTTTTTAAGAAAAATAAAGCTAGCAATAAAATATATAATTATATGATTATAATTATGTTGAAATATATTATTTTTAATCAAATAACATTTAATAGTTATAAAATAAATAAAAAAATTTTTTTTTTTTATATATATATATATGTAAATAAATGCTCTATTTATGAACAGACACTGGGACTGATACTGATGAGATGCTTACTGAATCTGTGGAACAAAGTGAAAAGATGCCCAGTCATGATGCCTATTCTAAGCCGGTGAAAACAGAGGACAACAATGGACAAACATCTTCCACTGTCATGGGTACGTTTTCAGCAATCACAACCTGTGAAGGATTTTACACTCCCTGTGTTTCAACATGGTTAAATAATTTAAATTAATATTGTCTGTCTCTTTCAGAGAGACATGTGTCTATCCAAACCACACTGGAAGGTCTTGAGATGCTTGTGGATTTGAATGGAGGTACAGAAACCTGTAGTATCTCAGTCATTAAATGTTCATTAAAACCACCTGCAGACCACACGGATCTAAAGTTAACAATTATTCATTGTTCATTCAGATACTCAGATCAGTGTTCATTGATTCACAGCTGGGAGGAAATCATGTCCATTGTGTTCAGAAGATACATTTAAGGCCTGTTACAGTCATAAACTTCGATGGCACCTACAGAACTTGCACTGTAAAGTTTATGTGGAATTTGAAGGTATTTGAAATTTAGTAAATCAAAAGACTCCATTTAGAGTCACTGTAAGTTTCTAACCCAACAAGCATTTGAAAGATATTGACTGAGTGAAGCAAGCTGTCAGATATTATATGTGTGAAGAATTCACTGGTATAAGCAAACTTTGGTTCCTCTAATGCTCCCACAGGCCAAAGGATGTGCATTTGTCATCTGCCTTGTAGACAACTCAAATCCAGTCTCAGACCAGGTACGTTCAGGGTTTTGTGGTGACTTTCCAAATTCCAACAGTGTTTTTTTGTATACATGTCTCTGAGATGTAATTATTTTACCCATAAGATGGCAGAATAGACCAAATTATGTCATAGATAACTTCACTATTAAAGGGATAGTTCACCCAAAAAAAAAACAAAAACAAAAAATTTCTCTCATCATATACTCATTGGCTTTTTTTTTTCTCTCTGCTGAAAACAAGATTTTTAGAAAAGAAATCTCAGCTCTGTAGGTCCTTACAATGCAAGTGAATGGTGGCCAGAACTTTGAAGGTACAAAATGCACATAAAGGCAGCAGAAAAGTAATCCATATGACTCCAGTGGTTAAATCCATATTTTCAGAAGAGATATGATAGGTGTGGGTGATAAACACATCAATATTTAAGTCCTTTTTTACTATAAACCTCCACGTTCTCTTTCACATTCTTCTTCTTTTGTTTTTGGCAATTCACATTTTTGTGCATATATCATAGTTAAAAAAGTACTTAAATATTGATCTGTTTCTCACCTACACCTATCATATCACTGGAGTCATATGGATTACTTTTATGCTTCCTTTATATGCTTTTTGGACCTTCAAATTTCTGGCCACCATTCACTTGCATTGTATGGACCTACAAAGCTGAGATATTCTTCCAAAAATCTTCGGTTGTGTTCGGCAGAAGAAAGAAAGTCATACACATCTGGGATTGCAAGAGGGTAAGAGGTAAATGATGAGAGAATGTTCATTTCTGGGTGAACTATCCCTTTAAGGAAGAGCTAATGTGTAGTGGAATATCACTGAAATGACTAGATCTCTGCAACTCTGCATCTTTCCAATTTTATCTGTGATGGCTTCTTTTTTTCTTAAGAATCGCATAATCATGATTCTTAAGGAGCTTTGGAAATCATTTTGGAATCAACCATTTTTGAGAACCAGAAACTAGTGTGTCTGCTTTTTTGTCCCATCTCCAGACTCAAGGCAGACTGGTGGCTCACTACCACTGCGTGGTCTGCTCTGTCACTATCGCCCGCAAAACAGACATGATAAGTCATCTCAAACGCCACATCAACAAGGGTGAGACAGAGGCCAGCTATTCAGGCAGCTCAGATGTACCCTTCGAAGAATCAAGTGAGCCTTTACTCTCCTTTACTCATTATTTAATGTTTTAATGCTTCCTTGTTTTGCTGTGCTTTACTGACATAGCAAATAATTGTGCATTTGTGTTGCCAAGGCTGCAGAGGCAAAAGTCATTAAAAGAGAACTGCCTGAACTGTATGCCAGTTTGTTGATGTGGAATAATATACATGTTGAACTTGAACAGCAACGTTGTCATATACGAGGATTGTATTTGTGAAAATAATAGTTTAACTCAAGTTTCAGCAAGCCATAATACTGGCCAGTTTTCTCTGTTTGACTGTAGATGTGTTATTCAGAATTACACCAAATTATTACCTCTAATTCTTTCTCTCTTATTATGTCCCTGTCTCAGTCCTAGGTGGACAGGCCTATGAGATTATGAAAGAGTTGGGCACCAATGTCCAGCTCCTGCCTAACCACACCACACCCCAGAAGACAGGCACCTACTTCAGCTGCAAAATGAAGACAAACAGGTAGGTTTATTCCCCTAAAATGTGTAAATGTTGTGACTCTATGGCGCTTTCAAAACATTGCTCTGTTTGTATGAGCATCCAGCCAGCCCAACACAGCAACATAGCTCAACCAATGGCATGAGTTTATGGCGGGACTATCTGTTTATCGAGCTATTGCAGACGGGGGGAGTGTTTGGGAAACTTTATTTTAAGTCTTTATTTTTGCAGTGCTGTTTGTTGATGCTAGTGGTACAGAAATTACACACTTTGCCTTTAATTATTGACCAAAATTAGATCGTCTCTTTGTGAAGTTGTAGGCAGCTTGTATTCTGCTCTCGCGATTCTAGCAGAGGAGAGGAATCCACTGGAATGTCTTGATGCTTTTGGAGCCACTGGTAGGAAATCTACTATACACTGAGAAGAACTGATAACTAATGATGATAACAAATATCTTTACACGTTTTGCACAGATTTAATCATAATAAAAGGATCATATGCAAATATATTGTGTATATATTTATATACATTTTCATAATCTATTTATCTGTAGGTATAATGGGTCTGCAGTAGGCAAAGCATCTGCATAACTCTGTAAAGGTTACTATAAATGACATAAATGAAGCTTGTGTGAAGATGATTAAGGAGAATTGTCATCTGAACCACATCCGTGTGGAGGGAAACCACACACGTCGACAGCTAGAAGGAACAGGAGACACGGACTCACCCATGGCTTCTGTGGAGGTAGTGAAGATGGACGCCGATGTCATCATGCACCTCAGACCCTTTGACTACATGTGAGTGAACAGCTGAGGCAGTGCTGGTCAATTCTGCATATGAGTAAGAAATTAGGGTCCGAATAAATGATCCCTTTTACAACAATCCATGGGAAAGTACTGTGTGAAGTACTAACAAGACAATAGAAATAATAATAAAAAAGTTGCACATGATGATCATGGTATTCAATACAAGCTTTTGTAGCCAGGTTTGCTTATTACATATCAAGTCTGTTAAAAAAGGACAAAAAGTTCTTACTAAATACGTTCACATCTGTGAACTATCTGGACGCTGCTTTTTGGAACGTTCGAAATCTGGACATAGTGTCTGTGACATCAATGGACACTGTCTCACTTTACTCTTAGTCCTTGAATGTGACACTTCGCCATTATGACTGCCAGATCGTTAGAATCGAGTATTATATGGAACTGGCTGCACATATGGCGTTGGCCTCAGTAGCCAGGTATGATCACCTATTTATCTTACTTGACAGTTTGCAAACTGTACAATCAGACAATAATAGCTAAGAGGTGCTATTAGCTGTTGCCCTTGAGCATTTTGTCCTCGTGGTGGTGCGTGTGCTCAGAGGGTCCAGCCAGGCAGATGAGTCTTCTAAGAAACTGTGTCAGCTCTTGCATTGCCAGTGGTGTGAAGAAAGGGTGTTTCTCAAGCCAGGAAGCATGGTTGAAGGTGAAAAGGCTCTGCAAACAAATACCTGTACCCTAATATTCCAGCCAGCTGAAAAAAACAGCTTATAGCAGCATGAATTTCCATTGTGCAGGCTGGTTTATGCTGGGCAACCAGTATGGTCTTGCTGGTTAAGCTATTTAAAAAGTTGGTGGGGACACCAGCATCCAAATCACAAGATATGCTGATGACCAGTAATGCTTTTCAATGAGTTAAGCATTAATAATTACTCTTCTGCTTGTTGCATCAACAGAAAACCTGTACAGACAGTTGCCCTGCCAGTGCCATGGGAGCATGCCAGGTAAAACTGCAGTAGAACTTGGGTCACTTTGGTAAGATGAAATCATTCATGCAGTTTTTTGTTCACAATATCACTCATGCATTGAGAAAAATGCATAATTCCTCAATTAAACCATCAGTCATGATTAAAACTCCCTCTGTCTGGCTTTCTTTTTAATTTAGTTTTCTGTCCATCAGGGCTGGTGCTCTGTTTAACACTGGTTTTCTGAGACAGATGTTGGTTGCAGCAGTGCAGCACAATATGGAGGACATCCAGCCTCTGGTGAAGACCCTCATCTGTGAGGCTGACTGCACCACACTCAAGCTTTTCCATGTCCCAGGATACTCTGCCCTCTCAAACCAAGGTGTGTGATTTTTTTGTAAATCAATAGTTCAGCATTTTCAGTTCTCTTCTGGCTGCCCATTGTTCAGTTCAATTGGAGGCGATGAATCAAAAGCTCTTTCATGTTTTCTCTAGTGGAGTGCGGTAATAAAAACTTTTAAAGAGGCTGATACATCTGAGTCAGGTACTGAAAAATTATGATCTTTTGTTGGTTAATCAGTTTATATATTTAATATACAGTATATGATTTAACTGGAGATATTTATATAGTAATTAGGGCTGGGAAATTTAACAAACACGTTAATTTCTGTGATTAATAGTTGACTGTTTGACGCATGTCCCGGGCATAATAAACACGGGACCGGATTTACTGTACGGAGAATGGAGACTTCACCCGCAAGTGGTGAGCCAGGTGTGGGAGAGATACGGGCAAGCTGCCGTATCTTTTTTCATTGCCCGAAAAAGCTCACTCACTGTCATCTGAACCAGTGTCCAAAGTGAAACCGCACGAAAGACCCAGCGTGTGCTCGATAGAGACTGAACGGCAGCCAGAGACAATAATAGATTTGAGATTTTAACTTCATCAAATTAAACTTCAGCATTCAATTTTTTTTTTTTTATATACCTGTATAGTGTCTAATAATGCATTGGCAGTGTACACTTAAGTGTCTCTTGCCAATAAAGCTGGATATGAATTGAATCTGCTCATTTTATCCTATTATTAAAAAAATCCACTGGAACACCAGAAGATTTTGTCCAACAGCACTGATTTTATTGCATATATACATACACTTGTATCAAAGATTTATACCTGTTAAAATGTGTCTAATTAACTCTATCCACAAAAAACGGAACATTTTAACTTATACATATTTAAATAATTAAAATAAATAACAAGTAACCAATTTATTGCAAGTTCTTTGAGACAAAGTATAAAGTAAATATATTTATGGTTATATTTTAAAGTTTGTTTTAATGTACCATGATTAATCTCAGAATTTTTTTATTAATTAACGGTAGTTAAAAAAAAAATCAATTCATAACCCTAATAGTAATAGAATATAAATATAATATATAGAAAACATTTATTTTTCTTTTACATTTTATTAGTGCTATCAGTCGATTAAAATGTTTAATCGTGATTAACCGATAATTTTTTGTGATTCCAAAGTCAGAGCGTCATGCAAGCGTCAAGCACCACTTTGAACTGATGAAAAGTGCTTACAGACTAAAACTTCTCATTTTGTGTTTTGGTGATAGTTCTGACTTGATGTGCTTCATAATTAAAATGCACCTTACTAGGCTGAAAAATACTTAATTTCTATCACAAGTCCCATCTGGGCTTGTTTTTACAACATATAGCATTAAGAGGTCCTTTCTCCATCATCACTGACACTGAATCACTGCTGTGTGTGTTTGTGAAGTGTGCGTCAGTGTAATGACTCCGGGCAGATATATTACAAAGGTTCCGCCCTTCCAACATGTGTTTATGCTGGTTTATGCTGTATTAATGGTAAATGCGTTAATCGCGATTAAGAAAAATTAACGTGTTAAACTTTTCAATTCGTTAAAACTGACAGCTCTACTTCTTTTATTCAGGGAAAAGAAAGACCACTGCAGAGGATTGTGGGAACGTCATGAAGAAGATTAAATCAGACACATCTCTGGAGCATCCAGCGTTCTACTACAGCATCCATCGGCATAGCATCCGCAGCATGAACATGCCCAAGTTGGTTCCCAAAAATCTATCCATACACTGTCATGCATATTAACATCCTGAATTTTTTTTAAATAATTTATTCAACTAGATAATATTTGGAATAGAGATTAATGACCATGGTTTTGAAAATGTTCAACAAGCACTTATGAGTGTGTTGTTTCAGTGTCCACACACTTTTGGCCATGTAGTGTATATATGTCACAATGCCCCTTAAATCATGCTTAATTCACTAAATAGAAAGCCAAAACAGTTGATGGATTTGAAACCCATGTTTCTATGTGCAAGAAATGTTACATCAACAGAAACTTGAATTGAAAAAACTATGCTATATTTCAAGTAATTCAAAAATGGTATACAACTCTCAGCATATCTTTCAAAGAACTGATGTAATTTTGCCTAATTTGTTTAAACTCATTGGAACTGACCAGGTCTTTGAATTGTCATTGAAGCCAAATCTGACACTGAGCTATTTCTCTCAGGTTGAATAAATTCCTGCAGTATCTCAGCCGCACACACTGTGACCCAACAGGCATGCGGACCGACGCCACCCTGGCGCAGTTTAAGGAAGTGCTTACAAAATACAGTGTATCCACTTACTCTTCCGCCCCTCAGAGCAGTGCTATCAGCTCAGATGGAATAAGATGACAAATTCTCTGACTTTGATTTTGACTTTCAGAATGTTTTGTGGAGCATTTTGGTTGTGCTTTGTGAGCTCTTCGGGACATGCATTTAAGAGTTTGGAGTGCACAGATTTCACCTGCTGATGCTCTCTCTGTGGCTATTGTTTCTGATGTGTTTTCCTGTTTATGTTAGAGACGAGTATTTTCAATGACAACTGGAAAAGTTCTTGTACTCTAACAACAGCTTCATCTAGTGAATGCAAAAGGTTGTTTGTGTTTTTGTTGATTGCAGTGATGCTTTGGCCCATTATGGGCTTCATAGTGTTTCAAAACAATCTGAAAACACTCTGTGCTGAGAGTGATGCAGTATTGACTTATGTTCCTTGTTTTGTTTTTTGTTTTTTAAATCTCTATAATACTTATAAGGACTCTTGTTAAAGATTTATATTGATCTTGTCTGACCTGATTTTTTATTTCACTTATTTTTATTAATTTTTTTACTTCAGTATTTTATCAGATTGCTAACAATTATGCTTCATAACATCAATAAAACATTTCACATGATGTGTTTCATTACGAACAAAACCTTTTAAGAATATTGACATACTGTAGCACTTCAATCTAACGAAAACATGTCCAAGCCTCATTTGACCCCAAACTCTGAAGAACAACAGAATTTTGTATATATTTTTCTTATAAAGAAAATTAAGCCAAATATTTTTGCATTGTGACATTACTTTCATGACCGTTAAGCACATTTCCCCCCAGAAATCTCGATATTCTCAATGTAGATTCTCATTACTGTAATTCTGTCATTTGTACAGTTCAGCATTACAGTAATGGGAATGAAGGTAGTGAAAATTAAGTGTGGAGAAGTGTTCAAAATAGGCTTCTTTTTCTTTTGGGTTGAAATATGACCTGGACATGTTCTTGACTTCATTTGTAAGATTCATATGCTCAAATATAACCTGTGAGAAGTCTCCTCCAAATTAGTGCCATTCTGTGTAATTTGCATAGTACAATATCTAGACCTCCCTGAAATGTTCACACTAAAATTGTCTAACTAGTATGTTCATTTGAATAGGGAAACATTTTGCAAACTACTTTTGTTGGAATAAACCTTGTAATCAATGCTTTGTAGTATGTCACAGGTATATTGTGTTTCACAAAGACATTCCACAATATACTATGGTATGTATATTGTACATTACCATGGTTTTTCGACATACCATATTACAATTGTATTCTTTTAAGTACCTCAGAGTATAATGTATATACCACAGTACATTAAGATGTTAATCATTCAGTACCTTTGTATTGCCACCTGACTATCTCTGTGCCATTGTACTGGCATAGTACCTTTTTTTTTTTTTTTGCAAATGCTACTGCAATGGGTCTTTAGACTAAAAAAAATATTTTTATATGTAGTTTTATATTTAGTATTGTCATTGTTTTATATTCTCACATGCCAGTAATTCAATGATACCTGATACTTTGCTTATTCGTTTGAGAAGGCTGAGTTTTGAACTGCATACCGTACATAGTATTTAGTATGTCAAGGGGGTGTGTCAAAAGTACCTTGTGAGCAGCCTACCAAGAACAAAATGTTGTCCAGATAAACAGCTCTCTAGTTTTGTGAGGCAACCAAAGTGTCTCTGTGCAGCTGTTTCATTCGCACGACTCCCACACTTGTGAAATCTGAGCGACTTTACTGATTGTCTTTCAGTATTGAATTCATCTTCACCTGAGCACAGGAGCACTCACCTGAACTAAGCGGGCCAGTATGGGAGCATCGTCCAGTCTTCTGGATGAAAATAAATCCAACTACATAAAAGGTATGTAGAATGACTGTTAGTGGTTTTAATATTTTTGAAAAAGAAAGAGTTTGTAGAGTTTGCACATGCAGAATGAGCAGCAATGGACGTTAGTGTAGTTTTGTTTTTCTGAATGATTTGTTTTCCTTAATGGATTAAGGCTTCTCTGGATAATTTTATCCATTACATCTTGTTGTTCCTCAGTCATTCACAAGGAATTGACCTCTCTAAAGGACTATATATATATATATTATATATATATGTATATATATATATATATATATATATATATATATATATATATATACTACCAAAATGTTTCTCATGATCTTAAAAATCTTTTGATCTGAAGGCTTAAATGTTTGAAATTAGTTTTGTAGACAAAAATATAATTGTGCCACCATATTAATTTATTTCATTATAAAACTAAAATTGTATTTAAAAAAAAAGTTTTTGGAATGGATGACTTGGACCAAATAATAAAGAAATGCAGCCAATAAGTGCCCAACATTGATGGGAACACCTTCGATACTGTTTAAAAAGCATCCCAGGGTGATACCTCAAGAAATTGGTTAAGAAAATGTCAAGAGTACATGTCTGCAAATTCTAGGCAAAGGGTTACTACTTTGAAGATGCTAAAATATAACACAGTTTTGATTTATTTTGGATTTTGTTTAGTCACAACATAATTCCCATAGTTCCATTTATGTTATTCCATAGTTTTGATGACTTTAATATTATTCTAAAATGTGAAGAAAGAAAAAATTATAATAAAGAATGAGTAAGTGTTTCAAAACTTTTGGCCGGTAGTGTATATATTCTATATAACTCATTAAAATGTATTAGTGATGAATGGGGACATTCAAATAGACTGATATTCTCATGAAAAACAAACATTTAAAAATACAACGTATTTTACAACATATACAACTCAAAGGCTGAGTATCCTGCTATTTATCAGTATTAAGTCAAGGACAAATGGCACCGTTTCCTGAGAATGACTATAAACTCAATTGGTGTTGAAAGCATGTGTGATTTCTGGTGGAAAACAGAGTGTGGTCAAGAAACAGCTGCTCATTGTCCAAGAGTACACCAATTTCAGGGACGGATAATGACTTGCAAAGGCCCCGGGGCCAGTTATCTCCAAGGGCCCCCCTCCCATCATTTTTTTACATTGCATCTGACCCAAAAGATGTTGTGGGGGGGGGGGGGGTTGTTTTAATTGTTTTTGGGTTTTTGAGCGGGGGGATCACCAAACTGGATCGTGCAAACTTAAAGCCCAGGGCCCCCCCCGGGCAGTCAAGGGCCCCTGGTAGTCAAGGGCCCCACTGGCCCAGTCGGCAATCCATCCCTGACCAATTTGCAGACACAGCAACTCTTTATAGTTTAAAGGAATATTCAATACAAATTAAACTCAATCAACAGCATTTATGACATAATGCTGATTACCACAAAACTTAATTTCAGTCTGTCCCTCCTTTTCTTTAAAAAAAGCAAAAATCTGGGTTTAAGTGAGGCACTTATAATGGAAGTGAACGGGGCCAATTAGTAAACGTTAAAATACACGCTGTTTCAAAAGTATAGCCACAAGATGTAAACCATATCCATGTTAACATGTTATTTTTTTCTACGATAAAATCGCCTGCTAACCTTTTCTGTGTAAAGTTATTTCCAATTGTACAACTTCGTTGCCATGACGACGTAACTGTAAACCCTAAAACCCTCAAATGACTGTAAAAACTACGATTTAAACAACTTTACAGCTCAAATAATACTTGAGTTTTAACAGAAGGACCAATATAAGTGGTTTATAAAATTATAAGCTTTACAATTCTGCCTTTTAACCCTCCAAAATTTGGAAAAAATTACATTCACTTCCCTGTAAGTACCTCACTGAAACCTTTATTTATGCTTCTTCTTTTTTCTTTTCTTTTTTTTTTTTTTTTTAAAAAAGTAAACATTAATTTTTGTGTTAATCAGCATTATAACATAAATGCTGTCGATTAAGCTTAACTTGTATTGAACCTGGAATGTTCCTTTAATGTTTGAAAACATATAGTCACTTAATTTTCTCTCAGACACACACATGTACAGGTTTTTTTTTTCTTGAACGTTCCCTAGTCAACCTTGTACTCTTGGTGTAGTGTGACGTCTGTGTTGTGGTATGAGGTATTTTCATATAGAACTTGCTCTGCAGGTCATGCCATGCCATAAGAGCACATAGACCAAGAGCTAAAGAATTCAAGACATCTCAAACAAGAGTTCTTTCTAAAACAATGGCTCTCTCTTATACACAAAACAATAAAGGTTTTAAGAAGACTAAATTAAGATATTTATAATGGCAGAGTGTGAAAGTAAAAAAAAAAAAAAAACAAGAGAGAAAGAGAGAGGGCAAGAGAGAGAAAATGAAGATAGATTTGCTAGTTACTTTCACTCCATTGTGAAATAATTTCCACAATGATAGATGTGTCTGCCGTAGCTCTCAACTGTCATCTAATTTTAGCCGCATGTTACGTAACGTAAGAATCTCAAAACTTCTGAAAAATGTACACATGAGGAATTTAAGAAAGTAGAAACACCCTCTGGTGTTTCTGGTTTGGATGTTAAATCAGACAGTTGATCTATTTCAGGTAAACTTCTTGATTTCCCTACACACTGTACAGGCACGGCAAAAAATAAAAGCAAAATGTTTTAAATGTAACTTTATGCAAAAGTTTTCTTTGAGATATTCTGTCTCTCTTGAGAATGTTATGATAGAATTCTTTATTTTTGATAATCTGTATTGCAATACAGTACAAGAGCTGTGTGTTACACCTAACAATGCTTTAGTCGTGACTACTGTATATTCAACCTTGAGTAACTATCACTTTTATAACACAGCTTCTACACTGTAATTTTTTTTTTCATTGTGCAGTTATGCCATAAGAAGATATTTCTACATACGCAGGCTACCACCCCTGGAGTTCGCTAGCTCGCTAGTTTGAATCCCAGGGTGTGCTGAGTGACTCCAGCCAGGTATCCTAAGCAACCAAATTGGCCCGGTTGCTAGGGAGGGTAGAGTCACATGGGGTAACCTCCTCGTGGTCGCTATAATGTTGTTCGTTCTCGGTGGGGCGCGTGGTGAGCTGCGCTTGGTTGCAGCAGTGGATGGCGTGAAGCCTCCGGACTGGAGCACATTGGGAATTGGGCATTCCAATTTGGAAAAAAAAGAAGATATTTCAACCTGATCTGTACCTTAAAAATGACTTTTGTTGTTTTCACTTAATGTTATCAGGTTATTTCATTTATATTAAAAAAAACTATTTTGAATGTCACCACATTGTTACAAAATTTTATTTTAATAAGCAAATTCATTAAATGACAACCTTTCAATAGAAAATATGGACCCTGATATGTAAACAAAAACAGAGCGTTATTAAAGGTGCTACACCTACAGACAAAAAACAAAAAACAAAAAACAGACTAGTAAGATTTACTTTTTTTTATGTTTTTGCACACAGTTTTAATTGTAGAAAATGAAGTAAAATGTACTTCATGACATGAATTTTTTAAAGTGAGTAAATTTAACTGAAATATTTCAGTTAAAACAGTAACTATTTCTTACAAATCTCAAGTACATGGTACTTAAATAAACTCAGTAAAATTTAAATATTTTATTAGAACGATTCAAATTTTAAACTTACCTTATAAACACACGACTCTTTATGTACCACATAACATATAAAAGCTTTCCACAGGGAAGCTTAATGCATGCTATTATACAAAATACAGAGCTGCACAAGCAGACCAAAACAATTTGTACAAAACACATGATAAAGCCAACAATCAACAGATAACTTTTTTGATCATGAACGGGTAATTTTGGGTAGAAAATGAACTTCAGACTTCACAAAAAAATAGGTAAGCGTAACAACACAATTAATGGTAAAAACAGTGTAAATAAACTTGCAAGCAATGAACACCAAGCAAGCTAATTAATTATTCATGCCTGGTGCATGCTGGGAACGTCAGCTTCAAAAAGTTAAGATGTAAATGTTTTATTCACCAGTGAAATTTACTCATATTAGCACATAAATATGACAAGGTTTTCTACTTTAGGACTTATACATGATGATGCATGGTAAAGATAACAAACCATCATAAATAATATTTACTTATAGTCTAGAGCATTAATTTTTACATGTTTGAATTGAGTGCAAATGTAGAATTGACTTAATATTTTCAAGTTCACGCTTTAACTTAATCAATGTAGAAAGTACTTAATGTTTTCTGCTATGTTTACTTCACCAAAAAAATCAGTGCAGTGGCTAGGTGAACAGGTGTTTTTGACATTATATTGTGCATTGTACTAAAGCTGTATGACCAATCAGCATCCAGAACCAGAAATTTGCATTTTAGAATTAAAGGGTTAGTTTACCCAAATATGAAAATTCTATCATCATTTACTCATCCTCATGCCATCCCAGATGTGTATGACTTTCTTTCTTCTGCTGAACACAAACAAAGATTTTTAGAAGAATGTCTCACCTCTGTGGGTCCATACAGTGCAAGTGAATGGTGATCAGACTTTTCAAGCCCCAAAAAGCACATAAAGTCAGCATAAAAGTAATCCATACGACTCCAGTGGTTTCATCAATGTCAGTGAGAACAGACCAAAATACAACTCCCTTTTCACTGTACATCTTGACAGCAGTCTCCTTTGTGATCATGATTTCAAGCTCGATTACACTTCCTATAGCGCCATCTAGCGCTCTGAGCAAGCGTTGAGCACTAGGAAGTATAATCGAGCTTGAAATCATGATCGTGCCTAGAAGACTGCAATGGCAAGATCTACAGTTAAAAAGAAGTTATCTTTTGGTCTGTTCTTACCCAAAACCAACTGGATCACTTCAGAAGACATTGATTAAACTACTGGAGTCTGATGGAATTCTTTTATGCTGACTTTATCTCCTTTTTGGAGCTTCAAAGGTCTGGTCACCATTCACTTGCATTGTATGGACCTACAGAGCTGAGATATTCTTCTAAAAATCTTTGTTTGTGTTCAGCAGAAGGAAGAAAGCCATACACATCTGGGATGGCATGAGGGTGAGTAAATGATGAGAGAATTTTTAGTTTTCGGTGAACTAACACTTTAAGATTATATAGGCTACTAATGTAATAACAGTAATAGTAATAAGCTAATAGGAATACCTAGCATTGCCTGGAGGTTAGTCACACCTCAAACCTCATTAAAGTCATGTTTGCATGTCACATTATGTCAATTTTTCCAACAAAACAGGGGATTTACAAGTATATGATTCTGCATTAGATATATGAGTTTACAAATGCAGAGTACAGAAAGTTCTACTAAACAATGTCGAAAGGTTCAGGCAGGGAGGAAGCAGTCTGATTGGCTGTAAAAACACATTAATGTCCTTTGTTCATTGCAGTATTGTTCAGCTAATTTTGTATGGCACTGGGGGAAAAAACAGTGTTCTTTTTAGCCTCAGAGGTGTTGCTAATTTAGACAATCTGCTGTAAATTTCCTCTTCACCATTGGACTGTGCATATTTTGTAGCAAATGTTATTTTGGATAAACAATTTCCTCTCCTCTGATTTTGGATTTGCGCCCACTTTATTACAAGCTGTTTTCATCCTTTGTACTCATTAATGAACTGCCTAATTTTTCAGTGAAGCCCTAAGTGAAGTAAACAGTTTTTGAAAACTGAACATGTCATGAAACTTTGTCAGCAGTATAAATATTACATTGTGGATCCACAACTGATAGATCAAAGGGGTGATTCACCCTAAAATTTTACATTTTGTCATATGGGTTTGGAACGTAGTAGTAGAATGTTGATAGAATGTTCATTTTTGGGTCACCTATCCCTAAAAAAACAGCCCCAAACAGAGAATGATGTATGCTACAAAGTCGTATTAAGTTAACTCAAATTGTTAATGGAGGTGATTGCCTAGCCCTGGACTAATTTGACCATCCTTAATTAATTATGCATAATGTTCCCAAAACACAAAATACATATCATTACATGATATGCATGGTGAATTATGAAAAGGTAAAAGTTGTTGTTGGCTGTTTAGTTCAGAACGCATTTACCTTTGAAAGCTGGAGACCCTGTGGTCATTGAAATTAAAACTAGAGGACCTTTGAATGTCACAGAATATCATAACATTTAAACATGGCACTTATTCTGCATCTCCAAATAGCTGGAATAAATAAGACTCTCTTTATAATACTTTAACTTCTATACTCTTTTAATAGTGTAATGACTTCATTGTGTTGTATTGTAGGGCAAGTGGATGTCAAATTTCAGGAGTTTGCCCTGATTTATAGAAAACAATATTCTCTGGCCTTCCTGTCCCAGATCCAAGATGAACTTGAGCAACGCAAAGACGAACACACACAGCTCCTCAAACAAAGGGTAGGGGACAGAATCTTAAACCTCAGAAATGGTCCTCTAGCAATTTAGAATAACTCTATAGAACATAGGCATGTGTATCACTCTGTCATTGTTCATATACTGTATATTGACTCATTATGCCTAATTACACAGAAGCCTCTAGAGGAGGGACAGGTGCTTTTTGAAGAGAATGTGCTGTACTTTGATGAGAGTAGGAAATGGAAAAACAGATTTGTTGTGGTGCGTGCCAGTTATGTCATTGAGTGCCACGAGTGCTACAAGGTATGAGTTATGCCATCTAGAAATGAACATCTGGGGTACCACAAACCAATAACATTTATTGCAGTATCTCTTACTTGCTCTCCTGCAGACATTTATGAAAGGTGCGCCTGCACTTTACAGGCTCCTGCCTACAGGGGGCACAATTCTGACTTCAGAAGAGAAGTACATGGAAATGGTGGACCAGTGTTGCCCTTGCACTAACAGTGAGTAATAAACAAAAATAAGAATCTGCTGAATATATTTGAGGTGAACATAAAATGCAAAGTTTGCTAGACCTCATTTACCATAATGTATCAGACTGATCTCACTAGGAATTCAGTGACAGTAGGTCGAAAGCTCTGCTGCTGAAATCAGTATGTGCTTGTCGAAATTCGAAGCACTGCCCCCAGTGACCGAAGCTGGAAGTGTTGTTGAACATATGGGCGTGCGTGAACTCTACTTCTGGTTGAAATGTCCAGAGAGTGGCACCAAATGCAAATTGTATTTTTAGTAGTGAATGATGTAATAAGGTCAAAAGTAATACATATTTTATAACCCAAACCCCAACCCTAAACCTAACAGTCAGTGGTGTAAAAATGTAATCTTAGAGGGAAAATGCAACCTCTGAATCAAGCTCATAATTGATTATGTGAATGTGAATACTTCCTTTTTTCCATGGGACCAGAACTCGTGTCTTTGAGGATGTTCGTGCAACGCATTATGAGTAGCGCCACATGAACAGATAAACACATTTGAGTTGACGCAAAATGTCTGATGAGAGATGACACTTGTCATTAAAGGGAAAGTTCACCCAAAAATGAAAATTCTCTCATCATTTACTCACCCTCATGCCATCCCAGATGTCTATGACTTTCTTTCTTCTGCAGAACACAAACAAAGATTTTCAGAAGAATATCTCAGCTCTGTTGGTCCTTACAATGAATGGTGATCAGACATTTGAAGCTCCAAAAATCACATAAAGGCCACATAAAAGTAATCCATATGACTCCAGTCCATATCTTCAAAACTGATTTGATAAGTGTGAGTGAGAAGCAGATCAATATTTAAGTCCTTTTTTACCATAAATCTCCACTTTCACTTACACTTTTAAAATGTGAAAGAAAGTGAAAGTGGAGATTTATAATAAAAAAGGACTTAAATATTGATCTGTTTCTCACCCATATTTATCATATCGCTTCTGAATATATGGATTTAACCACTTGAGTCGTATGGATTACTTTTATGCTGCCTTTGTGAAATTTTGGAGCTCAAAGGTCTGATCACCATTCACTTGCATTGTAAGGACCAACAGTGCTGAAATATTCTTCTGAAAATCTTTGTTTGTGTTCATCAGAAGAAAGAAAGTCATACACATCTGGGATGGCATGAGGGTGAGTAAATGATGAGAGAATTTTCATTTTTGGGTAAACAATCCCTTTAACTCAGCAGTGTTATAAACTGTGTTATAAATCATCACAGCAAACACTCTTATATTTATTGTAAATAATTAATTCCTAAGTCTTATATGTAAAAAAGATAGTCTAAGTAATGTGCAATTGATGTTTGTGTGTGTGTTTTGTTGCAGATGTTCAGGATGATTTTGCACCCCCTGTGGTAGGCATGCCAGGGCAGTTCCCCGTTTATCTTAAACTTCCATACTGTCAGGATTCCTATTTTTGTTTCCACGAGGAAGAAAAGCTTGCTAAATTTATCTGCATCTTATCTGATTGTATTCGCCACCAGAACAAAGGTATAAACTCCTCTGTAATGAAACCACTGGGCGATTAGAATACTCACAAAGGTGACACGTGACCCATTGAAAGCTGTGGTGTCCTACTATGCCTTACCCAACACAGGCCTCAGTAAATGACACTTCTTAGAAAATATGTCAGCATAACTGAACATAAAGGAGGGAATAGAAAATGAGAAAAAAAATGAAAAGAATGCTATTGTGATATCACTGATAATGTATATCTTCTGTATCTCTTTCTTGTATACCTTCTGTATTCACTTTCTTTTTCTTATTATGCTCAATAGACTTTCTCAAGAAGAAAACATGTGAGGTTAAAACCTTCCTCAAAGCCCTTCAGTTCTATAGGCAGGAGAAAGGCCAGTATGAATCATGGGATATGCTCATAGGCAGTGATGTGCAGGTAGGTATCCTTTCACATCTGTGCTGCTAGTCATTTCTTTAAACTTTGACAGCATGTCAAAAGACTCTAACAATGTTCTAACAATAAACAAAATACCAATCATCTTTTTTTCTACTAATTAGGCATGGAATGTTCTAGCTGTTGGAATGGAGCTTAAAAAAACGGATTTTTTTAAAATGTTTTGTCATTTAATGTGACAGTTGTGACAATGCTTATCTCAGATGGAGCCAAGCTCTTGAACTAACTTACTTTCTTTCTTTCTTTTTTTCTTTCTTTCTCTTTCTTGCTTTTGTTCTTTCTTTTTGTTCTTTCTTTTTCTTGCTTGCTTTTGTTATTTCTTTCTTTCTTTCTTTCTTTCTCTTGCTTTTGTTCTTTCTTGTTTGCTTTTGTATTTACTTTCTTGCTTTTTGTTCTTTCTTTTTCTTGCTTGCTTTTGTTCTTTCTTTCTTTTTGTTCTTTCTTTCTTACTTTCTTTTTGTTCTTTCTTTTTCTTTCTTGCTTTTGTTCTTTCTTTCTTTTTGTTCTTTCTTTCTTGTTTGCTTTTGTTCTTTCTTTCTAGCTTGCTTTTGTTCTTTCTTTTTGTTCTCATTCTTTTCCTTACTTTCTATTGTTCTTTCTTTCTCTTTCTTGCTTCCTTTTGTTCTTTCCTTTTTGTTCTTACTTTTTCTTGCTTACTTGGGTTCTTTCTGTCTTGCTTGCTTTTGTTCTTTCTTTTAGTTTTTTCTTTCTTTTTGTTTTTTCTTTCTTTTTCTTGCTTGCTTTTGTTCTTTCTTTTTGTTCTTGTTTGCTTTTGTTCTTCTTTCTTTTTCTTGCTTTTGTTCTTTTTTGTGATCTTTATCTTGCTTGTCTTTCTTTTTTTCGCCTTTGTTCTTTCTTTTTTGCTTACTTTTGTTCTTTCTTTCATTCTTTCTAGGTTGCTTTTGTTTTCTCTTTCTTGACTGCTTTTGTTCTTTCTTTCTTGTTTGCTTTTGCTCTTTCTTTCTGTCTTTCTGTCTTTTTGTTCTTTCTTTTTCTTGCTTTTGTTCTTTCTTTTTCTTGCTTTTTTTCTTTCTTTTTCTTGCTTGCTTGTCTTTTTTCCTTTTCGTTTTTGTTCTTTCTTTCTTGCTTTGTTCTTTGTTTCTTTCCTTTCTTTCTTTTTCTTGCTTGCTTTTGTTCTTTCTTCATTGTTTGCTTTTGCTCTTTCTTGTTTGCTTTTGTTCTTTCTTTCTCATTTTACTTTTCCTTTCTTTCTTGCTTGCTTTTGTTCTTCCTTTTTTCTTTCTTCCTTTCATTTGTTTGCTCTTTCTTTCACTTTTATTTATTCAATCCTTCTTTTTTCCCTTTATTTCTTTCTATCTTGCTTGCTTTTGTTCTTACTTTTTCTTTTTTTTCTCTTTTTACTTTTTCTTTTTTGCTTACTTTTGCTTACGGTTATTCCTTGCTTTTGCTCTTTCTTTCTCTTTTTCCTTTCTTTTGTTCTTCCTTTCTTTTTCTTTCTTCATTCCATTCTTTCTTTCTCTTTCTTTCTTTCTTTTTTGCTTCCTGGCTTTTTTAATATATTGTTTAATTGGGCAGTTTTCACAGGGAATATATTTTTTCCTAAATGAATCCAATTCAATTTATTTGTATAGTGCTTTTCACAATACATGTTGTTGATGAGGAAGAAACCTTGGGTGTAAGCTCTCCCCTCAGGCTGCCACAAATTAACATTTATAACTAAATGTTAGATTTTTAGCATTAAAATTATTGGGTAATTGAAGGGGCACATCTGAATTTTATTTCAGTTGTTGGAAGAGAGATACAAATTCAGTCCCATGTGCATTCTCTATATTGAGAATATATCCTGAGTCCCACACCTCTCTCTCTCTCACACACACTGTTACATCAGGGCAGAGAGTCGTGTGGAATCTAAGTAATGCTCTACACACAGGGAGTTTCACTGGGTGGTTTCACTTAACTGTATTACAGCCATCATGAGAATTAACTATCGATACAAAAAATTATACTGGTATGAACTGCATGTTCATGTAATATTTCTGTGTGTGTTCAGGCGCTTGCTAATTTGTTGATGGAGGACTTCATGCCCTATCTGGAGAAGGAACTGCTGCCATGTCTGAAATCCAAGAGGGCAGACAAGAGGAGAGTGTGGTTTGCGGTATGTGTCTTGAACTCCACATTATCAGACATAATGCTCTCTATGGAATGGCCAAGTCTTGCTTACATACTGTATTGTATATTAACTGCTGCCTGATGCCTGTATTTCCTAATGTAGCCATTACACCTACAGTAGATTGCTCCACTATGCATGTTAGAGATTGTAAAGATTGTTTCCTGTTATTGCCTTGAATTTCTCCAGACTTGCCCTTGATACTGGGGTGTGTGATCTTGATGTAAGCCCGGAGGGACACCCCACACCTAAATAGCTTAAGGCCAGGGAGGCCAAAAATGTCCCTTTGTTGTTGTGTTCAAACCAGAAACATACCAGAAACACATTGCATTCCAGAACTGTGTTTATGAACTGTCAGATTCATCACTGAGAAACAAAGATAATTGATAGAACACTTATGTAACATTTATAGTAATCATTGACCCTTGTACCCTGCAGACGGTTGAGGCTGCTTATTACTTGGTGCAAGAGCATCTGATGGGGAAGCTGAATGCACTGAAGGAGGAATGCAAAGAGATGGTAAAACAGCAGGAGGTGCTCATGCGCTCCAATATGGACCAGATCACGAGCTCAAGAGCTTTCCTGGAGGGCAAACTCAGAGGTACTCAAGGTCATACTGTGTGTGATTGACAACATGGTTTTTTATAGCTTTCTCTTTGTTGCTTCTCGCTCACGGTTTTGTAATCTGTGGCTTCTATTGGTGCAGGGGTTTTCTAAGTCTTAAACAGTAAGCCCCCCTCTGACAAAATGTACAAGACCGCGCCCGCCTTAACCCCCACTTTTCAGATTTATATACATACAATAATGTTGTATAAAGGCCTATACAAAAGCCAAGTAAATAATTATAAGATAGATATTTTTGACATTTAGCATAGGCTTTCTTCCACTAAAAACAGCAGTACATTCTGGCCACTTATATGAAGTTTTATCAGGTATTTTCCTCTAGTGTTATATTATCAAAATTCAATATATTTCAAGCATTGGAGCAATTCACCAATGATGATTAATAACCTTAAATTCAGTCTGACAGGCTCATTCAGCAAAACATCATACACTGGTTAACAGCTATAAATATTTCTATTAATAATAACTTTATTCTGCATTATTTGTATTAAAAATACATTTTTTCCCTTATGACAGTGGAATTACTCAACTGTTTTTAGCCTATATTTGTGATAAACTTGCATCACATGAGCCAGTGTCTCTTTGTGAAACAGCACTTGCCACAAACACATGAAGACACATCGACCCGATATCATGTTGAACTCGAAACAATGGACAGATGAACAGAGGCAAAGCTATATTGCTTTATAATAGATTCGCGAGAGCACAGGACATGTTTTGAGCATGCACACGCACTCTATGAGCGAGAGCAGGGAGATTTCATAGATCAGCGTATATTTGAGAGTGCGCCTTCTTTGAGCAAGAACAAAGGAAATCCACTTGCAGGCGAGCATGGATGCGCTCTCGCATGATATGCATTCGTTCACACCATTTAATTGTATCATAATGCAATAAAGCTATGGCCTATTAAGTTGGACTATGGTCCATTAAGCTATTAATTTTCATTTATATTCACAATATATTTTTATTGTATTTATGTATCTTTTGATTTTACTTGAATTTATCATCAATCTCCGTGCCTCCCCTGACATGCTCTGGCGCCCCACTGGGGAGGTGCGCCTCCCAGTTTGAAAACCGTGGTATTAGTGTGTGTGGGTGTTAAACAGGGTTTCTAATTTCTTACAATACATGTTTTTTCACACCCCACTCCACCCAACTGCCCACCTGTTTAGCCATGGTAACTGAGTCAGCAACAAAGTATATCACAGAGCACGTGCAGCCTTACCTGCCAGCCATCCTGGAGGAAGTAATGGGGCCCATCAGCCTGGGCTTCACAGAGGCCCGGCAGTTGAGCGAGGGCATGATGGAGCAGCTGTGTCCGGACGCTGAGCAAAAGGAGGAACTCATACAGGTTGGAGGAACAAACTTGAAATCTTCATGATGTGTGGTAGCATTTTACATAAGCAAATTAATTCACCCCAATATTACGATTCTGTCATATTTACTCACCCTTATGTCGTTCCAAACCCTATTGACTTAATTTCTTCTGTGGAACACAAAAGTTAGGCAGAATGTTCAAGTTTTTTTGTTTTTTTTTCATACAGTGAAAGCCTATAGTGCTGTCAAGCTCCAAAAAAGGACTAAAAAGCACCATAAAATAAGCCTATATATGATTTGTGTGCTTTATTCCAAGTCTTCTAAAGTCACACAATAGCTTTGTGTGAAAAACAGACTGCAATCTTCCCCTCCACCTTAGTACTGCTATCTACGGAACCCCTTAAAGGACAGGGCGGGAATAGTTTGCGTTCCCTTCGCAATTAGTTTTGTGTTCCCTCACAATAGTTTGCATTCCCTCAAATAGTTGTGCGTTCCCTCACAATACATTTACCATGGTTTTACTACAGTAACCATATTTTAACCTTTATATTCGTAGTAAAACCATACCAAAAATACAGGAAAACTAATGTAATAAAAATCATAATTTTGGGGTTATTATGGTTTTATCACAAATAACATGGTAAAACCATAGTAACCACAAGATTAACCATGGTTAATCCATAGTAAAATCATGGTTACTAAATGGATACAGTATACTGTATTAAAACCATGGTTTCTCCCAAAAAACATGGTTACTTTTCAGTTACTACAATAAAACTATAGTAAAACCATGTTTCTGCCAAAAAAACAAAAAGCCTTGTTACATATAGTAAATTCATGGTTTTACTACCATTTTAGTAACCATAATTAAACTATGGCATTTGTATAGTAAACCATAATAATTGTTACCATAAAATGATTACCATAGTTTTCGTTTTCCTGTATTATTACTATGGTTTCACAACGAATATAATGATTAAATATGGTTAATGTAGTAAAACCATGGTCAATTTATTACGAGGGAACGCAAAACTTATTGCGTGGGCATGCAAAGTTAGCTATCTTATTTGCACTTATTTCAACTTGCCATGTTGCAACTGGTCACATAACACACAAGAACTAATGGAATTTGGCATTACTGATGTCAAACCTGGTGCTACTCGTCTTAACATGCCATATTTGAATATTTGTAAACATGAATATGATTTTAATTGTCTTTATTATTATTTTTAAAATAAATAAATAATTTTCTATGTAAACTTTTGTCCAAAAATATGAATATCTTTATAAAGGGTTAGTCTATATAGTTATAACATGAAATGTTATCCTCCTCCCTGAAGGCTCTGTTTAGGATGAGTATGGCTAATTTACAGAGCTGTTATGAGAAAGTCAGTGGACTGGCAGATCACTTCCAAGAGCTGCAGCAAACTTTCAACTATTCCACCAGAGGTCTGGAGGACAGCACAGAAATAGACATACAACAAGTACACAACCTCTGTAGTAATTAACTCCTTTCATGTAGTATAATCTGTTCTTAATTGATGTTAAACACTCTGTAGTATTACGGTGATTGATTCTGGGGCTGGGCTAAAATGTGTCTGTTGTATGATTGGTTCAGCTGATGGAGAATGTAGAGTACACCTTTGAGCTGCTCCTGCGAAAGGCTCTGGAGGACCCATCTGTTAACTTTCCACTGGCTATGCAAAAGGCCAAACACAGGGTTCTGAAGGTACACATATAACTTTTCATTTTCACTTATGTGTCAGATTGCTTACTTAATTGACTTTCTCTGTGTCCAACAGCAATTTGACTATGACAGTAGCACAGTGAGGAAGAAGATCTTTCAGGAGGCTTTGATCAGTATCACTCTACCTAGCATAAAGATACACCTGGCCCCATCCTTCAAAGAGGTTCATTTCTTGACATTGGAATCAAAAACATAACAACAGACAAAATAACAACAAAATAAGAGCCCCTTCAAATCAAGTGTATGCCACATTTATTCTTTGTTGTACATGGTGAATATCACTTAATTGACTGTCTTTTTGAAAATGTCTAGGAACTACCAGAATTTGAGCAGTACATATTTGCTGATTACTCCAACTTCATCAGTGTGGAAAACGTGTATGAGGATATTCTCCAACAGATACTGGGAAAGGATGTCAACATGGGTATGTCACTTGAGCATGGCAAGACCTCTGGGAGTCTCGCAAATATGCTATTTGTATTAGGCACTATAAGTATAAAGCATTGTAAAATATTGCTGATGATTGAACATTAAAACTACATTCATGCATTATTATTATTATTATTATTATTATTATTTATTTTTTTACATAAAGATGGTGTTAGCACATTCACATATAGTGACCCCAAAAGTATTTGGACACTTAAGCCATACTTTAAAACAGAAAAAAACAACAAAAAAAAACTTTTTTGCCATAAGTACCCCCACAGCACTATCAGAAAGGCTGACGTACTCCATCAACACAAAACCAAAGATGTGTACCAAAGAATAGATCATTTAACATTATCATTGATATTGAATATTACTAATGATAATAATCAATTATATTTCAGGTGTATTTTAGTTATAATGTCCATTTTGTAGCAATCCCTGCTCTGTTTGATACATTTTGTGTTGTTTGTTGTTTTTGATCAACTAACTGTAACAAACAGAAAGGGTATTAAAGGGATAGTTTGCTCAAAAATGAAAATTCTCTCATCATTTATTCACTCTCATGCCATCCCAGATATGTATGACTTTCTTTCAAAGATTTATTTATTTTCTGTCAAAGACACAACATTTTTTAGAAAAATGTCTCAGCTCTGTAGGTCCTCACAATACAAGTGAATGGTGGCCAGAACTTTGAAGCTCCAAAAACACATCAAGGCAACATAAAGATGATCCATAAGACTCCAGTGGTTAAATCCATATATTCAGAAGTGACATGACAGGTGTGGGTGAGAAATAGATCAATATTTAAGTCCTTTTTTTTTACTATTAATCTCCATATTCACTTTCACTTCCACATTCTTCTTTTGTTTTTGGCGATTCACATTCTTTGTACATATCACCACCTACTGGGAAGGGAAGGGAATTTATAGTAAATATAATACATAATACATACATTTTGATCTGGTTCTCAACCACACCTATGAAATTGCTTCTGAAGATATGGATTTATCATAAAAAAATTACTTTTATGCTGCATTTATGTGCTTTTTGGAACTTCAAAGTTCTGGCCACCATTTACTTGCCTTGTATGGACCTACAGAGCTGAAATATTCTTCTAAAAATATTTGTGTTCTGCAGAAGAAAGAAATTCATACACATCTGGAAAGTAGAGAGAATTTTAATTTTTGGGTGAACTATCCCTTTAAAAGAGACAGTCAATAACAAATGGACTGTGTGGATCTCATCTTTTAACACATGTAACATGGGACGAGAAAAACCAAACTTTTACCTTCAACACACAGTAAAATGATCTCTGTGCCAAACTTCGGATAGAGTAAATGGTCGATATCGGGACTGTTCAAATGAAGATTGCGATTAATTGGAAAATCAATATTTTTACCCATCCCTAATTTGATTATTTTTATTTTAAGCCATACATGTGATTTTGTTATGTTCAACATGGCAAAATATCATTATTTTTGCATACCCCCTGGAACCTGCTTACGTACCCCCTTGGGGTACGCGTATTCCCAGTTGGGAATCACTACTTTAAAATGTATGGATGTTATTGCAATAGATAGCAAAATAATAAACCAAGTGGTAATTATTTTAAATATAGCACAAACACACTTAAGCTCAAAAAGAAGCTTGTTAAGTTATAAAACAAATTATATCCACAGTTTTCATGACTAACCACTGTGTGGGGCCACGATGATTCTTCCGCTGTACTGTTTTCTAGTACCGTTCTCCATAAGAAACTGCCAAAATGAGTGTTTCAGATGGAAAAACAATCACTTTAAATTAGTTGGAGTTAAAATTTGTTCAGGCTCAACTTGTGCAGTTGTTCGCTGTCACAAAACTTGAAGCAAGTTAATGTTATCCACATAAATAACCTTGGTTTATAGCTTCACGTCATCCATCCACTCCTTAAACTTTGTCAGGTGAGGCACTGTCTTCGCTACTCCCTAAAGTATCAGCACAATTGAGCCACATGCTTTTTTGACAATTTATGGTTGGTTAAAATTCTTTTGCAAAAATGTTTAAGAAAAGTGAATAGGCAAGGTCGAGCATCATGTGTTTGCAGATGCCACTTACTTTGATAGTATGTTATCTAATGCAATGATGTGCAGAGCAGAGATTTTAAAATATGCCTTAAGTTTCAGAAATGGTCTAAATACTTTTCGGGGCCACCGTATATAAAAATATACAAGTATATATACAAAATCTGAGATTTACCTAAAATACAATTCTCGAAACTGACTTGCGCTGTTTGATTGACAGTGGTCAAGGAGGCAGCCAGCATGAAGAAGTACAACCTGTTCTCAGAGAGCAGATACAATTTCAGTCTGTCCAGCCTGTCCTCTACCCCGCCCAGCAGCCCGGGACGCTTAAACACCCCACAAAGTCTGCACACAGCTCTGCCACCCTCTCCTTTACTAACCAACAGCCTTACAGCAAACAAATCCTTCACCAATGAACTAGAGCCGAGGATAAATGGGGTTGTTCAGTCACTTGAAAAGTCAAGTCCAAAGACTGAAAGTCAAGACCAGCCTAGTGCCACACTAAGCCAAGCTTTGCCTGCCGTGGTAAAATTTGAAGCAGGTGAGAACACAACAATCCTAGAGGAGAGTATGGATGATGTATTTGTGACAGATGAAACATTAAATGAGAAAACAGATGAACATACAGCAACCTCCATCTCCACAGACACTTCAGCAGAGACTAAACCAGAACTTATATCTACCACAACCACTACAAAAGCTTTAGCCATTGTTGCCCCTGTTGTGTACCCTGACCCTGACCCTGACCCTAACCCTTCTAGTTCAAAGGAAGGAGGTGATGCAACAGCTTTCTCAGACTTTGCTAATGGACACACAGTAGTGATCAGCCCTGTTTGCACAAACCCTACTTCCTCTTGCTATGATAGAGAGGGTGTGCTCACAACACCCCCTGTTGGAGAGGAGGACAGTAGCAGTGGTGCTGGAAAGACAGAGGTCTTGTCAGATGTTCCAGTCCCAAATAGAGCAGGGATAAATGATGTCAGTGTGATGGAAAGCAAGTACCCGATTGCAGCTTGTTTATCCATTGAAGATGCAGAGACAAATGTTTTTTATACCTCTCAAGACATCTCCAAAGAATCAGGCAACCAGCCAATAATAGATCCAGGAAAAGACTCAGAATCTCAGCCTTTATCAGACCCAGAAGATGAAGTCAGGCCCCTGGACTGTGTGAAGGCAATTCGTAATTTGGTTCAGGAGGTTATTGAAATAGAGGAGGTGGTTCAGCCTTGCAAAGACAATTTGGAAAAAGTTAGAGTTGAAATTTTCGAGGAACCAGAGGCTATAGTTTAAGACCAAGGCTTAATGGAATGTTCTGGGTTCAAAACAATTTCAGTTCAATCACCAGCATTTGTAGCATAATGTTCATTACCACAAAAAATGAATTCAACCTGTCCCTTATTTATAAAAAAAAAAAAAGAAAGAAAAGAAAGAAATGAAAAAGCAAAAACCACAGTTATAGTAAGGTACTTATTATGAAAGTAAATGGGACAAGTCTATAAATAAATTACTTCAGTATTTTAAAAGTATAGCAACGGACAACATTATACATGTTGACTAGAGGTCGGCCGTTAGTGGATTTTGCAGATATGATAACTAAGGTGGTAGAAAAGGCTGATAACCGATTAATCGGCTGATAGTTTTTAAAACTGATTCATAGAATGTTACGTTTTCTTATTCGGTTCTGATATAGAGCCCAGAGTACAAAATGAATCAAATCCCAGATGTTTATTTTTCAACCAAAATCCCCAAAATAATAATAATAAAAGCATTAGATTGGGTGCATAATGTGGGACTTTTAACACTAAACAAGCATGAAACACACCTGGGACTCTTATTTTGAAATGACGTTGACTTGACTCCATTACAATGCTTTATTTTTTTATATTTACCAAATTAAACCTTTTATAGCCTAGATATTATTATTATTATTCACAATGTATGAAACTGGAGACATGATATGTGCTGACGAGGGATGTTTCCATATAGTCGCATTTTTCTTTGCATGCCCTCGCTCCAATTTAAAAAACGTAATTATCAGAGGAATACAGGAATAAAAAAATAAATATCGGCAGCTATCGGCATTGAATAATCAATAGTTCTAAAAAGCAACTATCGGCACCGATTAATTGGTAAAACCAATATATCAGTCTACCTCTAATGTTGACATGATTTTAGTGTCATAAAATCAGGGATTTACTGGTGTAATTGTATTTTTGAATATAACTTCACATAGATAAGATTAGTAAGTGATTGTATCGCACTGAAATCATGTTAACGTGTAATGATTGCGTCTTGTGGCTATACTTTTTAAATAGTATTTTAACGTTTATGGACTGGCCCCATTCACTTCCATAGTAAGTGCCTTACTGTAACCGCAATTTATTTAGTTATTTTTTAAAGATGTAGGACAAGTCGAAATTATTATTATTATTATTATTTTTGGTAATCAACATTATGCCACAAATGTTGTCGAATGAGCTTAACTTGCATGAAGTACATTCCTTGAAGGCTCAACCAATATGTTTATCCGACCAATGGAAAACACAGGGAATATTTAAGAATTATTTTTGGTATCCCACAGGAGTCACAAAGAATTATAGTTTAGAGACTGTAATATGATGTCGTATAAAAGTAGTTAGTAAGGACAAAAGTGTCTCCCTCACTCTGAGGTAATTTTCATGACATTATTGTAATATAGTTCATCTTATTAATCTTAATAATGTATTAATCTATTGTTTTAAGCTAATACTGTATATACAAATGAATTTCTATGTTAAAATTTGAATAATATGTAAAATATATAATTACAAATGTGTTTTTGTTTTACTTTAAAATAAGGAATCCTTTTGGTAAGAATATTTCATGTTATCATTTCGTCGAGGTGGATTTCAACTTTCAGATAACACGCAACATGAGCAAACAGTAACTGCCAAGAACAATGCTTGATTGCTTAGATTAGACCCACATTTCAAGCTCGACGGATTTGTTTGCCATGGAATCTGGCTCCGTGACATATCTACAGTGCAGTATGTATGTTGTCATAAATCTAGGACCGATCTCGTTATGAATGACCCACAAGTACATTTTGTGCATGTGCTGTCACATGTTCCAACAAGTGCAGGTATATGCAATCACAGAGATTGTGTATTATATCAGTACTTTCACTACAGGTACTGGTCTGGGTCTTAGCTCTCTACTTTAAGTCCACATCCAGTAAACAATAAGACACTATCACATATATTGAATAAGGATAACCACTCTTAATAGGTATGTCTGTGTCAGAATAGTTAGAGGACTGACTGGGAAAATGCAAAATATGCATGGCAGTTAATCATAATCAAGTGAAAGTAAACAAGACGTGCTGACCTTCTGCTGTTCTAAAAAGTGGCATGGAATTACCTAGCTGTAGTGTGCAATAATATATAGGCAAATTTGCTAATTATACATACATATTATATGAGTGAAAGACTTATATTGAAATAAAACTCATTAAACCTGAGCTCTCATTTTACCAAAAAAAAAAAAAAAAAAAAAAAAAAAAAAAAAACATACCCAGCATAGGTTCTCACATCAATATTTGTATTTCATACTGCACCACATTAAATAAAAAGGCATTCTATATAAAACAGTAGTTAAGACAATTCCTAGGCACCAATGAAATTCATAAATGCTTCGTAAAACATCAAAAACCTGTATATTTTAAATGAACACTTGAGTTTAGCTACATTCCAAAATACATATGTAGTTAGCAGTGCACCATAAAAGCCGAGATGGGCTGAAATATTTGTACAGTAAAAAAAGGCAAAGAAATAGGCAACATTGTTTTGCACATTTACATTAGTGAGTTGTGAAAATATTAAGACGTTCAGTTAGATAATTGTTCCAATGAGTATTTTGACATGTGCTGTAGTGCATTTAAAGTTTACAGCAGCTATGTCTGAAATGTGATTGAACATATGAAATCAATGTCATCCAATATGCTACATATGGAGCCCACATGAGGGCACCACTATCACATTTACTCTTATGTCAGATGCTTTATGTAAACTTGAGCAGAATTAGAGGAAACCATACTCTTAAGGACTTTTTATTAACTATTAATCCAGAAGAGCAGAATGCTTTAAGTTGCAGTTAAGGTCACACAATATTTTGTTCCCAAAGTCCGTAAGCACCGGAACTTACTTCATTGCCGTGCAGATAAACTGACAATACTGTTTTAAAATGTAATGAGCTGGAGTTTTTACTGCTCATAACTAACTCACTGAAATATCATGCAACTAGTTTGCCCTACTTTTGAAATATTACACAGTTGCTTTAGTGTTTACAAGCACACCGTAAAGGCTAAAATATGCACTGAAACGGCAAAACCAAGATAAAAGTGAGGATTGCAAAAATAACTGTCCATCCCACTACTGGCCTCATTAAAACATTTTAGCAGAATGTTCTCAAACAATTTCAAACTGAGAGTCACTTGAAATGTAATAAATACCCATATATCATATTTATAAAGAAAAACGGTAGTGTTGTATCCACTTGAAATGACAGAGAGACCTAATTAACATCATTTTACATCCATTGAATTGGTTTTCAGAGTTTCCATTTTTCCTGTAGCAGGTTGTAGGACACAGGGGCTCTACCGTGACCCTGTATAGCCATAATAAAACTGCTCATCTGGCCTGAAGCCATAAGCCGTGGCAGGACGTGCTGGATTCACGCCTGTCTGTCCGTATCCGTCAGTCAAAGATCTAGAGGAAGAGGGCAACAAACAGTTCTGTCATTTAGAATCATGCAATTAATGTAGAAGTACTTAAAGATGAAATATGCAACTTAGGTTATCATCAACACAAGATGGTGCTCTGATTCTGCAAAACCAGACTACTTGGACTAAACAGGAGCACTACACTTCATGGCAAAAATGAACAGATGTGCATCTCTGTTCATTCCTCTCATCATTCAATCATTCCTCTGTCTAGCCAAATGTCAATCAGCTGAAATAGGCTGGTGTGATCGGCTTCTAAATAAACAACACCCACCCTCACCAGACTCACTGGTCTGTCTTCTTAAAATATGGCTTGTTTGCTTTGGTCCTACCAACTCAAATAATGCAATGTTGTTTTTAGACCAAATCACTTCCAGCGAACGTTTACATGCGTTACCCCCTTCTCTACCAGCATCCCCGCCCTCTCCGCGCAGGAAGTATGTATTTATCCTCTAAGGAACGCTATTGCTGTCTGGGAAATTTCAGACTTTGTTGAAAGGCTTGAAGAGGAGAAGCTGGATCCTAATGAGACTCTACCAACAGGATTCAGTTCAGATGACAGGGGCTGATGGGAAGGATGTGGGGATGTGTCATAGGTCAGATCATACGTTAAAAGGTCAATAGGTGGCCTTACGCAGGTGACAACATGCTTAAAAGGATAGGTCATGCAAAAGGAAAATTATGTCATCATTTACTCACCCTCATGTTGTAGAACATCTTAAAGAGATGTTAAAGGAATAGTTCACCCCAAAATTAAAATTAATCCATAGTAATCTATACGACTCCAGTGGTTAAATCTATATATTCAGAAGCGATATGATGGGTGTAGATGATAAACAGATCAATATTCAAGTAATTGTTTACTATAATTCTCCTCTCTACCCAGTAGGTGGTGATATGCATGAAGAATGTGAATTGCCAAAAACAAAAGATGAAAGTGGAAGTGAAAGTTGACATTTATAGTAAAAAAAGGACTGAAAGGTTGATCTGTTTCTCACCCACACCTATCATATCGCTTCTGAAGATATGGATTTAACCACTGGAGTCTTATGGATTACTTATATGCTGCCTTGATGTGCTTTTTTGAGCTTCAAGGTTCTGGCCACCGTTCATTTGCATTGTATGGACCTACAGAGTTGAGATATTCTTCTAAAAATCCTCATTTGTGTTCTGCAGAAGAAAAAAAGTCAAACACATCTGGGATGGCATGAGGGGGATTAAATGATGAGAGAATTTTCATTTTTGGGTGAACTATCCCTTTAAGTGGAATGTTAGGGACTGAAATTCTCAGTCACCATTCACTTTCATTGTAAGGCTGTCAGTCCCTAACATTCTGCTGACAAATCTTCTTTTGTGTTCCATGAAAAATAAAGTCATACAGGTTTGGAACAAATGAGGGTAAATGGTGACAGAATTCTCAATTTTGGTTGAACTATCCCTTCAAACACTCCAAAGAGTGTTCAGGTAATAGACAGGCCTTAAGCCGTCTGTAAATCATTCATCCCAAAGGGATGCTGCCAGTATTTCCAGGAAAATAGGGCGAAATCAATGATCACATTTTCGGTAAGGCTTCTCAAAGAATGATGTTACTAATGAGTCAGACTAACCTACTGTAATTACAGAACCAGATTTTTTCCAACTAGGCTCATTTCTGAAATCATTTAATCTGAGTATAGTCCACGCATATCATGTCCATGTACGTTTTTTAGGTTAAAATTTATATTAATTATAAAACGAAATTTATATTTTAGGTGCCATGACTGGTCAACATTTCTTTTAATTTGTTCACATTTTTTTATGAACTTTTCACCTTCTCTTGTTCTGCATCCTGTGGTGTGTCAAATTGCTGTTTATAAAAATAAACAGTTTTTAAATGGGCTACAGTATGTCACACCACAGGACATGCCAAATACTCATAAACAAAATCAACTGTGACTGAGATAATTTCCTAATGATCCTCCTTATTTCTTTTGCTATAAGAAACACAGCCACTGGCCCTGTCTAACTTTAAGGAATCGATCACCCAAAAATGATCATTCTCTTATCATTTACTCACCCTTATGCAGTCTCAAACTCATATGACTTTCTTTCTTCTGCAGAACACAAAGATATTTTGATGGAGATATGATGTGAATATATCCATACAACGCAAGTCAAAGGGGTCCAATACTTTCAAGCTCCAAAGACATAAAGGCATATAAGTGGTCTGTTCTCACCCAAAACCGATCTTATCACTTCAGAAAACATGGATTAAACCACTTGAGTTGAATGGATTACTTTTATGCTGTCTTTATGTCTTTGAAGCTTGAAGGTATGGACAAACACCCACATCATATCTCCAACAAAATATCTTCGTTTGTGTCTTCAGAAGAAAGTCATACGAGTTTGAGATGGCATAAGGGTAAGTAAATGATGAGAGAATGATCATTTTTGAGTGAACTGTTCCTTTAAGGGGTCACAGACATGGTGACTGGGTGATAAAATGGGGATCCAAGGCTGGACGCAAGCTGGCAAAAGATCCCAGTGTGTCCAGTCTGGCCCCTGAGACATAACGCAAAAGTGAGATCCTGTAAAAAACACCCGGAAACCTCTAAACAGGAAAGAGTCAAAGTTGCCAGTCTCTTCTCTTTCCTTCCTCTTTACCTCTGTTTCTCTTTTTGCCTCACTCACCCCTTTGATCATCAGTGTCTGTCACTCCTCAGTTCAGAGAGACCACGTTTTAAATAATCTATCTATAGTGGTCCCAAAAAGTATTTGGACACGTGTGCCACACTTTAAAATGTGTGAATGTCATAGATGACAAAATACCAAACCAAGTGGCATCTAAAAACAAAATGATGCAAGAAATTCTCTCATACCTAACTTTAATTATTTAGCCATTTTTGCAATTACTTTTCACCAAAAGTGTTTCAAGATCACTTTTAGTGGATGTCCTGTATGAAGTCAGTTCCCCTCAAGTTCACACAGGTGCCCTTGCAGAGTAACCGCAGTTAATCAGATTAAATATGGAAATTTTCCACTAATGTTTGACAACAGAAAGTGTAAAATAAAGTAATTATTGTTTCTTCACTTAAAACCCAACAAATGGATTTTTGTCAAATGTTTGGCTTGAAAAGTATCCTTGTGCTTTCTTTAAAATATTTAACCTTTTTGTTTGATATTGTTGTCTAATGCAATTACATTCAAACATTTTTAAGAGTGACTTAAGTGTCCAAATATTTTTGGGGCCACTGTACATTGCCAACTTGGTACTGACATTAAAAACAGTATTATTAAAATGTTGAATGCCTTAAGACTTCAGGGGTAAAGGCCTGGAAAAAAAAAAAAAAAAGTTCTCTCTAAATAATGTCTATGAGTACAGGTAAAATTATTGAGCTTTACCGGTTTGAAATACTTAAAATAAAACTATTTTATTTTATTGATTCCCTTAATGTAATTTTTGTCTAATCATAACATTCAAAATTAGAAACTCCCATTTTTGAGTAAATGCAGCCAACATTTTTTGCAATCCTTTTCATCTGGAATAACTAAGCATTCTTTATGCACTAAATGAAAGATTACACTGTGCTATTCTAAAAATAAAAGTGATTCTATTAAAGGTCTTTAGAAAGAGCCGTTCCCAGTGTGTCTGGCTCCTGGCTTGGCACAGAGGAACAGAGGCTGGGTTTCATTATTGTGTTAACCTGGATCTCTAACACCACAAGGGCAAAATGAAAACCACACTTTCAGGCCCCCCAATTCCCTGCGTACTCACAGTGTATTCTGCAGGTATCATTTACAAAGAGCTGTGAAAAAAAACATAGCTTCCTCTGCCCCCCTTCTCATTCTGACTTCACAACTCAATCCTTTCTCTCTTGGACTGATCTATAATTTAACAAGCTCTACTTATAGCTGGATGTGTCTCTTTTCTCCGATTTACAGCCAACAGCAACGGAACAGCAAAGACTAAGGATGGGTTAAAATGGGCAACTAGACGACAACTAATTATCCAACCGACAAGTCGATTAGTGAGATCGACCAGTTTATCTAGATTTTTTTCTTATATATACACTTACTGGGCACTTTATTAGGAACATTATGGTCCTAATAAAGTGCCTGACTTGGTCGCCTACTGTTGTAGCCCATAAGCCTCAAGATTTGACATGCTGTGCATTCTGAGATGCTATTCTGCTCACTACAATTGTACAGAGTGGCTACCTGAGTTATCGTAGCCTTTCTGTCAGCTCGAACCAGTCTGGCCTTTTTCCGTCTGCAGAACTGCCACTCACTGGATGTTTATTTATTTTTTGGCACCTTTCTGAGTAAACTCTAGAGACTGTTGTGCGTGAAAATCCCAGGAGGTCAGAAGTTACAGAAATACTCAAACCAGCCCATCTGGCATCAACAATCATGCCACGGTCGAAATCACTGAGATCAAATCTTTTCCCCATTGTGATGATTGAACATTAACTGAAGCTCCTGACCTGTATCTGCAGGATTTTATGCATTGCACTGCTGCTACAGGATTGGTTGATTAGACTATCGCATGAATAAGTAGGTGTACAGGTGTTCCTAATAAAGTGCTCTCAGTGAGTGTATTTTTTGGTTTTGATATTTTTAGCTGCAGTATTTATGCTTTAATTAGCATGCAGACAATGTTTTGTGCTTTAGCTGCAAGACAGTTTACAAAGTAAAAGCTTCTCGGAAAAGTTATAATACAGGTTTTTAAAAACCTGTATTCTGGTTCATTCTGTTGGGCTCCCGTCTTTACAATGCACTATATGTTTACGTATCCCAAGTATATTAAGGTTATTAAGGTCAGGTGAACCTGAAACCAGCCTAATTATACAGGGTTTCCTTCATACCGCTTATTTGACTACCCACCGACTGGTTAAGGCAACCCACTGTCTAGGGGAAAAAAGAAAAGAAAGAAAAGTAAAAAAAAAAGAAGCTGAAATATGTTGTACAGTTCAATGACACAACGTAGGCCAAACCATAAATAAACATATCACATCAAGTCATCACATTAGTGTTTTGCTGAAAACCCCTGACAGTAGGTGTGGGGCAACTAATGCAAATTTGTAAAAAGCTGAATAGAGGGAGCTGTGTTTACGCTCAAAGCTCAGGGTGTTACTGTTGGGGGAAAGCTGTGGCCTGCTAGGATGCTGGAGGACTCTTAGACGCAGCACTTTTGAGCCCTGTTCTGCTAAAGAAAACAAAACTGTCAGACACGGATGTGATTGTGTGTGATACAATAATAACAAAACCAGCTGATCCGCTGCAGCCACTTTGACTGATTCATCATCTTTACACTTACCTGTTGGGGAAACCCTGTGGTCCTAACAGATATCCATTCTGAAAGTCTGTGAAGAACTCTGGACTAATGGCACCATCTGCTGGGATAATTCCATCTGTAGATACAACACAGAAACCAATGGTTGATTATTACTGGCACCACTGTGCGAAGGAACTACAATCTTGAAGATAAATCATAATTATCTAAACAATGTAAATGCTAAACTATTACTTTAGAGACCCCATGAAATGGTTTCCAAGCGCAGTTTTCTTTCAAGTTTTGTCGCTTTTCCAGTTTTTCCTCCCTTTTTGATCAATGAATTTCCATGACTTTTCATGACTTTTCCAGTCGATTGTGATTATTGGATATGAAATTTAAAAAACAATTTGGATTCAAACCAATTTGATAATGATAATCATTTAAACCAATTTGTAAAGTTCGACTCACAACCGACTCAAAAGAATGATTTGCTCACAAATCAGCAATATATATATACTCTCACTTAGCACTTTATTAGGAACACCTGTACACCTACTTATTCATTCAATTATCTACTCAGCCAATCATATGGCAGCAGTGCAATGCATAAAATCATGCATATACGGGTCAGGAGCTTCAGTTAATGTTCACATTAACCATCAGAATGGAGAAAAGTTTTTGATCTTAGTGATTTTGACCGTGGCATGGTTGTTGGTGCCAGATGGACTGGCTTGAGTATTTCTGTAACTGCTGATCTCCTGGGATTTTCACATAAAACAGTGTCTAGAGTTAACTCAGAATGGGACCAGAAACTAAAAGCATCCAGTGAGCGGCAGTTCTGTGGACAGAAACGCCTTGTTAATGAGAGAGGTCAACGGAGAATGGCCAGACAGGTTCGAGCTGACAGAAAGGCTACAGTAACTCAGATAACCACTCTGTGCAATTGTAGTCAAACCTTGAGGTGGATGGGCTACAACAGCAGACCACCACGTTGTGTACCTTAGGACCATAGTATTCCTAATAAAGTGCTCAGTGAGTGTAAGTGATTAAATATTTTAAGCAGAACCAAACTAAAAAAAAACATATATTCACTAGAGAAATTTCCATGACTTTTAAGATTTTAAAGTTTGGAAAACACAAATTTAAAATTCCCTGGTATTTTCAGGTTTGCCATGACCGTGGGAAGCCTGTATATTGAAACAGGAAGTTGGAGCAGCACATTTCAAAGGTCATGTACGTTTTTAAATAGCCAGTATCCTTTAGTTTACATGGCAGCCCTTTTGCTATTTCAAGATGGTATTAGGGGAAAGGGACATTCTCATTCTAGAGAACATTTTATTAGCGAAAATCTGTATTATGCACCAGCGTACATGATGAAACAATAATGTTTATTCCGGAAGAAAAAGAGTGCAGATTTTAAATGTGTATATCTGTTAAAAGTTCATTTTGTAGCAGTACAAAGCTAAGAGATATGAAAATTTCGATCTCATTGGGTCTTTGCTGTAACTATATTCCTTGTCCTGTCCTATATAACCTGCACTGTAGAAGAGGTCTGGCCGTTCCAGGATGTCCCCATTATGGATGAAAGGCTCTCCATCATCTCCATACATAAAAGGTTCTGCCTCATCCATTTGCCGGTTCTCCACCATCTCCAGCCACTGAGAGTTATGCCAGCGGAACTTCTCGCTCTGGATCTTTTTGCCCCACTCCACATCATACTCCTACAGAGAGAGTAAAGACAGAGTATTAGCACAGGACACAGAAAGACTCCGCCTGTGCTACCTCCCTGCATGTGCCATACCAAAGACTTGGGATGAATCAGGTGTGCTGTGTTGCTTGGCAGAGGGTTTATATGGTAGCTGTTTATTTTAAGTCTACAGCAACTGAGCTTAATAAAACCTCTTTGAGGTTGGTGGAAATAGTGGAGCTCAACAGAATCCAAGCACCCTGCCACTCTAATTAATCATCCCCACAGGGGTTGAAGGCCTGGGGCTTTGACGGCCACCTGAGGCCCAGGCCTCAAACAGACCTCATTGTCACAGGCCCGGCCCCACCAGCAGGCACAGTGACACTTTTTGCCAGGGCACAAATTCATCACTGCTAAAGCATTAAAGACGCTTGCTGCTTACCGAACTACCATGGCCAATTGGAACAGAGAATGGTACTCTAGCTAATCAATCATAAAGTAGCTGAGCTCATGATGTTTATGAACAGAAAGTGTTTGGGTGTTTTATAAATAAATCTGGTAAAACCTTTAACTGTATCCAGAAATAGTGTAAAAAATTGAATTATGAATGACGACTTCTGTCTGTGTTGAAAAATCTTTAAAGGGACAGTTCACCCCATTTACTCACCCTCATGTTTGACTTTTCTTTCTTATTAGCCTCAGCCACTATTCACTTTCATTGTATGGAAAAAAAAGATGCATGAAAGTGAATGGTGACTAAGTCTGTCAGTTTAACATTCTGGTAAACATCTCCATTTGTTTCCATGGAATAAAAAATTTCAATAGGAAAAAAATAAATAAATTCAATAATAATCCCAAAGTTGTTTTCCTTGCCACAGTCACTTTTGGCTTGCACATGAGGACATACTCTCACTGAGCACTTTATTAGGAACACTATGGTCCTTATAAAACTTCTGTTGTTGTAGCCCATCTGCCTCAAGGTTCGACATGTTGTGCATTCTGAGATGCAATTCTGCTCACTACAATTGTACAGAGTGTTATCTGAGTTACCGTAGCATTTCTGTCAGCTCGAATCATTCTGGCCAATCTCTGTTGACGGCACTCATCAACAAGGCGTCTCTGTCCGCAGAACTGCCGCTCACTGGATGTTTTTTGGCACCATTCTGAGTAAACTCTAGAGCAGAGGTGCCCAAACTTTTTCCTTCGAAGGGCCAAAAATCAAACTTGATTGAGAGCCGTGGGCCAAAAGTAAATGTTGCATTATATCAAACTGTATTATATTAAAATAATAAAGTTTCCCTGGTTTCCCTCCTTTATGATTTCATAATATAAACAAATGTCACTCTGCAATCTGTTTAAATAATGCAGTGAAGAGCTATGTCAATGGCATATTTATTTTTTAAATGTATCATTTATGGCAAGACAGGACAAATCAAAGGACATCATGTGTTGTGGAACCAACAATCATGCCACGGTCGAAATCACTGAGATACATTTTTTCCCCATTCTGATGGTTGATGTGAACATTAACTGAAGCTCCTGACCCATATCTACATGATTTTATGCATTGCACTGCTGCCACATGATTGGCTGATTAGATAATCACATAAATAAGTAGGTGTACAGGTGTTCCTAATAAAGTGCTCAGTGAGTGTAAAGGAAATATGGGCTGTGTCTCGTTTGGAAGGCTGCGTCCTCCAGAGGTCGCATTTGTCGGCCACATACGTTATCGAGGCTGTCTCGTTTCAGAAAAGCGAGTAGGACACTTGGAATGCAGCCTTCGAATGCGACCTTCTTTCATGGGAATTCGGAGGATGCATGAGGTGTATCCTTCGTAGGCATTCACAACCCACAATTCTTTGCTTCGACGGAAATGTCAACAAAAAAAAATAACGCCAATTTTTCCATAAATATTATGTTCAAACGCAATTAATGTTAATTCCCAAGTTGAAATACCTCAGTAGATGGGTGCAGAGTATATAATATGTATAATTATATTAATATATAATTAAAATAAAGTATTAGACTAAAACAACACCTGTAAAATCTATTTTCTTTTCTCTTTACATCATTATAACTATCCTAAAATGTACCTCATACATTCCCTTCTAAAGGGACTCAAAGTGCAAAGGGACTTCTCACTCAAAGTGCTTGCGCTTGTTAAAGAGTGGCGTGCTGTCATAGCAACCATGTTACCTTCAGTTTCCGTTTGTCCTATGAAGACCATCTCGTTTAAATGTGGCTTGTTTAAAGGAGGACACTCGGAATACTGCAGCCTTCAAAGGACACGTCCTACCTAGCATGCAGCCTTCCAAACAAAACACAGACATGTATTGTGAAAAATGCTATCCATATAAAACTAACTTACCAGCATCCCAGCATGTGAAAACAATGTGAAAACGCCTCTGTAAGTGTAGTATTCAGTGGATCTGTGTTCTGTCCACCAAAGCTATGTGACACTAAGCAGATGCCTCCTCTCTCTTTGATGTGGCTCCCTGCTTTCATGGCCCTGTCCAATCTGATGTATGGAACACTTCCCTTGGCCTAAAGACCAACCCTAATTACATTAATCTGAGGCCTGGGACAGATCACTAGTGAAAGCCCTGCTTCGAAAACAGCTTATACATTTAACCCACAACCACTGCCTTTTACCTCAACTGTACCTGAAACCATAAAATACGTGCTGGGATTCAGATACTCTGCTATGAATAGGCATTCTGATGGTAATTAGGAAAATGCTCATGTTAATACTACTGTGCTGTAGTGTGCGATACCATAGCTATAGAGGCTTAGGCCGGCTGCCAGCAGAGGAAGAAGTGGATGTGCTGAAATGTTTGGACCAGGCTAGTGTTGGGTTGCAGACAAGATGTCAGTTCTTTAACATGAATTGGAGGTAAGGAGGAGTAGATTCATACTCACAGCTATGATATCCAATGTACTGTCACACACTTTTCGAATTTCTGCATTTTTATCATGCATTAAGTCAATGAGGTATGCTGGAGCCTCTGGAAATCAAAGAGTCAAAGAGAAAAACCCTGTATGACTGAAAAACACCATCATACAACTACTGTTTCTTCTAAAATGCTTGTTATGCTGAACAAAGATTGTTATAAAGGATACGTGTTTCTTTTATAATGACATCTCGAGTGGCCTGGTGAAACACCATCTGGTAAAAGACGTACACAATCTGACAGACAAACTCATCATCCTCCTGCTGGGCTGAAGGTGGAGACAAGAGAGAGGTTACATTTCCTTAAAGAAATAGTTCACCCAAAAATGAAAATGTATAATTTTCTCACCCTCATACCATCATAGATGTGTATGACCTTTTTCTTCCGCAGAACACAAAGATTTTTAGAAGAATATATTAGCATGTGAATGGTGACCAAAACTTTGAAGCTCCAAAAAGCACATAAAGGCAGCATAAAAGTAATCTATTAGACTCCAGTGCAGGGCTTGACAATAAGGACTGCCCGGTGCCCGGGGCCTGTGTGAGAGAGATTCGGGCCAGTTGCTAGAACTGTCACTTGCAAGCGAGAGAGCACAAAAATTACACTGAGCAAACAAAGTATTGTAACCGATGAGCAAGTGCGATTCTATTTATCTTGCAAAGATGCATGAGAGCATAATATACTGAACGCACCAAGGCACAGTTGTGTGCATGCATAAGAGCGTGCAGACACCGAGTGCAAGCTCCTAGCACTATCCACGCTCTTTTCCAAGTGTCTTAGCAGCAGCAATTACCAATGAGAAGAAAATAGCAGAAAAAAAACAAAAAACAAAATAAAAACCACTTTTGCACGTCTTACACAACATTTTAAGTAGGCCTGTCCCCGCACATTCCGTGTTCACAGTGCATGAAATCCCCACATTTTTGTTTTTACATGTTGGTGAAAAGGAGTAATCTACACATTGGAACACAAGAAATCAACAATTTCATTCTATAGGACTGAAAATCCATGTCTCTCCATACATGTGTCTCATCATCATCTCTCTCCGTGCAGCGTAGACTGTTTAACGTGCATGTGCTCTCGTAAAGGGACAGAATGCTAGTTTTATTCACACTGTAAAAAAAGCATTTTCTCTCATTAATTTGCCTTTAGAGATGAAACGCAGAATGAGACATAATAAACTTTGTTAAACCCTGATTATACACGTGCCTGGAAATCACGAGCTGCTCAGTATCCAAAATGTAAGTATACATTTAATTAGGTAATGTTTCAAAACGTAAACCTTAATTCGACATGATAATGCCGTTTGATATGAAAAGAAGCAAAACCGCTATTAGGCTATTATTATCAGAGCTGTTCAGCTGCAGGTTGGAGATGAATATTTAAAACAGTCTACTTCATATCATCCTCATAAAACACCTGCTACATGTCTCATTTCTGGACCATACAGGTATATTTGTTTTTGTGCTTTGTATATCAGTCAGTCAGTCAGTATTTGTATATGTTTAGGTTGTCTGATTTTATGTTTACATCCACATTCGTAATTCATAGTTTAGGCATATCTACCTACTGTATATTACAGTCACAACCAAGAAGTCTCCTCTCTCAGGGATTCATATGTTTATTACATTCATTACATTCATATGATATAATCATATCTTTAACTCAGTGACTAAATCTTTGATCCTTTGTGTGAAAACACTACACATGGCCAAAAGTTGCATGACAGCATGACTAAACGGGTGACCGAAAACACATAATCTCCTCCACTGCAGGGGCCAGTGAAAATTTTGGCGAGGACAGAAAAAATCCAAAGCACTGGCCCAACCGGGCCAGTACAAAAAATCCTTAGCGTTGAGCCCTGCAGTGGTTTAATCAATATCTTCTGAAATGATCCAATCGATTTTGGATGTAAACATGTGACTAAAATGTAATTCCTTTTTCACTGTACATCTTGCCATCACAGTCTGTAGGCTCAATCAAGATTTCAAGGTCGATTAAGCTTCCTAGTGCTTGACGCTAAGAAGTGTAATCGAGCTTGAAATCATGATCACCAAGGAGACCAATGATGTCAAGATTTATAGTGAAAAATCCATACGACTCCATAAGAGTCTGTGAGAAAACATTTATAAGAGTCATCCATAAGACTCAAGTGGTTTTATCCATGTCTTCTGAAGTAATACAGTTGGTTTTGGGTGAGAACAGACTATAACTCCTTTTGCCATTAAAATTTTTTATTGATTCCAAAATTTAAATTAACACAGACAACACATGAAAACACAGAATCAACTTTTATCCATATATCTGAGTGTCCAAGACCTCACAGACAAATCTCTGAACCCAAGACCAAAACTCCTGAATCTCAACACAGGACCAAAAAACATGGGCCATGTCCCCATCCTCCAACCGGCATCGCCAGCAAGTAGGTGTCTTTAAGGCCAAGCCTGTACAGTCTAGAGGGGGTCCAATAAAGATGATGCAGAATCATAAATTGAATGAGGCGCACCCTTGCATCCCTAGACATAGACATTTTTAAAAATCCTTCCCCATTCTCCATCTTCTAGTACTAAATTCAGGTCTCTCAACTTCTTAAGAGATGTTAGAACCCCATCCCCTAGACTCTGAATTAGCCAAGAAAAGTACGCTGAAGCCTCATGACCTTTTCATACAGGTCACCCAGCGTAGTAACTAAAGTGGACTTGTTAATGCACAATTTCGGGTTTAACCAAATACTTGCGGCAACGTTCAGATAAATGTCAGAGTTGAACACGTGAGAAACTTTTGTCCACACTAAATGCATGTGTGAGATAATGGGATGTGTCTTTACTTCTCTGGACAGCTTGGTGGAAAGACTTTGCAATGGCAATATAGGGGCAAGGAACTCCTGTTCAATAAAGAGCCAGGGAGGGGCTCTCTCAGGTGGAAGTGACCATTGTGCCAAATGTCCGAGACCAAAAGCATAATAGTAAAACTAAATCTTGGGGAGACCTAACCCACCTTTGTCAACTGGCCTGCGTAACTTGTTAAAATGCATCTGAGAACGTTTACCATTCCAGATAAAGGATTTAGCAATACTATCACATTGTTTAAAATAAAAGAGGGGAACTTCAATGAGGAGAGACTGTAGTAGGTAGTTGAATTTTGGAATACAATTCATTTTAATAACATTAACCTTCCCAAACATAGATAAATGTAATGAAGACCATCTGCCCACATCGCTCAAAAAACTTTTTATTAAGGGGTCAAAATTAACTCTAACTAAATCAGACAAATTTGCTGGGAATAAAATGCCCAAATACTTAATGCCCTGTTTGGGCCACTGGAATACGCCCAGTTGGAGAGCCGTTACTGGGCAGTATGCTGTCAGAGCCATAGCTTCGGATTTAGACCAACTGACTCTGTTTCCTGAAAATTTAGAAAAGGAATTGATAATTCTGTGGAGGCAAGGCATAGATCTAGTAGGGTCGGAGACGAATAATAAAATATCATCTGTGTAAAGTATAAGCTTATACCAAAAGCCATACCTCCCACCATCACCCCTGGAAAATCATCTTCCCTTCTTATCGCGGCTGCTAATGGTTCCAGGGCAAGACAGAACAATAATGGGGAAAGAGGGCAACCCTGCCGAGTGCCCCTATTCAGAGTAAAATATTCTGAAATTAATCCATTTGTTTGTACCGCTGCTACAGGGTGTCTATAAAGTAACTTAATCCATCCAATAAAAGTATTTCCGAACCCATACATTTCCAAAATCTTAAAAAGATAATCCCATTCTACCATATCAAATGCTTTTTTGGCATCAAGTGAGATGGCAGCGACCGGAATCTGATCATTCGCCACTGACCACATAATATTAATGAGACGCCTAATGTTATCAGAAGAGAAGGCCCCGAATAAACCCCACCTGATCTATATGTATAAGAGATGTCATAACTTAATCGGTTAGCCAGAATTTTTGCCAACATTTTTACATCTAGCTTGACCAGGGAAATTGGACGGTAACTCTTACACTCACTTGGATCTTTGTCCTTTTTAAGAATCAGACTGATCCGGGCTTGTGTCATGGTTGGCGGAAGCTTTCCATTCTTTAATGATTCCCTATAAACTTCTAACAAAAGTGGCGCCAATTCTGTAGTATAAGATCTAAAAAATTCAGCAGCAAAGCCATCTGGCCCTGGAGCCTTGCCTGTAGGCAGGGCCCTAATTACCTCGCCAAGCTCCTCCAAGGTTATCTCAGAATCAAGAGAATTTTTTGCTCAATCGTCAGTTTAGGGAGTTCTAATGGTTCCACAAAATTTCTAATATCTTCATCAGTAGACGAAGATGTGGAACTACAAAGATCAAGATAGAATTCTTTAAAAGCATTATTAATATCAATGGCCGAGGTAAAAATTTCACCACCAGCAGATTTCACTGAGGGAATGGTAGAAAAAGACACTCACTGTTTTATAGCCAAAAGCTTCCCTGCTTTATCCCCTGACTCAAAGTATGACTGTCTTGCCCTGAATAACCAAAACTCCACCTTCCGCGACAAAATAGTAATATATCTGTATTTCAGACGAGTCAATTCTCTGAGGCCATCAGACGACATTTGGCGCTTCAGCTCTACCTCTGCACTTTTAATATTTCATTCCAACTCCACGAGTTCTCGTGCTTTGGATTTTTTGATGAATGAGGCATACTGTATGATCCGGCCCCTAAGAACTGCCTTAAGTGCCTCCCAACCCACACCCACAGAGGATACTGAGGACCAGATGATCTCCATATAAACATTGATTTCAGTCTTCAACATTTGTTGGAAATCATTATTTTGCAAAAGGGATACATTAAAGCGCCAGCTGTATGATTTCTTTTTCTCCGTATGTGGCAACATCTCTAAATTCACCAGGGTGTGATCTGAGACTAAGATGTTTCCAATTGAGCAATCAACAACAGATGAAATGAGGGACTTAGATATAAAAAAAAAAATCTATTCTAGAATAAATCTTATGGACTGATGAAAAAAAATGTATAGTCCCTACCAGATGGGTTCAAAAGTCTCCAAATATCTGTAAGACCAAGATTTTTACACATCCTGTGAAGCGTCAGTGTTGCTCTAGGGGGCTTACACACTTTTGCTTCACTATGATCAAGGACTGAATCCATCAAAAGATTAAAGTCTCCTCCCAATATTATATCATGAGGGGTGCCAGCGGCTTGCAACATCCCTTGCTGTAGCCCTGATCATCAGCGTTAGGTGCGTAAATATTAGCCAAAATCAACCTTTGCCCCTGAATTTCTCCAAAAACAATAATGACTCTTCCTAATTTATCTTTATTCTGTTTGAGACATTTGAATTGTAGATGTTTATTTATCAGTATAATGACTCCCCTACTCCTACTTGAGCCAGCACTAAAAAAAACATGTCCACCCCATATCTTCCCAAATTTTTCAGCTTCCTACGAGGAAAAATGCGTTTCTTGAAGAAATACTATATCATATTTCTTACGCTTAAGAAAATAAATAACCTTCCTTCTTTTTATGGGGTGCCCCAACCCATTCACATTCCATGTGGAGAGATATAACCTACTCATATTAACATTGACATATTGATATAATACATTTTTTTAAAAAAAATACAAATTGTGTGTCAAAAACATGATTATACAGACCACATTCCCCATTACTGCAACAATCAAACCCCGAACTTCCCCCCGAACAAAACAAACAGAAAAAAGAAAAACGTGTGCATTAACCTTGCGCACAGTGCCAACCAGCATCAATCCCTCTAAACTCAAAAGGTCCATGTACGCTTACGAGAGCCCCCGTGACAACTTGGCCATCGGATTGCTCAAGTCCGGTGCCTCTGTGCCTGTTTTGGACATGTAAATACTTTGCTGCCATCCTTGGTGTCTATTCTCAGTCTGGCCGGAAACATCACTGCAAAAGCGATCTTCCGTTGATGTAGGAGTTTCTTACATTCCTTGAACCTATCGCGTTTCTCTCTTGTCGAATTCGCAAGAATTCCCGAAGTCCGGGAACAAGAAAATATTGTGATTCTTCCAAGAAAGCTTCCTTTTGCTCCTTGCCTGGTACAACACGAGATCTTTATCGGATGATCTCAGAAATCTGGCCAGAATTGATCAGGGCCTGTCTCCCTCAGCAGATCTGCGAGCCGGGTCTCTGTGAGCTCGCTCGATTTCCAGTTTATGGCCTGTTATGTCGAGCAGACTCTGGAAGAGCTCGTCCAGGAATTTCACCATATTTCTGCCCTCTTCATGCTCAGGAATTCCAAAATTCATATATTGTTCCTTTGGCTCATATTTTCGAAATATTCCAGTTTTTCCAAAATGTGTTGCAGATCTATTTTGGACACAGGCTGATTAGTGGATAATTCCCTTTCTGATGACTCCAGATAATCGATTAGTTTCTCAACATCTGCTACACTTGTGACCAACTCAGAGAATTTTGTTTCCATCGCCGTAATCGATCGACGTATTACAGTGAAATCCTCCAAGTAAGCAACAACCTTCATCAGCATCACCGAGATGTTGGACAATTGACGCTGGATTTCTTCTCCCGACATGCTTTCCAAATCGAGTCCCCGGCTCGAAGGCCCATCAGAGGTTTCAGCTAGAGCACGTAAGTGTCTTTTAATGTCTCCAGAGTCTGAGGATTTTGACTTCTTTGCCATGTTTACCTCAAAGAGCAAGTATGTAACTGGGTGTATCAAATCTCACCAGATTATAACATAAAAATTATTAAAAAACTAACAAAGTGCGCAGAGCTCGCAATCACACGTCTGCTTCTCGCATGGCGTCACGTGGAAACCTCCAGAATATAACTCCTTTTTCACTATAAATCTTGACATCGGCAGTCTCCAAGGCGATCATGATTTCAAGCTTGATACGCTCTGCGCATGCGTCAAGCACTAGGAAGTGTAATCAAGCTTGAAATCATGATTGTGCCTAGAGATTGCAATGGCAAGATGTACAGTGAAAAAGGAGTTACATTTTGGTCTGTTCTCATTTAAAATCATTTAAATTGCTTCAGCATGCATGGATTGAACCACTGGAGTCATATGGATTACTTTTGAGCTGCCTTTATATGCTTTGTGGAGCTTCAAAGTTTTGGTCATCATTCACTTGCATTGTACGGACTTACAGAGCTAAGATATTCTTCTAAAAAAAATCTTACTTTATGTTCAGCAGAAGAAAAAGTCATACACATCTGGGATGGCATGAAGGTGAGTAAATGAGATAATTTCATTTTTGGGTGAACTATCCCTTTAATGATAGTTTTCTTTTTCCACTCAGAAATGTTCAAAACAAACAAACATGGGTTTTTCAATGGCTGATGTCAATATCTAGAGAGTAGGATTACTGATGACTAATATAATGCCAAAAAATGCAACAAATGAGATGCACACAAAATTGCTACAATTAAATTAATCTTTATTTTACACAAAATGTACTCAAAAAACCCCATTTGAGAACAGAAATTATGCAGTTCAGATTTCTGTTCATCGGTCAAGCAGGCGTGGTTATCATTTGCTGGCAATAATTTCAAAATCTCAAATGTTGTCCCTGGCCAATATATAGAGCTGCCACTAAAAAGGGCTTTGAAACACAGCATTTTAAAGCACTTCGAGCAATTGATAATTTCCTACCATTCAGTAGTTCTATAAGAGCAGGAATGATGCCTGATTTGGCCAACATTACGGCACAGGAGTCATCCATGGAGACAGTACCAATCATGATCACCACCTCCAAGATGAGGTCATCCTCTGCAGAGCCTACAAGGAGATTAGGAACATATACACATCCAAAAACCTTGAAAATAAAATTCTGTTGTACTGAACATTGAGGGATTTCAGGTGATGTAGATAGTGTGTAATGTTAATTGAGGTATGGACCTGGTTTGAGGTGGTCTTTGAGGTAAGGCACCAGGTTATACTCCTTCAGCACCAGTTCCCAGTCCAGATCAGGAATAGTAAGATTGGAGAGAGTGCCCAAGCACTCAATCACAAACTCCTCCTCTTCCTTCAGTCCGATCTGATCCGCCAGGTCTCCAACATAGTCCTCAAACACACCATTCGAACACTGTTACAAGTATGAAATGCTAATCACATGCTTATTAGTTTATTAGACAAATAAACTTCATTATTGGTGTGTGTGAGAGAGAGTATTCTTGTTGTTTTTAACTCTCACAATGAACAGGTTTTTAGATGGTCCATCATGTTGAGATATATTTCTTATCATCTTCATCATTAGAGGATCCTTTAGCTTCAGTGCTCTCTTCATCAGCATCTTCAGACAATTACCTTGCAAAGACAAACAAAATCTAGAATTGAGCCTGGTCTTTACAGTGTTTTTTGTGTGTGTTTGTACATGTGTTTATTCTTACCTTCACACATGATCTGGGCATTTCTCTTGTTGGCAGCCAGGTTGATGCAGAAGGAAATGAGTTCAGTGTCAATCCTCTCCTCAACACAATCAAACAACATCTTCATTACCTGTCAATCAACCAACGCACCATAAAATAACAGAAAAATTATCAAAACACTAAATAGGGAGCTGATTAGTGGGGTTAGAATGCAGTGTGGTTGTACCAGTACATACTGTGAATAAGCTCTGATCCAGCTATTAAAGGGACAGTTCATCCAAAAATGAAAATTCTCTCATCATTTAATCACCCTAATGCCATCCCAGATGTGTATGACTTTCTTCTGCTGAACACAAAGGTTTGGTTGAGAAACAGATCAATATTAAGTCCTTTTTTACTATAAATTTTCCTCCCTGCACAGTAGGTGGCGATATGCACGAAGAATGCAAATTGCCAAAAACAAAAGTACAAGTATGTGAAAGTGGGGATTGATCGTAAAAATGACTTAAATATTGATCTGTTTCTCACCCACACCTATCATATTGCTTGTGAAGATATGGATTAAGCCACTGGAGTCTTATGGATTACTTTTATGCTGCCTTTATATGCATATTGGACCTTCAAAATTTTGGTACTCATTCACTTGCATTTGCATTTTTAGGTGAACTATCCCTTTAAGAGCATTTCAACTCTACTTACGTTACACTCCACTCAATCACTCTTCAAAGCACATAGGAAACACAATTAAATTGGATTCCAATAGAGTTGTTAGACATGAATTGTTAGTCGTTATAAACATTAGCACAAAGATACGTCACATGAATAGCGTGTAAAATAGTTCATTTATAATTAGTGAACTAATCTTTATTGATACTTTTGTGCATTGAAAAAAAAGTCCTGACCTTCAACCAAACCCACCTTTCTCTAACAAAAAAACCTGTCACACTTAGACCATTCTTTCCAAACTCCTGCGTGCAATTTGTACGTTTCCCAGAGGTCCAAGGGTTCCTGATTTTCTTCAATGGATTCTAACTTTAGACGCTAACCTTACATGTCACTTCTCATTAGCTCAGCTAATGTCACCACACCCTGGGCGGAACAGAGGATTGGACTCTGCTACCTGAGGTCAGAGAGGGGGTGGTACCAGGGGTCCAGGAAGGGAGACTTTGGGGGACATATACTAGGCAGAAGTCCAGGCCTGTGTTGAAGTGATCAAGGGTTGTTAACATCGCCCCCTGACGTTAACGATAAGCAGGAGGCCAGGAGAGAGAACTCAGCTGGTGACGAGGCAGCGGTGAGTATGCAAAACATACAGTCCCCTACTGAGTATCACATAGCAGCCGCCCCGAAGCCTAAATCACAGTGGCTAGACTTGCTGGCACCTGCCCTGCTCTCGCATGCAACCATCCAGTCGCCCCACCAAAGCCAGGCAACCCCCAGCCTGCAGTCATCATGTTTTCATCTTTCTAGTCCCCCAATTCTGACCATGCAGTGCCCATCAATTTCCTCTTCTCTTAAAATTATGATGTCTGTTGTTTCTCTTAATGCTCTGCCTTTAACCTGGTCCCAACACATTGAGCCATGGTGCGCATACGGGCAATGCAAGTTCTATTCTTCTCCCCATAATTTCCTGTCATCTCTCCAATGTACAGTAACTTTCAATCATTGGAAATTTTTCTGTTTTAGTCTTTTTTTTTTCATATAAATGCCCTTTAAATATCTGTCAATCTTTTGTCATGTCAATCAATTCAATTTAGTTAATGTTATACCAACAAAAATTGTAGGGCCTATTTACACTTCATGCGTATTGATCAGTCAAATTGGTGAAATCCAGGGGCAAGGGGGGAAGTACCCCCCCACCAATCAAAACAAGCAAATACAACCCCCCCACCCCCAATATTTATACCATGGTCAATGGAAACATGTAAATGCTTCACCTTGCAACCCCACCAATATTGAAACCAAATCTACACCCTTGGACAACTCGAATTGTGCATACCCCAATCCATTTATAATTGGCTACATAAATGCATCTCAGCAAAACAGATATAAATTGATCTACTATTCATGCGCTATAAACAAATAGAACATTATAAGTTCACTTACATGATAACACTAATTCTGGGCAGCAAACTTTTGCTGTACTTGATGTGGCTCATAAAAACAAACAAAAAAGGAGTCAAAAATTGCTTCAGCGTTTGTTGTACAAAAGGCAAAAGTTGTAACGCATCACATTTTCTTCACCATCTTTGGATACCAAAACTTCTATATTTAATATTTACACTCATTTTCTACTCATTCATGTTAATTATTACATGATTTAGTGATGTCAGAGCATCATTACCAATGATCAGAAACAGAGGATAGGGGAAAGGGAAGTGAGTTTTTTGAAAGACAAATTATAGAGCTCTCCTGTCCCTAGCAATAATCTCATGCTAATGCAAGCTGATCTCTTACCTGTGGAATGCAGTCTGTGTAGGCAAACATGGACTTGAAACGGTCGTCCATGCTGATGTGGTACAGAATGCACATGGCAATTTGTCTCTGCGCTTCGTCTCCTGAAACACAAACACACAAGCCATGAATGGACAGACACACACTCTGACTATTCAAGTTATCCAGCAATACATTCAAACACCTTCTGTATTAGGAAACTATGGGCTATATACAAAGACAGGATGATAATCATGCTGATAATGTTGACTCTCCGGAATATTTGAGTTCTGATTGTTCAGTCGTGACATTCTGCTGTCAAATATTTTTGTACAATGATCACTAAACTGTATAATTGCTAGCTGTCCCAGCCAATCAATTTCAACATTATTGTGCTAGTTTCACATCTCTCATGAAAGGAGCCAGTCCTCCTCTGGCTTTACAGCATGAACATATGCCAGTATTAGTAAGTTATTCAGTATGCATCTGATCTATATTTCTAACTTGTGCAACACTAGAGTACTTCTGTCCATGAGAAAGCACACTTTTCCTTTCACTAAGCAGACCGAGGTCTGGACCTGGTGAAAACCTGAATATCCGACTTAATCAGACAGACAGACACAGAGACCCAGAGAGGGAAATGGGGGGTGGGGACAGGTCCTAGCTGGCCACGGACGCTTTAGGCAAGGTTATCTCAGCCTATTAGAGCCAGATGTGCTCCCAGAGACCCTGAAAAGAGAAGGGCTTCTCCATTAAATTGGGGGGGAAAAGGAGGAAGCATAAATTTTACTCCCATTAATAACTTCAAGCAAAGCTGCTCTGCAATGCTAGCGCCACGATTGGCCCAAACATGTGCTTCTCATTAGTGAAAGACACACACGAGCATACAAACACACATTTGGAGGTCAACACACACACCAAGTTAACGCCTCGGCCTGCGTGTAGGGAGAAGAGAACGGGGGATCCTTTATGAGGATGGAAGAGAAGGGCCTGTTAAAATGTTCAAAACAGCCCTGAAATCTGGGAGAGAAAAACCCCATTAAAAATTAATTATCCTGTTCAGGGTGTGTTTAGTGGGAGAGCAGGATAGCTAAACTTCAATTACACCCCAGTAAGATTTAAACCACCCAACCGCCATAAAAGCCACGGCAGCCAGCCTTTCAGGCGACCGCTATGAGCCTAATCGCCCATGTCCTTCAGAGTTTGATCAAGGCAATGAGCAAGCACTAATTGTAAATAAAGCTGATAAAAAAGGGAATTTGTAGGTGATTCATGATAAATTCAATCCAGAGTGACGAATAAAAAATGTATGAATTTCATTGCATTAGAGATAAAAATATCAACCCAAGTGGCATCTGCCAACAAATAATGCTAATAATTTAATAATAATTTATTTCTGGTCCCAAGATGATTTTTAGTGGATGTATGATTTCAGTTCCCCTCAAGTTCACACAAGTACCCTAGCAGAGAAATCACAGGTGTAGTGTAGTTCATCACATTAACTATAGAATGTTCGACTACATTACATAATCAGAAAAAGTCCTAATACTATTGAGACCTAACTTATATTTTCTTGTACCATCTTTGTTTTAAAAATGCCACTTGGTTTGGGTATTTTGCTGTATAATGGAAGATACCCTTACATTTTTTATTGTGGTTTAAAGGGATACTTCAACCAAAAATGAAAATTCTCTCATCATTTACTCACCCTTATGCCATCACAGTCAATGTGTATGAATTTCTTTCTTCTGCTGAACACAAATTAAGATTTTTAGAAGAATATATCAGCTCTGTAGGTCCATATAATGCAAGTGAATGGTTGTCAGAAATAGGAAGTTGCAAAAAGCAAATAAAAGCAGCAGAAAAGTAATCCATAAAACACCAGTGGTTAAATCCATATCTTAAAAGCGATATGATAAGTGTTGGTGAGAAACAGATCAATATTTTAGTCCTTTTTTACTATAAATCTCCACTTTCACATCAGAAAGTGAAAGTAAAGATTTATTGCAAAAAAAGACTCAAAGTTTGATCTGTTTCTTACCCACACACCTATCATACCGCTTTCATTCTCATTGACCTTTTTGATGTATTTTCAATCGCTTTCCACTCCTAATTCATCTACAAACGAATAGCAAAAAACAAAAAGTTTATCCAATCAGAATTTATTCCTCGATGCTTACAAGCAAAGTGTGACAACTCTTTCACAAATCGCATGTCCGAAGCCATGCTCCTTAGCCGAAGCAGTGCGTGAGTCTGAGCTCCACCCCGTCAGGCCTTCAGAATTTTTGCAGAATCCCTCAACACTGTAGTGAATAGGCATCTGAAGTCAGATTGTCAGATTCATCAGCCAATCAGACTGATTTATTTGTTCTTGGTGGGTGTGGTCTTTAGGAAATGTCCCAGTCCAGGCCTTCTAGCTGGCCTTGAGTGACACAATCATGCTTTAAAGTGATTACAAAAAGTGAATTTGAAAGTGAAGAGCGCGTGATCAAGCTGATGAGTCAGTTGTCATTGCCGCATCACCATTGAGAAAGAGATCCTTACGGATTTAAAAACCTGAGATGTTCTGCATGATCGTGTGATTGATTAATTAAACAGGAAAGGAGAACTGATTTACTCTTGAAGCAAATTGGTAATTGCTTTTTGCATTGTTATAGCAACATCAGGAGTTTTCTAAGTGTAAATTAGGCTGCTTGAGCATTCAGTGTCGGATCAAGTTTTGAAAAGTAACCATGTACCCTGACGAAACACAATTTATTACAAGCAAAACTGAAATCGCAAATATTATTAGAGAGCTTTTTCTTGGTATTAGACTCCTTGGTTCTGGCTTTCGTGCATGGACGTGTTTTTAAAATGTCAATTGGTATTATTAGTTGACTGCCACGTAATGTATGACGGCATACAGTGTCTTATTCATTGTGAAACTGTGTTTTCTTAATGGCATGAACTGCACTGAAGGCCTAGATTTAAAATGCACGGGCTATGGCTGGAAAGGAACCAACAGAGCTAAGATATTCTTCTAAAAATCTTAATTTGTGTTCTGCAGGAGAAAGTCACACATCTGGGATGGCAAGAGGGAGAGTAAATAATGAGAGAATTTTCATTTTTGGGTGAACTCTCCCTTTAAGTGTCAGAATACTTTTTGGAGGCAGTAACTTAAATTTCAGCAGCGCTGTGCCATGTGAAAGGTCAAATGGTGACTTGTTATCTGTATTTGCATGTTGATTCCTCGTGAAGTAAAAGGTTGTCGATCTGTGAATTCTGGGTTCTGTCTCTGAAATAACTAAAGGAGGAGGGCTAAGAGGATGCCAAGCCTCACTTTCATCTTATCAGCAAGGTCATGACCCTCAGTGGGCCTTCTGCTATTTGAAGGACAATAATCAGAGAGGTTCAAAGCAGATAAACTCCACTCATTCCACTCTCAAGATTCACAAGGCATCTCATACTTTGATGGGACTGGACATCACATTCTAACAAAGCAAACCAGATAAAAGCAGAGGTTACACACACCTTTTTCTAAAATTCCTACAAAAACATATCATCCACACTATCAAGGGACCATTAGCTCTTGGCAGCCATTCCAAAGTGTTGGAAAAGAATAAGCAGCTGTATGTGTCTGGCGAAAATCTCCACAAGCCGCTAAATGTGGACTTCCCTCGTGCTGGAAGAACAACATTTACTTTAGAGGTGAAGGTGTTTTTTTAACAAATATATTACACAAATTGCATGGGACACACAATACTCCTGTGAGGCCTTTTTAAAAGACACATCATTGGTGCCAAAGCCAACCCCGCCTGTATATGTAGACCATGCACCAATCGTGTACTGTGTTTCATCACAGGAAGTGGTCTTTGAAAGGCAGGACAGAGCTAGACTGTAACTTGTACATAAGTCACTCTGAGAAAAGCCTGCATCCTCAAAGACAACATGCTGGAAATCAGCTCTACATAAACAACTGGTAGCTTTATCGTGACTTCCACTGCTGTCTTGATGGATGTAACATGACTTTCTGTTTGTCAAACGGGCAATTAATCGGTCTGATGGATTTGGCATCAAAACCATAAGATGACATAGAGGCACTATCAACATTGGCTCAATCAATTATGTGAGTTTGGGGTAGAACTACCTTTTTGTCTCCACCATGAAAGTCCAACATACCCAAATTCCAACCGATATATCCCTTTAAAGCTTTTATACTCAGGATTCAATATCTGAAAATTGCATTGTGGTGCTCATGTGGTGGTGGTCATGCGCTGCTTACCCTTCACCATTTTGTGTGCACTTTCTACTATTTCTATATATAACCCCAATTCCCAAAAAGTTGGGACAGTATGCAAAATGACAATAAAAACAAAAATGAGTGATTTGTAAATTATAGTCACCCTTTGCTATATTGAAAGCACTACAATTAAACATAATATGATGTTTTACCTTGTGAATTTCATTGTTTTTGTTTTTTGTTTTTTTTTATGTACAGTAATTTCAAATCAGATGATTGCAACACACTCCAAAAAAGTTGGGATAGTTGAGTGTTTACCACTATGAAACATCACCATATCTTCTAATAACACTTATTAAGCATTTAGGCACTGAAGGCACAAGTTTAAGTTTAAAAAGTGGAATTTTCCCCCATTCATCCATTATGCAGGTTTTCAGCTGCACAATTGTACGGGGTCTTTGTTGCCATATTGTGCGCTTCATAATGCAACACATTCTCAATTGGAGATGGTCAGGACTGCAGGCAGGCCAATCTAGTAGCTGCACTCTCTGCTTATTTGGCCAGTATTTGGTTTGAAGTTGTCCTGCTGAAACTGCTGGGACATCCCTGGAAAAGACGATGCTGGATGGCAGTATATGCTGCTACAAAATTTTTACATATCTGTCTGCATTAATGGTGCCCTCACAGATGTGCGAGTTACCCATGCCATGGGCACTGACACACCCCTGGCCCATACAGACACTGGTTTTTGGACCTGAAGCTGATAACAGCTTGGATGGTCCATTTCCTCTTTGGCCTGAGAAACACGACAGCTGTGTTTTTCAAAAACTTTTTGAAATGTGGACTCATCGGTCCAAAAAACACGGTTCCACTGTTCTACTTTCCATCTAAGATGAGAACGAGCCCAGAGAAGTCGGTAGCGCTTCTGGACAGTGTTGATGTAGGGCTTCTGCTTCGCATAGTAAAGTCTTAACTTGCATCTGTGGGTGCAGCGGCGAGTGGTGTTGACTAATGTAATCCCAAGCCCATGTTCATGATATCCATTACAGATGATTGATGTTTTTTAAGATAGTAACGTCTGAGGGATCAGAGATCACGCGCATTCAGAAGTGGTTTTCGTCTTGCCCTTTACGCACCGAGATTTGACCATATTCCTTGAATCTTTTAACTATATTGTGCACTGTAGAGGATGAAATGCCCAAAATCCTTCCAATTTGTATTTGGGGAACATTGTTCTCAAAGTGCTGGATTATTTGCGGAAGCATCAGTTGGCAAATTGACAAGTCTCAAATGATCCTTGCTCTTGAAGGACTAGGCTGTTTTTGGAGGCTCCTTATATACAATGACATGATTGCCTCACCTGTTTAACATCTCCTGTTTTACATTGCTTTGTTCTTTTAACTCGTCAAATTGTTATTAGTCTTAAATTGCCCCTGTCTTTTTTGGAGCGTGTTGCAATCATCTGATTTGAAATTACTGTACATTAAAAAACAAAACAATGAAATTCACAAGGTAAAACATCATATAATGTGTAGTTGTAGTGTTTTCAATTTAGCAAAGGGTGAATATAATTTAGAAACCACTTTTGGTTTTAATTAGCATTTTTCATACTGTCCCAACTTTTTTGGAATAGGGATTGTACATAAATGTGACACAAAGGCATTTCCTTGGCATTTGTTAAGGTGTACAACTAAAATGCCTGTAGGAGTCTTACCTAGCAGCAAGGTAAGTTTGGGCAGAAGGCCCATCTGCACCATCTTACTGCGGAGACCAGTGTCAAAGGAAAGATTAAGAAGGAGACGCAGAGTGACATTCAGGAGATCTTCATGTTCACAGGGCACCAGTTTAGCCAGCTTCTCCACTGTATCTATCTCAGCCTTTGAGAGAGAGCGAGCGAGAGAGAGAGAATGATTGTGATGGAGCAAAAAAGATTGACTTATAACAACTAAGAATGTAGAAATAAATATAATACAAATTGCCAAATTGTTTACATTGTTGTAATTGATCCTAAAAGGTCTCTAAGAGACTGTTCTAAGGTCAGCCAGTTAGTTATGTTAGTAATATGCCTGTGGCTTTGCTTGTTAACACATCTGCCTGTTCCAGCTGTGGTCAAACTCCACCACAGACAGACAGCCCGGCAGAAATCTGATCCCCACTAAGGCCACTGTTCACAGCCTGTAACCAGTTTTCAAATCAAGCTTTCAATGTTAATAACTGCCTACATCCACAACCTTATATTCACACTCAGTGTTAGCGCCAAAAAACATGCGATAAAGTCATCTCCAATGAATCAAAACTGTTAATTTAATAACATGGGAGTGTTTGTTATTGTATAGCATGAATCAAAGTCGTAACTAAATGCTTACTATCTTTGCTCTAGTAGTAACAAATAGTCCCTTGACAGGGTTCGGCCAATAAAATGTGTTTAATTTAGAAATTAGCCTGAGATTAATGAACCCAAATATATGATGGCAGCGATAACCTCTCTTCTAGGGGTAAGTGTGTGATTGAACACAGATGGAGGAAGTGTGGGATAAGTGGTCGACTACACTGCGCAGCTAAACTGAGTAGTACGGAACATTATATAAGCAACAACCCTGTGTGCACTGAGTTATGAGAGCAGGTGTGGATGATTTAGGAATAGAGAGAGTAATAATAAGAGAGTAATAATGAGGCTGGTGTAGTCTTGTGGGGTTTGAACCTGCAACCTTTCAGCTGCCAGCCTCGAGTTTTAAAGGGATAGTTCACCCAAAAATGAAAGATCGGTCATCATTTATACGGGTTTGTAACAATATGAGGGGGGTGTACAAAACTTTCATTTTTGGCTGAATTAAATTTTGGCCTCAAACAAAGCATTTAAAGACCCCATGAAATCATAATGAAGAGTTTTGTGGCTTTAAGTCCATGTCTGTTAGCTTAGGCACTGTGGGGGGAATTCACTTATAATGAATTGCGCCTGGAAAAAGCATAGAGTATTTGCACGCGCTCTCTGTTACACTAAACAAATTATGCCGATCAGGCAACGATGCAAACACGGCCACAAACATGCTGCTGAATGTAATTTGTACGTGCAATTCAGATCTTGCAGGCCGATTCAGTGCGTTATGCAGCAGACCACTGTTATGACACACTTTAGCAGGACTGAACAGATTCACTGACTACTGTGATCCAGAGCCCTGAATCCTCTTTTTAACAGGCTGAAAGTGCACTTGACGACACTGTGCCGCTGGATATAAGCCAGGTTATAGTGCTCTTCTCCATCATTTGATCATTATTTGATTAATTACTGCTGATATGATCGATGAAAAATTTTCACAAACATCTTTTAAATAAAATTAATCCGGCAGTAATAGCGCAATGTAAATTGCAGCAGGCAATTTTTGTGAAAGAATCGAATCGTAAAATAAGCCTCATTTACATAGAAAGGAGGCGTGTTTGCGCAGAAAGGAATGAGAATGACTTAATTTAAATTCTCAAGAAGCAACGCAATTTCAGCGCTGATTGTGCCTGCTTAAACTAGGTTGCAGGTGGGTAGTGAACAGGACACAGGTTTTTGCGCTGAAATACCACTCGCAAACGTGGCGCAACTGTTAAAGGGATAGTTCACCCAAAAATTAAAATTCTCTCTTTATTTACTCGCCCTCATGCCATGCCAGAAGTGTATGACTTTCTTTCTTCAGCAGAAAACAAATGAAGATTTCTAGAACAATGTTTCAGCTCTTTTGGTCCCTACAATGCAAGTGAATGGGTGCCAAAATCTTGAAGCTCTAAAAATCCTATAAGTCAGCATAAAAGTAATCCATACAACTCCAGTGGTTAAATCAGTGTGTTCAGAAATGATTTGATAGGTGTGGGTGAGAAACAGGTCAATATTTTAGTACATTTTTTACTATAAATTCTCCTCCCTGCTCAGTCAATCTCCACTTTAACTTTCACATTGTGTTATTGGTGATTCACATTCTTCATGCATATGCCCCCTACTGGGCAGGGAGAAGAATTTCTAGCAAAAATAGACTTATATTTTTCTTACCCACACCTCTCATATCACTTCTGAAGTTATAGATTTAACCACTGAACTACTGACTGAAAATCTTCTAAAAATTTTAATTTGTGTTCTGCAGAAGAAATAAAGTCATACACATCTGGGATGGCATGAGGGTGAGTAAAAGAAGAGAACATTTACATTTTTGGGTGAACTATCCCTTTAAGTGAATTCGCCCATCTATGTATATGCTAGAGCAGTGGTTCTCAACCAGGCGGTCAGGACCCACTAGGGGGCCTCAGCACACTTCCAGGGGGGCCTCAATATCTCTTAAAATGATTTAAAATATAATAGATTATTATAATTTTTATATAATTATTATAATTCAACTTACTGAAAATTCTAAAAACTCCCTTCAACAGCTTGCTTTTTATGAAGAATATACAGTTCTAGTCATTTCTGGAATCACAAGTTAACCACAAGTTAAGGAAATATCTAATAGCCTACATGTGGGGCCTTCGAATATTTTCTCCAACAATGGGGGCCTTGGAGTCAAAAAGGTTGAGAACCACTGCGCTAGAATCCTTAAAGTTGACTAAATAAACTTTTTGCATATATACTATACGAATTTAAAATGTACAGTTTTTCTCTTCTGGAGAAACAGACCAAACATATTGATGACACATCTTGAACTCACAGGTGTTTACAAATTATTCCCAATAACATGCTCTCTAGAATGAGAATGTTCCCTTCCCCTAATACAATCTACCGGTACTTCTGACAAGCAATAGCACGTAGCAAATAATGGTTACTTCAGGTTAACTGTTCCTGTAATAAGTGTACTGTAAGCCATTTTGAATAAAAGAATCCGCTAAATGGAAAAGTGATGGCAAAAAGAGGGTTGTTGCATATGAAATGATTAATCACCATGTCATTCTTATTCTCTAAGAAGATACTGAGTTTCTTGAGGAAGGACACCACCAGCACCAGCAGCTCTTCACTGTCTCTATCCAGCATTTTAACCAGCAGGTGGACAATATTTTTGTTCCTCATCTTCAGTTCTGTGCGGGTGTCCTCAGACAGATTCAGCAGCAGATACAGAGCCACTGATGGCATAGACAGACATACATACAGCATGTTCATAATCTGGCCATTTCAGAATCATGACAAAACTAGTAACGCACAATACATTTAAGTGACATTTTGTTACTGGCCAATACTATTTTTTTATATATCGGCAGATAATAACACAGATTATTTTTTCCCCAGTTTAAACAACAATGTTCAATACATCCATACATACATAGGCATAAAAACACATGATCAATGAATATAAGTGTAGTGAGAGCACTGCACCAATATGACGTGACATTACAATCAACTGGCCCAAAACTCTCACCCACTGGCCCTGGACCAATGGGTCACTCTTATGGTTGAGCCCTACTGGAAGTTTTGATACCTGATTTCAGTTTAAAAACAGAATCGATGCATCTGAATATCCATACTTTTCTACTACATAGTATGCCAAAAACAGTGTGCCAATGGAGTAGAATGCCCGAATCCTCAGTATTCAAAAAACAGTTAGCGAGATATACCCGGATGACATACTATTAAGTGATGAATCGCCTGGACACTTTACGATCCCATAATCCCTGGGGACCTGATGAGAGGTCATGCTCAAAATGTTGGATCTTTGAACTGAACCGTGAGTCAAACAGCTCTTCTCAACTGTAAGTGATATACACTCACTGAGCACTTTATTAGGAACACCTGTACATCTACTTATTCATGCGATTATCTAATCAGCCAATCGTGTGGCAGCAGCGCAATGCATAAAATCATGCATATACGGGTCAGGAGCTTCAGTTACTGTTCACATCAACTATCAGAATGGGGAAATTTTTTTACCTCAGTAATTTCGACCGTGGCATGATTGTTGGTGCCAAACGGGCTGATTTGAGTATTTCTGTAACTTCTGATTTCCTGGGATTTTCACGCACAACAGTCTCTAGAGTTTACTCAGAATGGTGCCAAAAATAAAAAAACATCCAGTGAGCAGCATTTCTGTGGACGGAAATGCCTTGTTGATGAAAGAGGTAAACGGAGAATGGCCAGACTGGTTCGAGCTGTAAGGAAAGGCTACGGTAACTCAGATAACCACTCTGTACAATTGTAATGAGCAGAATAGCATCTCAGAATGCACAGCATGTCAAACCTTGAGGTGGATGGGCTACAACAGCAGAAAACCATGTCAGGCACTTTATTAGGACCCTAGTGTTCCTGACAAAGTGCTCAGTGAGTGTATATATCAAGAAAGTTGTTCGTTGTGCTTAAATGGTACTTGTTTAACAAAACCAGAGTAGATTTTTCCACGGTTGTTGTTATTACGTCATATATTCTGGTCATGGATCAATACCCACATCCCTGGATGAAGTATGTTCGGAATCTATTCATACTACTCACATGCATACTTAAAGAACGTACAGTTTACCGGCCTACAAGAGCATCCTTCATCAAATACAGTACATAATCTGACAGTACGCGATTTCCGACACAGGGAATATGTTTTTAATATAATATAAAACATAATGGATTTATAATATCAGCCATTAAAGTGGTTAATGGGCAAAACAAAAATAATCATTGCTCAGATTTACCCAAAATTTCTATTGTGCATCCCTAGACAAAACACATCTTTAAGATACAAAATGAGCCTTTTGAGTAAAAAAAAAATAAAAAATAATAAATAATAAAAAATAGGTTATAGTGTGCAATGTCTTCTACCTCTCAAAAGCTGTTCCTGTTTGGCCAGTAGCCCATTGTACTTCTTCAAGGCTTTCTCGTACTCCTTCTTTAGGTTCTGATTATCTGGGTCATCGTCGCGTTCAAAAATGTCAAGGACCCTACCACCCCTGGAGTGGTGAGTTCGAATCCAGGGCATGCTGAGTGACTCCAGCCAGGTCTCCGAAGCAACCAAACTGGCCCGGTTGCTAGGGAGGGTAGAGTCACATGGGGTAACCTCCTCGTGGTCGCTATAATGTGGTTCTCGGTCTCGGTGAGGCGCGTGGTGAGTTGTGCGTGGATGCCGCGGAGAATAGTGTGAAGCCTCCACACGTGCTATGTCTCCACGGTAACGCACGCAACAAGCCACGTGATAAGATGCGCGGATTGACGGTCTCAGACACGGAGGCAACTGAGAATTGTTCTCCGCCACCTGGATTGAGGCGAGTCACTAAACCACCACGAGGACTTGTTTATCAAGACCATGAATCCAGTGCAGCAATTAAAAGGGCACATTTTTAATTAAAGACTCATGCCCCCTGCCTTGACTTTACCTTTGCCCTTTGTTTGATACTCTATCCCCATTTCACCTATGACCACCGCCTACCCACCCCCCCCACAGAAACTGAAAGGATATCAGCCTTCTTTTTCTTCTGCAGTTCGTCCAGCCATAGGTCATTTCGCTTCAGTTCATGCTCAATTATGCTCATGCATAGCGCTCCGATCTTGTAGTGAGCGATCAAGCCGTGGAACTGGGAGAAACTGGAGATAAAAAGGTATTTCTCTGAAAACCGCGTGAACTGTAAAAAGGTTTCATATACAACCATGTCAAAATAAAGCCTCAACCCATGTCAAAAATGTTTGCTCACCAAGAGCATGATGAATGTAAACCAAACTATTGCAAAATTCAGCAGAATAACATTGGAAGGGCAGAGTTTCAAGACTATTCTAGCTTTTCACAATTATCTACAGCCTTTCTTTTCATACAAGTCCTAACAGCAGGTGATATGTCATGTTATGATAGAAGTATGTGGTATTATCATTCTCATCAAAGTAAACACAGTCTCCTGATGGCTCATTGCCAATGTTATATCTCAGCTTCGTGCACAAATCTCATCAAACTAAAGAGTGAGTCTTGGCTAGAGCATGTAGAAGTGTGGCTCTTACACAGTACCTGGAGAAGCAGAAGAAGACGTAGATTATAGTGGTCGCCAAATCAACACTGTGCTTCCAGTCTTCCCTCAAGACTCGGGCTAGCGCACCCAGAACTGTGTCTGTGGGAGAGCAGACAAAACACTACATGCTTTCAGTGATCATGAAAAGAACTCACAATAGCCTAGTTTCCATCCACTTTTCGCGCTATTTTATTATCGACAAAGTGAAAATGCGTAAAAAAAATTTGCAAAATTTGCCGTCTTCTGCCTGTTTCCATTCAAATGGCCTTTTATCGATAAAAATGGTGTGCGTGATGACGTCATGCCTAAAAAAACACTTTGTCGCATAAGTTTTGGTTTAGCGCAAAATAAATCTGCCCTGAAGCCATTTCCATTAAGAAATGTGCGTTTATCGCTAATTCGTCTGCCAGATGTCCCTAAATTTTTTCCTGTTAAATTTTGGTAAAATGGGGAGAGTATTGAGACAATTCATTGAAATTAGCCAGCTTACTGTCATTTTAATTTCACAAATAAAAGCAATCAGAAGACGAGGAACTGCAGTCAAAATGGAACAGTTGCCCTTCTGACAGGACTGTAATATTGGTCCTGATGTTGCGCCTATCGCAGGTTGCCACTGGTTCCGACCCGAAAATGAATCGTCATGGCCCTGTTCAAGCTGGAATCCTGCACCAAGTAGTGGGGGAAACTTTCAGTCTTAGTATAAGGATCATCCATCCATGTTTATATGCTGTGTGCACAGTGATTAAAGAAAAATTGATGCGGTGTAATATCAGGGTTTATATATGATGCATTCCTGATATTCAATAGGCTATTTTGGACAATCATCTAATCTAAAGCATTGCCATCACAACTGCATTATGTCCTGCATATTTGCCCAGCAACTTTTAACGACAGACTGAACCTGATTATCATCTAAAATTAATTTAGGCATCATAATGCAATTTACATTTTCTGAACAAGCTTAGCAAATGCGATCCGAGGTAAAGTTTTAAAAGGTTCAAAAGCTCGTTTTCTGAAAGTGAACTCATTGGACAAATAGTTCTGATAGTTTATAGTCTTGAAGTGTATAAAATGTCATTCAGCCGACTTTATTCATCTACAGAACAGGGTATGGCTAATTTAAGTTGGTATAAAGAAAAGGCATTTATAGGTCTATATATATATATATATATTTTTTTTTTTTTTTTTTTTTTTTTTGGTTTGGTAATTTATTTTTTTAATTTAATGCATTTTTCATTTGGTAATTTATTTAATTTAATATAGGGAATTTTGCCAGCATTTTTTCAAAAGCTAAACAATAATTTAATAGAATTGTATGTTCGTGTTCCAAAAAAGCACACTGAAGCTTTTCTCCTAGTATTGTGTATTTAATTTAAATTTAAAACATCTTTGTGCACATCTATGTTTTTTTTTATTTTAATTTTTTATTGTGGGCTAATTCCATGACTGCTGTCTATTATTTTGAATGGTGTGAAAAAGCAACTTTAATAAATAAACAGATGTCTACCGTGATTACAATAATCACAAACAGTGGCCATTAATTTGTTCTCCGTGCACTTGTCGACGTGTATGATATGAGATATTTGTGTTGGTACTCCTGGAAGTGTCATGTTTGCAGTGATCGGATCTTTATGCCATTAAGATCAATCCATAATCACGTACAATAAATTGGCTTTCAAGGATCCTATACCTTGTTGTCATGATTAACACAGGCTAACGATTGGGGCAAATTCTGTCATGTGACACTACATTTTTTGCGATAATGCCAATTTTCTCGACAAAAAGTGTTTCCAAACCAGTTTTTCATGACATTTGATGTATCGACATACAGTTTATGCGCTAGAGTTAAACGGAAAAATATTATGTCGACACTTGTGAAATTTCAGTGATAATTCCATCAGCTTAATTTTGATGCGCTAAAACTTTTTTCGCTAAAAATCCTTGGTTGGAAACATAGTTAATGTGAATACAACATGTGAGCGCAAGTGAATATGGAGGAAATGTTGTGATGCTTTGCAGTAAGGGCTGATGGGTGTCAGGGCAATAGAAAAGAAGAGAAAAAGTACTTGTGTAAAACGTGGTGGATGATAAAGTGCAAAGACAGAGATGTAGGCTGCTGAATCAACAAGGATATTTTCTAGTTGTGTCGCAGCACACCTACTGCAAGCAAGTGGCACAACATCTAGTGAATTTAATATAATTACAGATGTCTTTTTGGTTCTAATGCTTCTTTTTGAGTGTACAGTGATTTTTCTTTACCAGTCATTTTCTTGTGCAACTAGAAATAGATGTGAAAAATAAAAGACTCATCTGTGGATCAGACTGCTTTAAACTCACTTACCAGGATTGGTTGTGGTTTCTCATAGGCCTATAGACTCATTTAAATACCTGTGATTCATCATTGTTTTCATGCACACAATGGACATGTCTGTGATTGGTCCCAATGCTCAAGCACTGCAAAAAACATGTTGCAAATTGAACATTTTTATGTAACGTGAGTAGCCCTTAAAGGAATGCTATAATCGACACTTTTCACGATTAGGTAATCGCTGCAGCCATAATCATATTCTCAATTTCTGTTTGATTAATTGTGCAACCCTTTCTGAATTTAGTTAGAAGTGTTGGAAAACTGGCTGTAGTAACACTACAAAGTGTCATCCTGATTTCTTCTCTGAACTTAATGAATTACTTACTATTATCTGTGCCATGCCTTCATCTGTTATTGTACTTGGTGACTTCAATATATATGAAAATACTGCTCAAGCTAATGAACATATTGATTTTGCAACTCACTCTAGGGGTCATACATTGGATCTTACTTGTACATCTGGCTTATCTAATGTCTCAGTCTCTACCTCTCACTTTGTCTTTTCAGACCACAAATTCATAGACTTTAGTTTCAGTCATCCCACAAATAGACCACGTACGAAGAAATTGTTGTCTTACCGTAAAATCAGCTCGGTTAACCCCACATCTTTCTCTGTTTCTATATGTGCCTCCCCTTTATCAGACTCTTTACTATCTCACTTTCCATCAGCAGTCTGTTCTATCTATAATGATGCTATTTCTAAAGCACTTGAGAAACATGCCCCTGTCAAGATCAGGCTGGTTCCCTCTACTTGTGCTGCACCCTGGTTCACTCCTGAGCTCAGGGCTATCAAAACTGCAGGTCATTGCCTTGAAAGATTGTACTGGAAAACTGGACTTACTGGCCACTCTTTGACTTACTCAGAACACATGCTTAACTTTCAGGCTGCTCTAACTACTGCACGCTCATCATATCTATCTTCTTTAATTAATAACTCTAGATGCAGACCTAAGGCACTCTTTAAAACTGTAAGCAAACTCATTAAGGCTCCTGAACATGCTGTCTCTAGCTCTGATGAGCTTGTGAATGGCTTTTTTCAGTTTTTCACAAATTAAAGTCCATTTATTTGTCCTTCACAACTGATACCTTACATACTCTTCACACTGGGTCAGTGCCATCCCACTCTAATTGCTTTCTGTCCACTTTTACTCCAACCAGTCCTTTTGCTGTTAGTGATCTAATTAGGAAGTCTAATTCTATATCCTGTCAACTTGACCCTGCTCCCACCTCTCTACTAAAATGTGTGTATCAGAGATCTCATCTACTATCTCACATTTGATAAACTGTAGCCAAGCTCCCAGTAGAGCTGAACACTGCTGTCACTCCAATTCTAAAGAAACCTTGTCTTGACCCTTTAAATTTCAAATCTGCCCTTCTTATCAAAAATCTTAGAAAGAGTAGTGGCCACTCAACTACATTCTTATTTACATTCTAATTATCTTTATGAACCTTACCAGTCTGGTTCCCGCACATCAAACAGCACTGAGATGGCTCTTCTCTGGGTAGTTAATGACATCCTCTTGTCTGTGGATTCTGGATCTACAAATATTTTAATTCTTTTTGATCTAAGCTCAGCCTTTGACACCGTCTGTCATGATATACTTATCTCTCATCTCTATGAAATTGGCATCACTGGTTCAGCTCTCACTTGGCTTACTTCTTTCCTCACTGATAGAAAATATTTCATTACTATACAGAAGTATAAATCTACCACTGCTTTTCTCACACAAGGTGTTCCACAGGGTTCAGTCCTTGGACCATTACTGTTTACTATCTATATACTCCCACTTGGTCACATCATCCGCAAACATGGCCTAAACTTTCACTGCTACGCTGATGACATTAAAATTTACCCCACCACCAGCTCTAACTCACCTTCTCCTTCTGCTTCACTCATTGCATGTATTAGCGACATTAAACAATGGATGTTCATGAATTTCCTCAAACTAAATTCAAATAAAACTGAAATACTGATAATTGGAACTAATGCTCAAGAAAAAAGGTTGGACCCCTGCATCGACATTGATGGGGTTCATGTCAAGCCCTCCCACACTGTCCGTAATTTTGGTGTCCTATTTGACTCAACTCTTTCTTTTGATTCTCACATTTCAATTGTCTTTAAAAATCTACGGATCTATGGAATATTGCACGCCTCCGATCTTCTCTCACCTTGGCTGATGCTGAAACTCTAGTACATGCATTGATCACATCACGCCTGGATTATTGCAATGCCCTGCTTGTTGGCTTAACTAAAAATAAGTATTGCTAGGATACAATATGTTCAAAATGCTGCAGCAAGAGTCCTTACCTTCACTAAGTGTTCTGATCACATTACACCACTTCTGCATGATCTCCACTGGCTGCCTGTTGCATCTCGCATTAAATATAAAGTACTCCTCCTTACAGTTAAGGCTTTAAATGGTCTTGCCCCAACTTATCTGTCTGATTTACTTCACCCATATCTCCCACCTCGGTCTCTCAGAAAACTGAACTTGTCTTTTGTCAGTTCCTATATTTAACTGGCCACAGTTGGCGGTAGGTCATTCTGTGTTGTTGCTCCTAAACTGTGGAACTCACTCCCTCTTAAACTTTGCAATATCTCCTCTTTAACTGCTTTCAAGTCTCAAATAAAAACATATCTTTTTCAAACACATTTTAACTTACCATCTCAGATTTAAAAGATACTTGATATTGATGTCTTGATACTTTTTTGTGTGTGTGTGTTTGTATTAATCTAATTGTATCAATGAAATTTGCAAACTGTAAAGTGACCTCGAGCTTGGGAAAGGCTATATAAAATAAATTTCTTCTACTTTCTAGGCCTTGATATTATTTCTGCATGGATTTCCTTTATACCTTGTTCTACTGCTATTTAATATGAGTGACACAATAATAAATACTTGAAGTTTAGTGAGAAGAAATGTATTGTAAGAAATAAAATGCATAATACCTTTATGCTGATATGACAAGTGACCGCCTTTGTTTATGTAATAGAGAAGGCAGAGGTTGAAGGGGTGGGGCTTGGAGACAATTTTCTTGTGAAAGGGATGGAAAAGAAAAGTAAAATGAAGGATATAAAGAGAGCTTCTTAATATAATGGCTGTGTCTCATCACAGAGGCTGTTGCTAGGTAGGATGTGTCCTCAACTTAGAATAAGCTTTGTTTAAATGAGCTGGCATTTGTAGGACAAACGGAAACAGAACGTATCATTGTTTGCTATGACAGCACTCATCACTCTCAATTTGCAGAGTGAGAAGGGAATCTATGAGGTCAAATTTAGGAGACTGTTAAAGATGTAGAGAGAATAGAAAATGGATTTTGCACCTATACATTTATATTTACTTTATAGTAACTTATTTCATACATATTATTATTAGAGGTTGACCGATGATGGTTTTTGCCAATACCGATAACTAAGGTGGTAGAAAAGGCATATAACTGATTAATCAACAGATAGTTTTTAAAATCGACTCATAGAATGTTAAGTTCTTAGTCGGTACAGACACAGAGCCCAGACTACAAAATGAATAAAACCCCAGATGTTGCTTATTTTTCAACTGAAATTCCAAAAATAATAATAATAAAAAAGAAGGTGCATAAAGTGGGACTTTTAACACTAAACAAGCCTGAAACACACCAGGGACTCTTATTTTGAAATGACGGAGACTTGGCTTCAATGCTCCGTTACAACGCTCTATTTTAATTATTTACTAAATTAAACTTTTTATAACCTATATTTCAAATTTTTAGGAATTCACATTACTTGCATTTCAACATAATATTTTTAGGTAAATCTGTGTAATTTTTTCAGAGAAATTATGTTTCCATTGATGCAAAGAATTGTGGGTTGTGAGTGCCAATGAAGAACACACCTCTTGCATCCTCTGAACTCCTATGAAAAAAAGGTTGCATTCAAAGGCTGCAATTGGAGTGTCCTTCTTTCTTTTCTGAAACGATGTACAGACAAATGTGACCTTTGGAGCACACAGCCCTTGAAAAGAGACACAGCTAATGTAAATGTCTTTTGGAACAAAAAGTGAGGCTTTTATTTAATAGTGGATTATTTCTAGACAAGTTGTGAGATGTGGGGTAAAAATCACATTGTCTATCACACTTATTGAAGCCCTGAATCACAGAGCCATTCCGTACCATTCTGCAGCAATTCCTCCAGGTTATCTGGGTTACGGGCCAGGTGGAGGATGAGTGTAGCTCCTCTGATCTTCTCGGGGATGTCCTCATAAAGGAGCTCTACATAGTCATCTATGCTATTAATGTTGGCCTCCTCATCCAGCTACAGGACAAAGAAGCAAAGTAAGCCAAGGCTAAGTAGACACTAAATATACACATACTTAAACATATAGATGCTTGTTTTAAAATACATAAGTTAGATGCCAAAATAACACAAAACACAACAACATCTTAATTTAATTCATACCTCCATCCCTTCAAAAGAAGTGAGATCTCTTGGCTTGATCGGTTTATTCTCTTTTTTTTCTGAGCAAGCGAAAACACAAACAGAATATAACCAATGAGTCTCATCTAGAACATTATTTATTATATTTGTATACCCCGTTCTTCATCTCTTACCAGCAGTTTTCTTGCGGTTCTGCAGGTAGAACAATAACTGTTCCACCTCAGGAAGTCTAGAAGGGGAAATAAGTCTACATTCCTCCACAACCTTCCTCGCTAAAGAGGCGATGTCTGTGTTAGAATTCAGGCTTTTCAGACGGATGCTGCAGACAGGGAAAATTTTCCTAATAAATTTTATTCAAGAATTCAGCAACATGTTTTAAACACAGTAAAATTGCTGACTGTCACACTGTAGTGTATCTATCCATTTATACACAAATATACATGATGAAACACCCCAGAACAAAGGCTATATTTGGATTATCTTACATTTTTTGACATTCCTTGCGTTCACCCAGCATTGGGTCTCCCATCTCCCCCAGAATAGTGGCTTCCACCTCATACTGGACAACCAGTGCTTTTTCCGTTGGGTGGACATCTAAAGTGCCACTCTTATATTTCCTAAACACAAGACATTGACAAATAATTTATTCATGCATGCATTCATTCAAATTGTTTGTAAGGCACTTTGAGCTACCTATGAAAGATGCTGTATAAATAAAGCTTACTATACTAACAATAAAGTACTGAAGTAACTTGGGGTAAAATGAAAATGGCGTCATACACATGGTTCATTCATTAATCATATTAAATTAGATTTATATCAAAGACGTAAATCTAAATTGAAGACACAAAAAAAAAAAAAAAAAAAAAACTATTTTTAGCAGGTATAAATATGGAGCGCTTGCATTTGCAGAAAACATTTACAGCTTTAGATGGTGTTTTATCGTCTTGTAAACTCAAGCTCGATTCCCAACCATAGAGAGCTTGCGAGCATATCACACAAACACTCACCGTTTTAAATATCTGGCGTCGTCTGCTTGCATTGCTGTCCGTTTATTATACTCAATAACCTATGCGGGTTATTTATGTCAGATGTCTTGATGTCTGTCTAATGTCTGGAGACTGGCTCATCTTTGACAGGATGCTGATGTTTGTGTTGCTATGGGCGTGTGAATTCAAAACGTGAAAAAGCCAGAGCACAGAAGCTGATATAGCGCCACCTGTATTTCTGGAGGTATGTAGTTGGTGTATCTACGCCAAGGGTTGGTTACTTCATTTTTATGGGATGTATTTTTTCCTTCATACATGCGTTAAAAAAAACCCTATCTAATCTTACTAATTATTACTAACTCAAGGCTTGCCGCTTTCACTGTCATACAATTTACCATTTAATATGATCTCTTTTACTTGACACATAGGGTTGCCACCTTGGCTCTGTAAAATTTCTGAACACCTGACCGAAAATTGCTGGCCATCATACAAGAAATAAAACATATTATTTATGATCATTTACTCCATGTTTGATATGGAAATTAACGCATATAGCATACAATTCAATCAAACAACATCAATTTCATTACAACATTTTTAACAAAATTAAATAAAACTGAAAATATGTTTTATCTTTATTTTGTTAAAGTTCACTCAATTCAATTTGATGTAATTTTTATTAAACCTAAATGTGTAAAAAAATGTTTAGTGTAATTTTTTTGTGCGTGTGTGTGTGTGTGTGTGTGTATGTGTGTGTGTGTGTGTACAGGTTTAACATATAATTTACTTATTCTGTCCCTAAGCAGTTTTCTTGAGTTTATGGTTCACATTGAACATATACTGTAATTCAATGAAATTTATAAATATGTAAGTATAAATTAAGCTAAATTAAGTTAAAAAAGAAACAAAAAAAAAAACAACAAAAAAAACATTTGTACATTGAAACCAAAGGAAATCAAATAATTGTACATAAACATTCCCTCCAAAAAATATTTTCAAGATTTACAGTATGCATTTAAAGATTTATGATTTTCAATTTCATGACAAATTTCCATCAAATTAAATTGAATAATCTTTAACAAAATTAAGTAAAAAATCTCAGATATTTTACATTTTAATAATTACATTTTGTCAAGGATCATAAAAACAAAATTTGATGGAAATTTGTTATGAAATAGAAATGTGTAAATCTTTAAAATAAGTTTTTTTTTCTTGTTCTTTTTTTTTTTTTTTTTTTTTTTTTTGAGTGTTGGGGATTATGAACCTAAGAGACCTTACAGCAAAAGAAAGGATATTCCTTTTTTGGACATGTTTTCCAGAACATTAAAGCATTATAGTAAGTAGACTAAAGTTTAAAGAATTGTTCATACAAAAGTGAAAAATCTCATTCATCCGAACAAACCAGTTCACTCAAATTAATCAGATTTCTTATGATTCATATGAGAATCTGTTTGATTCTCCTCCATATATTTTGTGCTTATAAACAAGGGTTCATATTTGTGACCGTGTTGGGAAAATATTGAAATTCCGGGACATTTGGCCAAAAACCAGGACAATCATTGAAAATCCTGGACAGGTGGCAACCTTACCTGTTATTGTTGAGGGACTTGAAGAAGTGAAGTGGATTTATTTTACCACACTGGTCGTGGTGATTATTGGATATTGCTCCATAGTTTCAGCCTTGCAAATTGGCTAATAAACGAAGTCTTAAGCTACAAACCCAAAACGTCAATGTACTTCCAGTGCTCTACACATCTTGCTAAAATTAGCATGGTCATTGCTAATCACGTAAGGCCAACATGTAGATAGCTAGCCATCATAACATATGTAGCTTTTACCTAATTCAACATCATTTTAATATTTAAATGCTAACAAAGTGTCTCTACACACAGATGTTCTCTTTATTTATAATTTTAGCAGCTAATTTATTCAGAATGATTTGGTTGGGGCCAGGTTTGCTTGGATCATGTTGTGAACCGAACTATAAAGATGAATTAACCTTTAAATCAGATTTGCTTGTACAAACTATTGCTTTCAGCATTCATAATATTATTTTTAGCTCTTCTTAATATGAATTATTTGCCAACTTAGCCTCATCTGGTTGCATTGAGTACACATTTCAAATCTACACACAAGTTTGGGATTTGGTTCGCTGGATATCACATATGCCATCCATTAACATGCTGATGATCATTTAGTAATTTATCAAATTTTGAAACTGCACTCATATGACTAACACATGATCCATGAGTTGAGATGACAAAAAATGAGAGGCTTGATATCTTAACATCCACAATCTCTCTCTCTCTCTCTCTCTCTCTCTCTCTCTCTCTAAGTCTTTTCATGAGACAGCAGAATCTGCAGTGCATGATTGCACAACCCCAAAACAGTGATAAGCATTTAATACTTTAAATGTGGTGTAACATATGGTTACAATGCAATACATCCAAATAGTAAGTAGCAACAGCATGTTTAGGTTATATGTCTTTGATCTCTTCCAACCAACAACACCGTGTGTATAAACTTGAGAAGGCTGTGCTAAGAATAGCCACTTCATAAGCTGACTGTCACTAAATTTGGATGAATACATGACCCTCAATGTGCTGGTATGCACAGATCGAAGACTGATATGCCATTCTGGATGACTTGGCACTTGGAGCTTCTTCTGGAACAGAGAAGGCACCACCCCTCTTCTGTGGCAATCTTACCCATCCCTTTCTCATTCCTTCACCCAAGGCCTAAAGCAGGCGATCTAATAAGCTGTGGTAGTTTTAAGCATGCACCCGAGAAAGAAACATTCAGCTGGTCAGTTACAGCTCCTCTGCCAGTGATCTCCAAACAGATAGCAGCATTTATTACAGAAACACCTTAAGCTAAACACTGTCACAGTCACGCTCTTGTTTCAGTTTCTTCAAAACTACTTTGCAGAATACGTTTTAGAATGTCTGAATCCACATCCATTATGGAGTTTAGTGGGACGCACCAAGCCTTTAGAGACCGCTGGGCAAAGACAGACGATGAGATGTGCAAGCACAGTATGTCTTTCCACTTGCACAACACCCTGAGGAAGGAGTTCTTCGCTAGCTACCTGTATCTCCTCGAGCAGATTCATCTGGGTAAGGAGTGGGTGTGGGTGTCATAGTGAAGTGAAGCCATGTGCTTATATGCAATAGTGACTCTCTGAAGTGCCCTGCAGCCAGCTGCTGCAGTTGCAAAATGATGACAAATGTTTTGGGGGGTGAACTATCCCTTTTAGTTAAGAAAGCCCTAAGTAATATGTACTTTACAATTGTTATTCAGAGTTGTCTTAACTTAAAGGAATATTCCAGGTTCAATAGATGTTAAGCTCAATCGACAGCATTTGAGGCATAATGTCAAAAACATATTTGGACTCTCCTTTTTTCTTAAAAAAAAAAAAAAAAAAAAAAAAACACAAATGGAGGTTACAGTGAGAAACTTACAATGGAAGTGAATGGTGGCAAATTATTGGAGGGTTTAAAGGAAAACATTTTATGCTTATAATATTATAAAAGCACTTAAATTAATTATTTTGTTAAAACTTGTGTATTATTTTGAGCTGTAAAGTTGTATAAATGACCGTTTTAGGGGTTTGTTGTAACTGGGCCCTGATTTTTTTTTCACAGATTTTATTGTGATCCTGTAAAACAGATTTTTAAATCTATTGGATTCTGTAAGTCCCAATTCACTGTACAATGAATATTACACTGTTTTATATTGATGCTTTAGGCATATCCTTTCCTGTCAAATCTACTTCAAAGCTACATTTGCACGTTTTTTGACAATTATCTGAGTATGCAGCAAGTACAGGTGAAGAACTATGTTTAAATTCAAGATCCAATAGGTATGCAAATGCAGTTGTGAACAGAGAACCAATATTCACTGTACAGCATACATACTGAACATTCCACTATTCAATACAGACTCATGGCACTATTTTTAGTATAATTGCATAACAGTGTGTATGCATGCTGAATACTTAACGATCCACTGAATAGGTAATAGACATAAATAAAATAGCAGCCTTGACTTTTTTCTTTTGGTGTATTATCAGCAATAATACAGTATCTGATTTCAAGGTAACTGAAAAACATTGAAAAACTGAGCAAACTATAGGGTACAATGGGGCTAAAGGCTTAAATACTTACAGCAACAATAACACCACAACATTTCACAAAACACCTGTTTATCACTATACACTGCAAAATTATTGCATTCAATGTCTAAAGGTTGATTTTGAGGTAATTTGATGTAATATTTAATATATTTTTACATTTATGTAGCTAACGAGAATCCTTGAAATTATCATTATTATTTATTTGTCATTTTTAGTTTTGTTCAAGTTGATTCATTTAAAAGTTTTTAAATAACTGTCCAATAAATGAAAGGATATTTGGGGTAAAAAGACCCCTTGTTGCAGGGGCTAAAGGCCCCTATTAAACACACTTTTTTTGTTCATTGGGGAGAATAAATTTGATATGAAGAATGTTCAAGTTGGGCTCACAGTGACGGATTTAATCACAATTGAGATTTATTTGTTTTTAAAAATGGATAGTTCCGGTCCTGGATGCTGAGTGGTCAAAAGTCATGCTTCAATCATAATAAAGCACAGTTCTGACCTCTTCACAGAACTTTTATTTGTATCATCCACAGCACCCATAGCTGACAGTTATTATTGTTGCCTGGCAACATTCTGTTTACTGTTTACTGCCAGGGACTACATTTTCTAGTGGAAGGATGGCATTTAGTGATTTTACTTACAAAATATACAATTTTAATGACCATTTGTGTCCTTAATATTTTTACTCTATTGTGACCGTTTTATAAAAGCAGTAAAGCACTTGAGGCCGTGCCATATTGTGAATATAATTACAGCTGAAGGGGTTACAACGCCCTTCATCCGTGACTATATTCACGATAAAACATGGCCTCTCATGCCTTATTGCTTATGCAATAGTAGCCAGCTGGTAGATAGCCGTGCAGTGTGTAAACCTCACTCCCCTGGCCTCAAGAGGCGCACTAGTGAATGACACTAGGGGCTGTAGCCTTTAGCCTCCTCGTTAGCACGCCCACCACCCATGCCAGAGTCCCCAGTTCGAATCCCGCTCAGAGCGGGTGGAGCAGGACCGGTTACAGTGGTGCAGTGACCCGGATGAGAGTGAGGTTAAGGGGGTGAGTGTAATGGTAGCCAGCTGGTAGGTAGCTGTGCAGTGTATATACCACACTCCCCTGGCCTCAAGAGGCGCATTAGTGCCTGATGCTAGGGGCTGTAACCTTTATCCTTTACCTGATGATTTACTCACCCTCAGGCCATCCAAGAAGTATATGTCCTTCTTTCTTCATCAGAACAGGATTTAAGATTTTTAGGAAAGTATCCCAGGTTTTTAGCTTCATCCAATGCAAGTGAATGGACACCAATTTTTGATGGTCCAAAAAGCACACTTAGTCAGCATCAAAGTAATCCACACGACTCCTGCCCATCAAGTAATGTCTTCTGAAGTGAATCGATATGTTTGTGTGGAAAAACTGGCAGAGAGCTGGCAGTAGCACCAATTTAAAGTTAAAAACGTTTTAATTAGCAATTTGTTTTTCACACAAACGTATCGATTAACTTAAGAAGACATTATTTAATTGACTGGAGTCATGTGGATTACTTTGCTGCCTAAATATGCTTTTTGGACCGTCAAAAATTGGTGTCCATTCACTTGTATTGGATGAAGCTAAAAACCTGTATACTTTCCTAAAAATCTTAAATCCTGTTCTGATGAAGAAAGAAAGTCATATACCTCTTGGATGGTCTAAGGGTGAGTAAATTATCAGCAAATTTTCATTTTTGGGTGAACTATTCCTTTAAATAGAATACTTGAGATGCTATGAACTGCCAAATGTGATTGAAATGAATGGTGCACCCTTTGTGAAGTGGTTATTTTGAATAGGCAGCATTATCTTAATTTGTTACCTAAAAAATAACTATATAACTATTTCCCCTATATCTACACAAAATCACTATATCCCCTTGTGAGGGCCTTTTACCCCAAATGTGGGGGCCCAAGTGTACTAAAAAAAAAAAAAAAACTTCTGTTATTTTTTATTTTCACACAAATTATGTTGCTTCATCAATATTCAATAAAAAGACAGTTATTTTTCAATCTTGATACACTTTGTGACCAGAAAAAAAAAGCACATTTTCCTTTAGGTGTGCCTTTAGCCCTGTTGTACCCCACAATGTTCTCCTTTGAGCAACCAAATAATTTGATTTAATTTGGAGTATGATTTTATACTCTTAATTAAATAAAATGAATGGTTTGGAACCTAATCCAGAAGAGTTCAGAAGGAGTTTTGTTTTGTTTCAATGTGAGCTTATATTTTGTATTTTTTTAACATCAGTTTTTTTGTTACTGATAAGTTTGGTGTGCTATTAAAATGAACTCATAGTACACATACACAACACAACCAGGACCGTTTCTGAGCATATGGGGGCCCTAAGCAAAATCCTACATGGAGGCACCCCCACCATATAAAAAAATTTATAAATCAGACACATCACACATGGGATTGGCTTCAAGTAAGACCAACAAGGAAGACAATCATTAGCACTTTTAAAATGAACTCAAAGTAGTGTTTTGGGAGAACTAGATAGAAAAATGTGTATTACTGGCTGTTTTAAACTTGCTAGCCTGTTGTTTTAATATTGCCAATAAGGCAAAACTGATAAGTGAGTGTTAAGCTAGAGAGAGGACATTCAAAAAATAAAAAGCAGTCTCAAGGAATCACTCCTTTCTCAAAGTTAAGTCCTGCTGAGTGTTACTATTTTTGTCTGTCTTTGGACAGCGTAACTTGAGGTTCACATAACAAACCCTGCACACAATTTCAGTATCACAATTCACCCTCCTTGTCAGTCCTCTTACCAAGCACTTCAGAAAGGTCCCCCTGCTAATCATCTGCTGATATTGACAAATGGCCTGAAAATTCCATTACCTTCTTCCCTCCCCTTTTAAATGCAACAAGGAGCCTGTCGTCTAAGCAACACTCCATTCGAGGTGGCAACTTAAACGGTGGAGATGTTTCAGCTGAACTTAATGATGTGACATTGACAGTACAGTAAGAGAATACTGCATGTTGAGTTGCAAACAGATAGTACTGCCCAAAACGCACACCATTGGAAATTGCGATGTCTACTTGGGATGCTCATTCAAACAGATCAATGTTTTGTTAGTGCCACAGAGTTTAAACTTTCTGGGAAATCAACATACAAATGGCTTACTTCTAGTTGTCTCTGCTGCATATTAAGCGGGAATAGAAGAAGTGACTTTGTCTATACATTTCTTGCCCTACAGTGAAACTCTATGCCGTGACTTGTGAGTACATTAAAGGGGAGAAGCAGTTTTACTACAGGGCACAAAACTTCTACAAGGACGTCCCAGCCTCAGAGGAGGGCATGATGGGAGATTTCGTGGAGATATCTGAGATTGACCTTGATGGCTCAAGACAATTCCTAAAGAAGTTTGTTGTATGAATTTTTACCTTTCTCATTCTTACTGAATGCTCATTCTTCAGTGTACATACTAGTTAATGCATGTAATATTATTCTAATGAACAGTAATTGATACATTATTCACGTGCTCACATATGCAGAGCTTAATTTAGAAGTTTGGACTTCCTTTGGGTGACCGATTTAGACAAGGATTCTTGGATCTGTGAAAAGCAATAATTATATCAGCTGGTCTAATAGTAGATTTTATTCATATTCAGAGTCATACATAATCCTTTTTTTAAGTGCTCGTTCCCTTTTCTGTGTGCCAACATTTAGATAGTTTTATTTATATCAATACTTATTGTACATAGATCAGAATGATCATGCGCTAGGCATGCCTGTATAATTTCTTTGTGTACTCTTTGTGAACACATGGTTAATTAACACATTCAAATTCACACAAGTCATTAATAGTGTTCAGCTGTTCTGGTGAAGTTCTCTGAACCTCTCAGGATGTGTGAAATGCAGATCAAAGACAATGTGTTTACTGTTTGCCTGTTTGTTAATTTCTTGCTCATAATAAAGAAATATCACACAAGCAAGAGTGCTGTTTGTCCCTATATCAGTATGGCTGTGATACGGCTGCAGGTAATCACCGCTGTGCTGATATAGGGACATACATCACTCTTGCTCATGTGATATTGCTTTTATACAACAGTTTAACAAACAAGTTAATTAAAAAACGAGGAAAGACTAAGAAAAAAAAAAAACACACTTGTGCATGGAAATACTTTCTTTCGCCACGGGTCAGGATCTGCCGCTGCTTGTTCAAAAGATGCGCCGAAACCTTTGTTCAAAAATGTCACTTTAGAACTAGTAAGGATGGCTTTGGCTGTTTCTAACAAGTTATTGGAGAAACAAGGATGTGTGTGTGTGTGTGTGTGTGTGTTTGAGAGAAAGAGAGCGTGATTGAGCATGTGCGATTACCTGCACTGTCGCAAATCCCAAGCAGTTATAAAGCTGTTTAAAGGGATAGTTCACACATAAATGAAAATTCAGTCATTGTTTACTCACCCCTGTTTTTTTATAACCCCATATGACTTCCTTTCCATTTCCTAACACAATTGTAAAAAAAAAATTGTGCTCAGATGTCATACAATGACAGTTATAGAGTTTATGGTGACCGCCTCTTGAAGTTTCATAAAGGATGCAAAATTATTCATCAGAAGTATAATAAATTATTGTATGCGACTCATGCCTTGTTCTGAAGACATACAATAAGGTTTGGTGAGAAACAAACCGAAATCTAATGTATTATTTAGTGAAACTCTTGACCGACCATTGCTGTCCTGTGCGAGAGCAGCAGTTACACTGCACCCGCTCACGAGATGGGGCGTTCAAGTGAAAACTTGTTTTGTTTATCTAAAAAAGGCCTGCCACAGCGATAGTAACAACAAAGTACAATACAGCTGCACACAAACCAGAGAACAGAACTTAATAAACATGTCTGAAGAGTTTGTAGTCAAAGAATACAGTAGATGCCTTAAGGCTAGATGCCTAGCATTATTTGTTTAAAACCTGAGTACTTAAATATAGAGAGAGGTTGAGGAGGCTGAGGGCAGCCACACATACATACCCAGATGTTGAATACAGATCCATCATGTTAAATGTTTACGTCTCCTCCCAACACAGATACTCCGCTATCAGGTAAGCGCCCTGAGTAGGCTATGCGTGATTACTCTGTCTGTTGTTTCTCAGCTGTGATAATCCTTAATGCTGAAGCTGTTAGTTTAACTCTATTTCCCATCTGTAGTGTAGTAGTAATCCAAGCAATCATGAAGTGAGACAATGCCAATGACTTCTGAGAAACCCACTGGTGACTGACATCGCTGACTCAACAAAGGTCAACTCAACTGGCTCATAACACAAAAAAATAGTCTTTGTCGCCACCTTCTGGCTAAAATTTGAATGTCACGGGGATACATGAAAAGACAAATCTAGCTGCTTTCGACATCTGTCCTGGTTTTATACTTTCGTTTAGAATGCCATGAACACAAGCGGAGCGATACAAACAGTAAAGCGTCCCAGTGCTGATGTTGTGAGCTATCGGCACTCTTGGAAAACCTCTCGTCCAAACAGATTCGAGGACCGTATCTAACAGTTGCATTATAGAGAATAAATGCAATAGGGGAGATCAGGGCTAGTTGTCTCACAGGAAAGTTGTCACAAGGACTTTATGTAAGTAACTATAAGGTTTTGAGTCAAAGGTGCTATTACACAACTCTGTGATTTTCCTTAGCAGTGGCTTTGTATGTTGGTTTCAAACTCCCTATTAAATTATAATAAGTCTGATTTGATTAACTTAAACTGCATTTAAATCTTTTATTAAGGGTTCCTCTATATGGTCTTTCTAGGGTCCAGGGAAGGCCGGCACCAAGCGTGCATTAGACTGTGGCTGTGGAATTGGGAGAGTGTCAAAAGGAGTTCTGTTTCCTGTTTTTGAATCCATGGAGATGCTTGACATGATGGAAGAGTTTATCCTCCATGCTCATGAGTGTTACCTTGGAGATTACGCGGACCGGGTGGAGGCCTACTACCTTTACAATTTGCAGGAATTTATCCCACCTCCAGAAAGATATGATGTCATATGGATGCAGTGGATTGCCTGTGAGTAACGCATGTATTATTTGGCTAGTATTTAATGCTAACTGATCTTTGTTTTTTTAAATCAACATTAAGATAGTAAGTTGATATGAAAATAAAATAAAATGCATATATTTTAGGTGAGGTCAACAACCCATTTATATGTTGTCATGTTACATGTAACTTAAATTAGTCCTTTAATATGACAGTATTTTCTGCCTGCCTACTTTTGCTTATTTTGGTAAGCCCATGCTATCTATCCCCGTTTGCTGAAATGAGAGCAGCTGTTTGCTGGTCATGTTCTTTTGTGGCAGTATTTGGTTTCATCTCCATAACTGCAGCCTATCTGTGAATCTGACACCGTTAACAGATCTATCCATGTAACTGTTGTATAAGCTTAAAGGAAATACATGGATTTCTAGTGGTGACAGAGACCACTTTTTACAATTCAGTCTATTGCCAATGGATAAAATCAAGTACCTTCCTACATTTTTTCCTCATTGAATACCGTGTTTCACTACGGCAATACGTCATATTATGGAAATAAAATGGGCGGACACCATTTCATGTTGACTTTAAACTTCTAACTACTAAATGCAAGTAACCTGTGGACTATGAACAGCAAAGAATTAAAAACACTCTCTTTGTCCAGTATTACATAATTCACGAATAATTTGTATTTCTTCAGGTCACCTTACTGATAAAGACCTGATGGAGTTTTTAACTCGTGCAAAGCAGAGCCTGAGGCCCAATGGTGTGATCATCATCAAGGATAACATGGCGCGGCAGGGCTGCAAGCTGGATCCCATTGACAGCAGCATCATCCGCCACCTGGACATCATGAAGAGCATTATTCAGAAAGCAGGTCTCACCATACTGGACGTGGAGAAACAGGAAGGCTTTCCTGAGGTTGTTGTGCCTGTATGGATGATTGCCATGCACTGAACCTCAGACTGCTTAAACGAAAGTGGTTGTTCAGAAATAGAGGGTGTTTATAAGTTTTTGGAAGGAGATACTTTGTTCACAGTGCTTTGTACATGCACTTTTCTATACTGTTATGCAAAGGGAAAATACAGTAACTACACATTTTGTCAATAAGTTATGACTAAACTTCAGTCTTTTAGAGGGCTCATCTATGCTCAAAGTGTGAAAATTGCTGGAACTAATTCACACTTAAATGACATACTGTAAAAATTGTTATTGTTTGGTGTAGTTACTGCGTTTTGCCTTTGTGGGACATTATAGTTTACATTATACAGTATATTATAAATGCATAGTATGTTTGGTTCCACTTTATATTAAGTATCTTTAACTACTATGTACTTAAGAATTTGATACAATGTACTTATTATGTACATACTTGTTGCATTGTACTTACATTTAAAGTACCTGCATTTAATTACATCTGTATTTACACTGTTAACCTTAGCTCTAACCCTTAACCTAACCCTTACCCTAAAACCTAACTCTAACACCTAATCTCAACCTCAACCCCATCCCTACTCCTAAACCTACCTGTACCTCAACCTCAGTAGCAGCAAATGTGCTTCTTGTGAGAATTTTGCAGAACAACATGTAATTACACAGTAAACACATTGTATTGAATGTATTTTAATGTTAGTACATAGTAGTTAAAGACACCTAATATAAAGTGAGACAATATGTTTTATTCCATTTACCAGCTAATATGTTAAAGGGTGGTGACTAATTCTTAATGTAGGATAATCTTTTTTTTTTTTTTTTTTAACGAACGAAGGAAAAAAAGAGAAATTACATTTTATTTACTCTAGTAGCTTTTTTAAACTATCAGGCTGTTTTATTTGTACAGCATGTTGCAAATTTGTATTGTTTTATTCATAGCATCATATACTGTATATGTAAGACTAAGATCATTTAAAAGGGAGTGAATATATTTCTGCTGTGATTTAAAAACAAATTTTTTATGTCCATTGTCATTGAAATGGAACACTTAAATGCAGACAAATATAACTGTACTGACCTTTTCAGTGTATTTAGTATTTTGTACTTTTAGTATCACAATGTAAAACAATATATTTATTTTTTTATAAGAAACAAATGCTTTTGTCTCTGTTTGTAAGTGACAGGATTAAGTGTAATATATGTTATTGCCATTGTATTTCTTTTTGTACAGTACAGACATGTTTGTCATTCTCATTAATGAAAAGAATACTATATCAATGACATGTTCTTTAAGTACAAAAGTAAATCACAAAAGAAATTAACCACACGAATGAACTTTTCTTAAAGGCATACAGTAAGTCATCATGTCAAAATGCTTCGAAAGGATATGGGAGTCTAATTTCCCTATTATTTATGGGGCAAATTGGGAAAAAAAAAAAATCTGTACAATTCATGAATTCTGTAAAAATAAATTCCGTACTATTATAGCTTTTATTGGAACTTGGCATTGCGATATTGCAGACTGATTTAGGTATGTCAAATTATTTGAAATCTTCCTTATTTGTATTTCGCTTTGGATAAAAGTATCTGCAAAATGACTAAATGTAAATGTAAAATATAAAATAACTGATACCACTAGAAGATCTTCCCTTGCATTTGTTGATACATTTTTGACAGATATGTCTTACACTTCTGCACTGTTCCGCTAAATATTTTTGGTGTCATTTAGAGTGCATCTTATCTTCACATATTTAAAGAAATTAAATGTAATTAAAGCCTAAAATAATGCCAACAAGTTCAAAACTTCATTGTATTCCATAACCCATGAAAACCCACACTGTTTAGTAAATGGATCTCAGATGGTGTCTTTGTAGAGAGGAAGGAAATTACCCCCAGTTTTGACAAACTACTCTTTTGTATCAGCATTGGCCTCTGTCCAAGCCTGTCAAATCGTGTCTGCATAAAGAGCATCAGCAAGTCACCTCAAATATTCAGTGTGCACGCCTCACAAAGATGTCTTGAGTTTTGCAGTGTAAAATTCAAGCAGGTCCTTTTTCTCATGAATAGATGATTTGTCAAGAAAAAAAAATCTGAAAACACTCACTGCACGCAATGCGTTTGAGGTTCGGCTGTGTTATGCTTTTGAGTGATCTATGCTGGTTCTCGACCAAGTAAATTCCTTTCACTCACGGGATTTTGGAAATACGTCAGTGTTCAAAACACCCTTAGGCTGCAGTCATATTTCTCTCATAAATCTGTGTAAATAGTGGCCAAATGTCTATTCACCTATTCAGAAATAGTTAGCGTTCCTGACAGTTTCTGCTATCAAGCCTAATATTTCTCATTTCCCTCACAAGCAGTCTGGCAGGTAATGGTACATATTAACAGAAATAACATTAATAGATTTGGTCATATTACGGCTGAATTGGACCAAGCTCCAGGTATAGAGAGTCAAACATAACATTGACAGACAACTGGGAGTGTTGCACTGACACAGGTAATTATAGACAAAAGATGTTGGGCTTAGAACTGGCAGTGGTCAGCTGAATCAATATTTAGGTTGATTAATAATAATAATAATAATAATATATATAAATATATTCATTACATTTGATCAGATTAAATGTCCATTAATGCCTTTGTAGTCTAATTTAATCAAATTTAATAAGAATTTACGCTTTTCATAACTAGACTTTGGCCATAAAGTCTAATGAATACAAGCCTGATACAAAAAAAATGGCTCTTTGAGTTTTGAAGGGAAAGAAAAATGAGATTTTGATCTCAAAATGTTCCCCTGTAAATCATCTTGAAGGACTGTGATGATAATGTGGAGGTTGCCCCTACCACTGAGTGACAGAATTACAACCATTAATGTTTACAGCCTGTTGTCTGGTTCAGGCTCTTAACCTCATTCTACATGTCAGCTCAAAGGCCAGAGCTCAGTTACACTTACTTTTTATAGGCCATGCGGATATTCAATAGTCTATTCAGTTATGCACTCCCCCCATCATGTAGTGCTGATGATATCAGTTTGATCCCCAAACTGTCCAAGCCATGACAAATTATGCCAACATGAAGACACTGGCTGGATTTAAGATGTACATCTTAGCATATCAGAGTTTGTAATTTCAGAGTTAATATATGTTTAGTCATAGGCAAATTTGTTGGTCTGGATCTATTCGTTATTCAAAAATACATAAAAAAAGGCAATTTACACACACACACACACACACACACACACACAAAATGACTTAAATACACCTCAACTAATGAAAATTGTAATATCTGAGTTTAAAGTCATTTTGATATTTTTATGGGATGTAAAGTAAAAAAACATCATTAAAAGATGTAATTACTGAAAAAACAAATGTTGACATAAGTAGGTTGGAATATTTTATTATTATTTTTTACTTTTTTCCTTTTTTTAATCAGTGAAACAATTTGTTTTAAAATTGTATAAATATTTGAAAAGCTCTTGTCCACAAAATTAAAGTCAGGTGGTGTTACCAATATGCAGGTAGCCATTCTGTTGTCATGTGACAAAAATATATTAATGAATAAAACAAGAGGACCACTTTCAACAATCATGACTGTTTTTCAAAATATTTTCAAGACAATGACAAAATAATTGAAGAAAATATATTTTGATGTTTTATTTTCATATATCAAGAGACAATGCAACAAACCAGGACAAATCTAGAACAGGATTAATTACTTTCACACTGAAATTTACTGAGACGCAACTGGCTGTCAAACACATATTGAGCTACACATAACACATAAGATACACATAAGCTACACACACCTGTAAGTATTCTCTCAGGCACGTATTGAGTGTAAACAGATGCACAAGTTAATAATTTCAGTAGTACACCCATGACAAAAGTCATGTGTTGTACTTGCTATAGTTCACTTCCATGTTGTTTCTTCAAATAGTAATGTCAAATGTAAATCAAGAAAATCACTGAAACAACAGCGTCACCTTGAGTAACAAATAGCTATGGGATACAGATAATTCACCATTGTTGTACAGACTTAAGGTCTCTAATGACCCAATAGACTTTTGGTACTTAAGCAATTATAAAAATATATCTTATTTTGCAGGTTAGAAGGGGGCGGATTTGGGTGGTTTATGAGGACTTTAACTGGTAATTACAAGAGTATTATGCTATAAATGTGGTTTATGAGGACATTTCTAGTGTCCCCATGATTCAAATTGCTTAAAAAACATACTAAACAATGTTTTATTGAAAATGTAAAAATGCAGAAAGTTTTTTGTGAGGGTTAGGTTTAGGGGTAGGGTTAGGGTTAGGGGATAGAATCTATAGTTCGTACAGTATAAAAATCATTATGTCTATGGAAAGTCATCATAAGGATAGCCGCACCAACATGAGTGTGTGTGTGTGTGTGTGTGTGTGTGTGTGTGTGCGTGTGTGTGTGTGTGTGTGTGTGTGTGTGTGTTTTACTATTTATAAGAGAAAGATTAGGAATACTAAAGAGGTCTAGTCGCAACTCAAAAAAAAGGATAAGGTACAGGGGGTGGAATGAGATCCTGGGTCACTAAAGACCCGGGGTATGCGTATGAGGGTTAAAATGTAGCTAGAGGGTTAATTGATTGGAGGAGAGAGTAGTGGCAGTGACATTAATGTTCAAAATTTGATCTGGTTTCTCCTCCGTGTGGTCAGACTGGCACTACTGAAGAGAATACAGTTATGGTCACAGTCACCTTAAAATGTGAGCCACAAACCACGGCTGCCCCATCAATGGTCAAGTGGCCCTATTTAGCCTGGCCTGATGTGGTTGTTTGGTTGCTGAGGTCAGACATTTGTCCTTGTGAGTGGATTGGTCTTTACAGTCTGGGGATAAAATCTGACCACACTGGCAAAACACAGTGAACACAGTTGTGTACGTCTTAGCCTTTAGATTTAGTGTCTGTTTTTCTAATTAACGCAGCCTCAGCTACCAGCCTGACAAGTAACATGTGCTTGATCTGCCACAAGTAGGCCGAAAGCATGTTTGTGTGTTTGTTCAAGCTGTTTATATACAGATAGTATACATGCTTCAGTTATGCTTTTTTTTTTTTTTTTAAATCTTAGTATATGTTAGCTGTTATGCTTTATCATAGTCTACGCCAAAGAAAAGATTGCTAATTCACTTTGTTGCAAGGCTCTTCCAGCAAAATTAGATGTCAAAGAAGGAAGGGAAATTATATGTGCAAGCCCATTAACTAACGCAACCTAATTAGGTACAGCTAGCACCTAATTTAAGGACGTTGTATGAAGTTTAACAGTAAACCCACCCAATAAGATTCAAAGGAGTGAGTAACACAACACATTCCCTCTGTTGGATTTGGTGTTTGCGAAAAACATGTACAACCACCATTTTCTTTTCCTTGCAGGCTTTGGAAGACTCAAGCCTCTTGCTGGTTTCAATTCCCTAACCTTTCAGATCACACCAAAATGAGCCAAAGTAACTCTCACATGCACTCTGAGCCTGCCCGAATTCTTTTTCCACCAAAACAGTTCAGTTCCATGATTCAGTATTGGTTTCCAAAGCAGGGGGGCTGTTTTGCTGCTTGTTTGTTGTTGTGTAACTCTTCCATTTCGAATTAGACTGTTCTGTGGTAAACTGGATTGTACTGCTGCTTGGCTTGTGAGAGCAGATCACCATGAGAGAAAAATAAATAAAAGGGGAAAATATCGAGACAGCCTGAGAGAATCATTAAATCTAAGTGGACTAAAAAGAATAGACAAAGTGGCAAGTATTTCCTGCATCTTGATCTTTAAGAGCTGAGCTCATTTTTCCCCACTGGGGGTTAAGGCTTGGTTTGTATCATAACTTGTGGGTTTATGCCAACAGTATATTATTAATTTTTCTTTTGGAGGAGAACAGTCTTAAAACCTCTTGGAGGAAAAAATTACAGGGCTGGAAATATGGCTAAAGATCTGTGTATCATTTTGATTGTAAAATGTTTTGCTGCAAAGTCTTTGTGTTGGATGTAGATATTCACTAAAATTCAAGGTCAGTTTATGTTCTGAGTTTTTTGTTCATGCTCATGTTGTGAACTGGTTGAACAGAATTGGAATGATGAGTCCAATTTCATTTTTTTTACTCATTTGTTCTGTCCTTGTAACATGGGTGATAAGTAAGGGAGTCAGGCCTAATATGTTGGCCCACACTAAGTAACTTTATAAGGGAGCTGTTCATCGGTCAGCAGTGAATGTTAGGCTATATGAAAATGTTGCTACAGTAAACTATGGAAAATAAAATGATCAGATTCAGATTTAGTCAAAATCTAATCATAGTTTTTCTCAAGAGGGCCTATCTTTGCCGTGTCAGCACTGCATTTCATAGGCCTACGAGAAACATACACAAGCAAAATGGGATAAAAAAAATTCAGACTCATTCTTACAGCTTATTAGTATTGGTCTACCACATTTAGTTTACAAAATGAGATGCACTTTCTGCCCTGTCATCATATGAGATGCACTTCCTGTCCTGTCATCAGATGCAATGCACTTCATGCCCTGACACCAGATGTAACGCACTTCCTGCTCTGTCACCAGATGAGATGCACTTCCTGCCCTGCCATGTGATGTAATACACTTCCTGTCCTGTCACCAGATGCAATACACTTCCTGCTCTGTCACCAGATGAGATGCACTTCCTGCCCTGTCATGTGATGTAATGCACTTCCTGTCCTGTCACCAGATGTGTTGCCCTTCTTGTCTTGTCACCAGATGTGATACACTTCCTCCTCTTTCACCTTTCAGATACAGTTCCTGTCCTGTCACCAGATGTGATGCACTTCCTCCCTTTTCATCCTTTCAGATGCACTTCCTTCACTGTCAGCAGATGAGATTGCACTTCCTGTCCTTTCATCAGATGAGATGCACTTCCTGTCCTGTCACCTGATGTGAAGCACTTCTTCCCCTTTCACCCTTTCAGATGCACTTCCTTCACTGTCACCAGATGAGATGCACTTCCTGTCCTGTCACCAGATGTGAAGCACTTCCTCCCCTTTCACCCTTTCAGATGCACTTCCTTCACTGTCACCAGATGAGATGCACTTTCTCCCCTGCCACCAGATGAGGTGCACTTCCTACCCTGTTACCCTTTCAAATACACTTATTGTACTGTCACTAGATCTGATGTACTTCCCACCCTGTCACCAGATGTGTTGCACTTCCTGCCCTGTTACCCTTTCAGGTACACTTCTTGCACTGTCACTATATCTGATGCATTTTTGCTTTGTTAACACTTCCTTCACTGTCAGCAGATGAGATTGCACTTCCTGTCCTTTCACCAGATGAGATGCACTTCCTCCCCTTTCACCCTTTCAGATACACTTCCTTCTCTGTCACCAGATGAGATGCACTTCCACCCCTGTCTCCAGATGAGATGCACTTCATGCCCTCTCACCCTTTCAGATACACTTCCTTTACTGTCACCAGATGAGATGCACTTCCTGTCCTTTCACCAGATGAAATGCATTTCCTGTCCTGTCACCAGATGTGATGCACTTCCTCCCCTTTCACCCTTTCAGATGCACTTCCTTCACTGTCAGCAAATGAAATGCACTTCATGCCCTATCACCCTTTCAGATGCACTTCCTTCACTATCACCAGATGAGATGCACTTCCTGTCCTGTCACCAGATGAGATGCACTTCCTGTCCTTTCACCAGATGAGATTGCACTTCCTGTCCTTTCACCAGATGAGCTGCACTTCCTGTCCTGTAACCAGATGTGAAGCACTTCCTCCCCTTTCACCCTTTCAGATGCACTTCCTCCACTGTCACCAGGTGAGATGCACTTCCTCCCCTTTCTCCAGATGAGATGCACTTCCTGCCCTGTTACCCTTTCAGATACACTTCTTGTACTGTCACTAGATCTGATGCACTTTTTGCCTTGTCACCAGATGTGATAAACTTCCTGCCCTGTCACCCTTTCAGATGTACTTCCTTCACTGTCACCAGATGAGATGCACTTCCTGCCCTGTTACCCTTTCAGATACACATCTTGCACTGTCACTATATCTGATGCACTTTTTGCTTTGTCAATAATCTGATGCATTTTTTGCCTTGTCAACAGATCTGATGCACTTTTTTCTTGTCTGTCTTCAAATGAGATGCACTTTTAACATACTGTAAGTCTCTTTGAACACAGAATTCTGCTAAATCACTAACTACACAATTGAAAGCTATTACAGGCTCTATACTGTAAAAAAAAAATAAATATATATATATATATATATATATATATATATATATATATATAATAATAATAATATATATATATATATATATATATATATATATATATATATATATATATATATATATATATTTGTTGGGTTTCCCTAAAATGTGCTTTGTTTGATAACATCAAAATTTACTGGTTTTATTTAAGTCAAAAATACATAAGGATACACCAATAAAACACATTTTTAAGGGTTAGATAAAGTAGAAATAGCTCCTTAAAGTAACAATTGCAGGTTACCACTTTGTACAGTGTACACTATAACTCACAACATGTTGATTCATTTTCATTAATTTCATACTGGTTGGTTTGAACCAACGAATGCTGAATGCTGCTAATGAGAGAGCAGGCAGCTCTCTTACAAATTTCAAGTAGGATTTATGAACCAAGCAGAGAAATATGACTTTAATAATGGTAACAAACGGCAGTGCTGCCATCAGGATTGGCATGTGGTAACAGGATTGCAGCTATGGAGGAAAATAACACCCAAGGCCAACCACTTTTGGCAAAGTCATTCTAATGAACTGCAAAAATGCTTTGCAGTGTGTCAGATATGGGCACCGCAGAAATTGGTTCTATAAACTCCTGATTAAACCACAGTCTCTGTGGCTTTGCCATCATTTAACTGTGTTACAGGCTCAGTTGCAGTCATAATTGTGGGTATTGAGGTTAATAGAAATATGGAGATGGCTCTGACTTGTGCTTGCAAACCTTAAACATGGTTACCTCTGGTCTCGAGCAGTTACTATTTTTAAAAAGCCAAATGGAACTTGGAGTTTTAGAAGCAGTCTAATAATTAGTTTCTTTGTTATTCTTACTTACTTTGTAATGTGTAAAAGGATTAGGACATGTATTGGCATGAGAAATTGTGTTGACATCTCTCCGTAGCACTTGTATTTTCCATGCCCATGATTTCAGACAATTTGACTGGAAAAATGTATTTTTATTAGGGTGTATTTTGCGAATCCAAATGATGTCAGGAAAATGGATGTTGTCACTTTCTGCCAATGTAATCCTTATTATCTGTTCTTAAACCTATTTGTTCATATTGATGCCTGCAGTTTAATAATCCCAAATTAAAACAGATATTCTGTCCAGCACCCTGTAGATTGTTTCAGCAGTACTAGCATAAACTGTCATATTTTACGATGTCTCGCACTGAATCGCTCTCATCAGGAAAGAGATGTTGTTCATTGTCACATGACGTTAAAAAATACTGGCAACCTCTGAATCCCCCCGCCTTAAACCCAGCCCCAGATCCCATGCAAACACATCTTGCTGGCAGATGTGACGATACCACAAACACTTCAAAGTGCCTGCACTTAGACCTTCACCATGCACTGACGCCAACTGTAAAAACTGCCGGACACATGGGTTGGAAAATATTAAACCTTTTAAATAGCGGCTGGGCAGCCTCCTCATGGTTGGAGAAAATATTTTATTACTCATCATGTAGTGCTATTGAGGGTAAACTGTGACAAAGTCCTCTATGAGTCATCACAGCAAAGCAAGGCTGACAGAAGCAGACTGCTCTCAGCAGTACACAGTGTCACGCTGTATTAAATTAAGCTATTTGCTGAGTGATTTAAGGGAACAAGTATGTAGGTGTATGTGGGTGATTTTTTAATAAGGGGAACTTTTCTGTCCCCTAGGATGATTTTAAAAGTTTTTAAACAGTTTTAAGGTATAGAATAGATTATATCAGTTTTAAAAAATATTATTGTGTTTTTTTTTATTATTATTTTCATTTTTAAGACTGTTGAAAGGTTTAATCTAGCAGAATGTCTATATTCTGGTCTTCCCCTAGTGAACATATTAAAAGTGTTCAAATAAAAAATGTAAAAAATAAAAAATAAAAAAAACTTTTCCTAAGAACTTTATTAATTAAATTCTTTATTTAGGTGTAAATTGTTATATATAACACAAAGAATCACATTTTAGAGAACAATTGAATTGTCTAAATATACAGTATACAGTATACAGATGCATTGTCTGTGCAGCACACTGGGTTCTTGTTTTCTCTTAGTATTTTCCCATGAACATACAGTAAAGCACATTATCTTCTTCCTGTTGTGGTGAGAAGCTACGGAGGACAACTCATGCAATTTGACATCTCAGGGGACAAACAATAAAAAACATTGATCCACAAAGCTATTGTGTGACTCTTGAGTTTGCTTTAACTTAATTGGACATGGGAACAATGAGAAAATCTATCCTCTTGAACATTGCACCATTGACATTTGACATTTGCTTTTGCTATTGTTCTCTGCTGTGTTTCTTTTACTCTTGTAACTGAAAACACTCTTATCACACTACTACAAACACATGCACTGTCCCTGCTCTTATGCAAGCAGATCTTGTCATGCACAAATCTCTAAATCTTAAAGGCGAAGTGTGTAATTTCTGTACCACTAGTGGCACCAAACTGCAAGAATGATGACTGTTTTCATACAGGTCCCCCTGAACCCCTGTCTTCAGGTCCAAGAAACAGATAGTTGTGCGCCAAACTCACCCCAATGGTTGAGCCAATGTTGCTGTGTCAGGCTGGCTGGGATGCTCATAACAAACAGAGCAATGTTTAGATTGCACCACAGAGCCACAGTGTTTACACTTTTTGGAGAAATTAGCCTAGCAATGGCTGGCATATTCAAATGAAAATAAAACCAATGAAGCTTGTGAACAGCATTCTCTTGTAATCAAATCAAGCTACACTTCCGGTTGTATCGTGTCATTTCTCGCGTGAACATGCCAACGTGATTACATCATGCGAGAGACAGTGTCAACCGAGTCCCCTTGTGGACGCACATCAGAGAGCGAACGGAAGTAAACAGTTACAGTGAAAAGGACTAAAATATTGATCTGTTTCTTACCCAAAGTGATCGCTTCACTTTAGAAGACATTACTTTAACCATTGGAGTCGTATAGATTACTTTTATAACGATTGTCTGTGCTTTTTGTAGCTTTAAAGTGTTGATCACCATCTACTTGCATTTTATGGACCAACAGAGCTAAAACATTCTTCTAAAAATCTTTTTGTTATGCTGAAGAAAGAAAGTCATAGACATCTGGGATGGCATGAGGGTGAGTAAATGATGAGAGAATTTTCATTTTTATGGTGAACTAACCCTTAAACTGATGAACTGATGCCAACTCCAACCATAAGACATGGCAACTTCATATGCCACTGCCTGAATGTTGGATTTAGGATAGACCTCACCGAAATGACCTGTTGGTTGAACTGCGATGCACTTCCCTGATCTCTGCCTGCATCACCTTGGTGTAATGATGTACTACACTCTTAAAATGGAATACATAGACTATCAATTAATTGCCAACAAAAGCCTTCATCAGCCAACTAACAAAGGACAATGCATCAATTTGAACTTCTGCAGTTAATCTTTAAGTACATTAGTCATTAATCTTACAGTTCATCCAAAATCTTTGTTTAAGCACTGGCCCTTAACACTTACTTAGTTTACTCATTTTATACCATAACTTGCACTGCACATATATAACTAATATTGGCTTTATATTCATGCTGTTTCGCCAGAGGGGAACTGGCCCCCACACTGAGCCTGGTTTCTCCCAGGGTTATTTTTCTCCATTAACCAACATCTTATGGAGCTTTGTGTTCCTTGCCACAGTTACCTTCCGCTTGCTTACAGGGGTTCTAAATACAATTATTATTTAATTATTTATTTTTATACACAATTTACAATCATATTTAATCAAACTATAAAATGATGACTCTAAGACTTTATAGATATGACAGTTTCATTTTCTGTTAATGCATGATTTTCTGTAAAGCTGCTTTGAAATCATGTGTTGTGAAAAGCGCTATACAAATAAAAATGACTTGACTTAAACTATAGTTGTCTCTTCTTATTAATCTGGGATATAAGTATTTTAACATAAAAAAATGACTAGTTTTAAGAGAGAACACTTTGGCTAACTAGTGAACTCAGGATATGATTGTGAGACTGTGTGTGACAGGTCATCAGTGGGCCACTGTGATCTGATCCCATCTGTTTCTCTCACTCTCAGTCATATTTTATTTAGACAAAATGAACAAGGCAAATAGTGATTTAACCTCATTAACTACATGTGAGAGGCACTAATGGGTTTGTTTCCCATAAGAGTTCAAATGAAGTTTTTCCAAGTAAACCATCATTGACAGGACCCTCAGGACTTACTGTGAGTTGTGAAATGATTTTAAAATGATTTAGCCCTGTAAACAGACCTATTTAGTGTTGTTCACTGAAATTGCCTGATTATTTGAATGCATGTTGAATGAGTGCGTGTTCCTGAATGTGTTTCAGCTTCATTTGCCATATTCTGAACTATTGTCTTGTGCTGACATCCAATGTTGCAATGTTATATGCAAAGTGAGGTCCAAAAGTTTTAGACCACATAATAAATCTGGGGTTTTGTTTTTTGTTTGTTTTCTTCTTCTTCTTCTTCTTCTTCTTCTTCTTCTTCTTCTTCTTTTTTTTTTTTTTTTTTTACCTGGACATAAACAGAAAGTTTTAGGATTTTGAAACATTTAAATCATAGAAAAGTTTAAGGTAAAAAGTATTATTAGAACTTCCTAAACTGACGACTGAGCAAAAAAATTCTCTTGATTTTGAGATAACCTTGGAGGAGCTTGGCGAGGTAATTAAGGCCTTGCCTACAGGCTCCGGGGCCAGACGGCTTTGCCGCATTTTTTTAGATCTTACGCCACAGAACTGGCTCCACTTTTGCTTGAAGTTTATACGGAATCATTAAAGAATGGAAAGCTCCCACCAAACATGAAACACAAGCCTGGATCAGTCTGATTCTTAAAATGGACAAAGATCCAAGCAAGTGTAAGAGTTACCGTCCAATTTCCCTGATCCAGCTAGATGTTAAAATATTGTCAAATATTTTGGCTAACCTATTAAGTAAAGTTATAACATCTCTTATACATATAGATCAGGTGGGCTTTATTCAGGGCTGTAGCTCTTCTGATAACATTAGGCGTTCATCAATATCATGTGGTCAGTGGCGAATGATCAGACCCCGGTCGCTGCCATCTCACTTGACGCCGAAAAGGCGTTTGATATGGTAGAATGGGATTTTTTTGTTTTTTTTAGTTTGGGAATACTTTTATTGGATGGATTAAGTTACTTTATAGACACACGGTAGCGGCGGTACAAACAAAAAGATTAATTTCAGATTATTTTACTCTAGATAGGGGCACCCAGCAGAGTTGCCCTCTTTCACCATTATTGTTCTGTCTTGCCCTGGAACCATTAGCAGCCACGATAAGAAAGGAGGATGATTTTCCAGGGGTGGTGGCGGAAGGTGTGGCGCATAAACTTTTGCTTTATGCAGATGATACTTTATTATTCGTCTTATTATTCGTATTATTACTCTACTAGATCTGTGCCTTGCCTCAACAGAATTATTAATTCATTTTCGATGTTCTCAGGATACAGAGTCAGTTTTTCTAAATCCGAAGCTTTGGCTCTGATAGCGTACTGCACGGTAACGGCTTTTCAGCCTGGTGCCTTCCAGTGGCCCAAACAGGGCATTAAGTATATGGGTATTTTATTCCCAGCAAATTTGTGTGATTTAGTTAGTCAATTTTGACCCTTTAATAAAAAGGTTTTCAAGCGATGTGGACAGGTGGGTTTCATTACATTTATCTATGATTGGGAAGGTTAATGTTATTAAAATGAATTGTATTCCAAAATTTAACAACCTGTTACAGTCTCTCCCTTTAGATGTCCCCCTCTCTTATTTCAAGCAATTTAATAGCATAGCGAAGTCCTTCATTTGGAATGGTGAATGTCCCAGATTACATTTCAGTAAGTTGCATAGGCCGATTGACAAAGGTGGGATAGTCCTACCCAAGAATTTGTTTTATTATTATGCATTCGGTCTCAGACATTTGGCTCATTGGTTGCTTCCACCTGAGAGGGCCCCTCCCTGGTTTTGTATTGAACAGGAAGTTCTTGGCCCTATTTTGCCATTGAAAAGCCTTTCTATCAAACTAATCTGAAAAGTTAAGTTACACCCCATTATCTCGCATTTGCACTCGGTATGGACAAAAGTGTCCAGAGCGTTTAATTCGGATATTTATTTAAATGTTGCCTCGAGCATATGGCTAAACCCCAAATAATGTATTAATAAGTCCCCTCTCTGCTGGTCAGAGTGGATTGTGAGAGAGGTTAATTCACTTGGTGACCTATATGAGAGTCCTATATGAGTGTTGAGATCCTTTGAAAATTTGGTTCAACATTTTGGGATTCCCAGATCTCAGTTCTTTAGGTATTTACAGCTGCGCCACCTGATCTGTACTATTTTTGGGAGTAGCATACACCCCCCTAAAGAGGCAGATACTTGGGGAGTGGTGATTACTGCTTCTGGAAAAGGTCATAAGGCATCAGTGTATTACTCCCTGCTAATTCAGAGTCTGGGGGACGGAGTTTTAACTTCTTTCAAGAGATTATGGGAGAAAGATTTAAACTTGGTATTGGAGGAAGGAGTGTGGGCTAGGATTCTGAAAAATGTCAAGTCTGCATCTACAGATGCAAGGGTGCGCCTTATGCAATTCAAGATATTACATCTATTCTATTGGACCCCCTCTAGATTGTATAGGCTTGGTCTTAAAGACACACCCACCTGCTGGCGATGCCAATCAGAAGATGGAGACACAGCCCATGTTTTTTGGTGGTGTGTTAAGATCCAAGAATTTTGTTTGAAGGTTCAGTTTTATGTGTGAAGTATTGGGCACTAAAATTTCATTTAGCCCCAGGCTCTATATTTTAGGAGATGAGGCGGTCATCAATATAGGAGATAAACACATAAAAATGGGTTCTAACCAGTGTCATGATCGGCAGACAAATTGTTTTAAGGGGATGGAAGTCGGCTGGAGTGCCCTCATTTCAAGAATGGTGCACGGAGATGGGGAGGGTGGCGGCTTTCGAGGAAGCGTCATGTAGAAGGCTGGGGAGTTGGAATTCATTTGATGAGAAATGGGGCAGTTATTTGGCATTTTTCGAGGGCTCTCGGGGAGGGGCAGTGGAGAGAGAAGTTTAGTTTTAAATCTGTGTGATTATTATTTTTTTATTTTTTATTTTTGTGTGTGTGTGTCTATAATCATGTGTGACCACAGGGATGTTGTTGAGGTTCAGGGTGGGGCTGGGGATTGGGAGGGGTAATAGTGGGGGTTAAATGTTATATATATGTTTTCCTTTTCTTTGTTGTTTATATGAATCAAGAAAAAAAATTAATCACAAGGTAAAGAAGTACTGCACTGTTTCTGGGTCACTAATCAAATGTTTGGAAACTGAGCATGTTAACTTCCTTGTACAAAAGGTCAGACTTGCTTGCTTCTATTCAAAGACACAATATGCTCTTTTGAAAATTCTCACATCATGCTAGGATAACATGGATCATCACATGGTTGTTCAGTTTACTCAATTAAAATGAACTAAAGCAACGCAATTCTAGAACATTTTGCCACAACTTGATTTCATTGCATTATATCCAAATACGTTTGTAAAATGGAAGTTTACTTATATAGTTTATAGTTTACTATAAAGTATATAGTTTCTGCACTACTAGCGCCACCAAACGAAATTGCAAAAATAAATGTTGTTTTCAAAACAGCATTCTGAATATGCCCCCCATTTGCCGTTGGTCAAACAAAGTGATAGTCCCGCCCCCAACTCACACCATTGGTTGAGTTGTTGGGGCATGTCTAAGCGAGTCACTCAAAACAAACAGAGACATTTTCGTAGCACCACAGAGACACAGTATTTACAGTTTTTGAGAAACTTAACCTATGAACGGCTTAATTATAGTTGTAATGCCTATTAAGCTGGTATATTCTAAAGTATTTTAACACAAATGTTGAAATTAATTATATTAATAATATTTTATGCATTTTTGAAAAAGATGAGAACAGGAGGAGATGTGCTAATATTTAATGTTCTGTTATATTGGTATTTAAAAAGAGTGCCTGTTTGGCAGGAATTTTTGGGGTTACCATTGTGGTGAAGAATGGCACGTGCTTAGGTTGAGGATAGAAAATTACTTTCTAGTGATGTTTAATTTGAATGTTGTTTAGCAGTTGCTATCAAATTGATAGTGCAACACTGTCCTTACACTTGCTGACCTGGTATATACTAACTAAATAAATTAAACTGGATCATCATAAGAAAAATAATTAAAGTAAACATTAGTAAATTTAGTTTGACAAATCTAAAAATGTTAAGATAAAACTATTATTGTACAGTAATTTGACCTAATCCAACTAAATTATGTTGGCTGAATGAAACTGACTTAATCTGAATTAAAGAAATTAAATTGCTAAGAGTAATGATTTATTTTTTCTTTTGCACAAACTTGTGGAGTTATTCCAGCTTGAGTGCATGCTGTCATTTAAGTAAAAAAAAATTCCCAAAATACCAATAATACCAAAAATACTAAGAAATTCTGAAATATATATTTTTAAGTCATTAACATATTTTCTTAATAACTTTACGTTTTCGTTGGGGATGCAAAATAAAATCCAACGTGCAGCATGAAACAGACAGCCATAGTGACAATAATAGTGTCACTACCAGATCAATTTTCCAGAAGCGACTCTGAGCTCTGGTACTCTTAATCCTACTATATGATATCACACATGAAGCATACAGCTGTGATCATGCTCCAAAACCATGCCATAAATATGTAACAAATTAAACCAGTTAAGGACGTCAGAGGAAAACTGCCGAAGTTAGGCATGTTTTGTATACATATAACTTACACTAAAATAAAGACAGATGCTTTCAGTTTTCCTTCTCCTCAAATTCAGCTGAGCTAAAGCAAAACCACATTTTCAGGGTCCCTCACTTACTTCATATAGTTTCAGCTCTCCAATATCTAACCAGGGAAAAACTAGTTTACCTTCATAAGGTCTCTTGACAATGTCAGGCAGATGTAAGTAATGAAAACTGTCAGAGTTTGGAGGATGATTGACGTGAGACCTCCACACTGTGTACCAATAACTGATGACAACTTGTCTGTCACGGCTACCAGGGCTAAATAATTAGATTACTTACCACCCACAGTTTAAGGGGGCCCAACTGCTGGTTCCTGTATACATGAACATTATACCTACAGGGGCCACAGTAAGCGCAGGGTACATTCATACAGTAATGCCATGTTCCTCACAGTGTACCCACTTCAAGGGCTTTGCATACAGGATGTGTAACGCAAATCTCATCATCAGCAGTGTGCGCGGGCACTGAACATGCGCGGCCCGGTTTTCTAACAGCGCGTCTTTGAACGCTCAGAGTTATTTGCACTAATTAGTGGGTCCACAAGGTGGCAACACTTACATTTTCAGCTGTTGCTTTCACGTCGCCACTAAACATCAGGAGATGAAGGTAAAAACAACAATAGTGGATGTGAAAGTCAAGAGCGTATGTGTAAGGAGGTCTGGAGATACCTGCATGTGTATAACTTGAGTTTGAAGGAATATAAAGACATCTTTATGGGTGTAAACTCCTGAAAAGAAAGTACGTTGTCTCATAGCAATTGTAGCACACATGCGCCAACCGCCTGTGTATGCGCACATCATTGTATGGAGTATACTCTGACAGGCTTGCATTCGACTGTAAACAGACGCTGAGCGTTCGTGTCAATATGGGAGTATACCTAGGGCTTAATTTTCTTTAATGCTTCCGCAATTTACGAGGAAATCTTACACTGACATATTATTATAGTTATTGTGAGATTATTATGATATTTACATTTTTGTTTCCTTAAACTCCCCTTTTCTGCACAACCACAAGAACAACTGTAGACTTGCATTGCACTGTATTAGTCATTGACAAATCAACACAAAGAATCATCAACAGAGGTTTAACTGTTGATATACATACATGCAGGATGTAGTATGTCTTGAAACTGCATATACAGCTGTTGTTTAACTAATTTGCCTTGTTGAAGGTTAAACCAAACATGTGTTTTATTATGGTATGATTTTGTTTTGTGCCATTTGAAGCCGACCTGACTATGTGAAGACAATTAAATGATTTTGAATGGTAAAACCCCCCGAAAGCAAACCCATAATCAACACTCTTGTCTTGTGATCGACACACTCGCCATGTTTCTGACACATCAAAGAAAGCCTGTGGCCTCTCGTTAAAACTCAACAACATCTCTCACTGCAGTAATCTTCCACAAAACACACAGGCAGCACTTTCCTACAATGCAAAATAACTTTAAATGTTTAATTACATTCATAAAGTAGCTAGAGGTAGTAAATCACCCAGGGTGAACATGTTTATGTTTGTGTGTGTGTGTGTTATGTAGCAAATGCATTACAGTAACTGTTCTTCGCATTAGGGGGCTGCTATTGGGCGGGGTGCTCACAACAGTGGCATGCTTGTATGAAAGAATGTGGCTGTGACTGTGCCAGGTTCTCCTGTAGTAAATGCATTAAAAATCCCAATTTAAAATATTCTAGGCCTTGCGGCTGGTGTTGAGTGCATCTTGAGGTGGGGTGAATGGGGTGGGGGCACAGAGCGGCTGCTGGTGGGGGCTCAAGGTGGGCCAATTCCATCTTGCTGATGGGTACACTTCCAGAATTATGAACAGATGTTCATTAATGAGCTTTTAAAGACCACTGGGAGTGATGAGTGGGAAAGGGTGAGGCAGGGAGAGAAAATAAGAATCAAGACCAGTGCAAAAAGTTGCTGTTTGCGTGTTTAAAATCTGTGGTTCCACAAGCTAAAAGAGCTAAAACAGTTGGTGACATATGCACTGGATGCAGTGGGATGACTTTTGGTACTGCTTTGTTATACTGTATGTGACATGTCTCTAGTTCTCTTCGTGAAGGAGGAAGCGGGATCTGGATAAACAATCCACGTAGTCTTTTATTAACACACTTTTCAGTGTCACATAAAGCTTTGCTTTTCAGCATAACACAAAACACATATCAACACTGCTGTGTGCGTCTCTCTCTCTCCCCTCCGGCGGTCTGGATTGCCCTTTTATCCCTCTCCAGCTCTCACTGCAACACAAAACAGTTGTTAAAGATAATTTCCCACAGGTGTCAATCCTTACCATTCTTCCTCTTCTGGCCTCGTTCTCCACAGACGTCACTCGGCCATGGCCACATCACCAAATACCCCCATTGCCCAACTCAGGCCAGGGAGCCATCCAGCATGTTATTTACTCCCCCCCCCCCCCATTTCTGGAGAGGAAATCTGCTACAGCCATCTGTGCCCCCGGCCTGTGGACCACCTCAACCTTAAAACGCTGGAGAGCTAGATACCAACGGGTGATCTACGCGTTGGTATCCTTCATGCGATGGAGCCACTGGAGCGGGGTGTGGTCCAAACAGAGGGTGAAAGCATGCCCCAACAGATAGTAATAGAGGGTGAGGACCACCCACTTGATGGCCAAACACTCCTTCTCAACTGTGCTGTACTTAGTCTTCCTAAGCGAGAGCTTCCAACTAATGTACAGCATGGGGTGCTCCTCCCCCTCCACCATCTGGGGCATTACCACTCCCACCCCCCTGTCTGATGCGTCCATCTGCAAGATAAAAGGGAGAGTGAAGTCAGGAGAGTGCAGTAACGGCCCGCCGCAAAGTGCAGCCTTCACCCATGTGAACGCCTGCTGACACAGCTCCATTCATTGGACCAGATCTGGTGCCCCCTTTTTAATCAGGTCAGTTTGCAGGCTGGTGACGGTCAAATAGTTAGGCACAAACCTACGATAATAGCCAGCAAACCCCAGGAACTATCTCATCTCCTTTTTGGTCTTAGGACTCGGGCAGGCTACAATCACTGTGGTCTTATCAATTTGGGTCCACACCTGCCCTATGACCCAAGTGGAAGCCCAGATATCATAATTCCACCCGCCCAATTGCGCACTTCTTTGTTTTTGCCGTGAGTCCCACCCGTCTCATAGACCTCAGGACAGCCCTCAGATGCCACAGGTGCCGCTGCTAATCATTACTGATAATGACAGTGTCATCCAGATAGGCAGCGGTTTAAACAGCGTGCAATCTGAGGATTCTGTCCATGAGCCACTGAAACGTAGCCGGGGCCCCGAACAAACCGAACGGAAGCATCACGAATTGGTGTAATCTGAATGGTGTGGAAAATGCCATCTTTTCACAGGACATGGGAGTTAAGGGGATCTGTCAATATCCCTTTGTCAAATCCAGTGTTGAATAAAAGCAAGCCGCACCTAACCAATCGAGCAGTTCATCAATCCGAGGCATTGGGTATGTATCAAACTTAGACATCGCATTGACTTTTCTATAATCCACACAGAACCGGACTGAGCCATCGCTCTTCGGAACCAGAACCACCGGGCTGGCCCAGCCACTGTGGGATTCTTCTATTACCCCCCTATACAGCATGGCTTTTAATTCTTCCCGAACCACTTCTTTTTTGTGCTCGGGTAACCGGTAGGGAGCAAATTTTCCTGTATTAATTGCCCCAGTGTTCGGAGTTTTGCTCTCAGGTCAAGAACGTATTGAATTTAGCTTTTGCTGTTTGAAGGTCCCTCCTCCCAATTTTCCCGTAGGACGTTGAGCATGCCGCGTGGTCGACGCCTGTACAATTCTCAATGGGGAGAACCCCGTGGAGGCTATCGGGACCTCTTGTACTGCAAATTATAGAGGCTAAAGCCACTTGTCCCAATTTCGAGCGTCTTCGTGCACGAACTTATGAATCATATTCTTTAGGGTCTGATTAAATCCTTCAACCAAGCCTGCCGTTTGGGGGTGGTAAACGCTGGTATGAATCGATTTAATCCCCAATAACGCGTACAGTTCGTGTAATGTATGTGACATAAATGTATTGCCCTGATCAGTGAGAATTTCTTTCAAAATCCCCCCTCGGGAGATAATTCTGAAGAGTGCCTCCACAACACTTCATGCTGAAATATTGCGCAGAGGCACTGCTTCCGGATATCACGTTGCATAGTCCACAAGAACCAACACAAAGTGATGCCCACATGCCATCCATTCTAATGGCCCGATGAGGTCCATACCAATTCTTTCGAAGGGGACCTCGATCAACGGAAGTGTGTGCAATAGCGCTTTTGGGGTGGCAGGTAGATTCACCAGCTGACATTCACGGCATGCCGCACACCACCTGCGAACATCCCTGCGAATGCCCAGCCAATAGAAATGGGCCATTATGTTCAGTGTTTTTTCCTGCCCTAAGTGACCTGCCATCAGATTATAATGAGCTGTCTGGAATAACATTTTCCGACGGCTCCACTGTATTAACAATTGTGTTGTAGGGGGCCTGGGTAGCTCAGCGAGTATTGACGCTGACTACCACCCCTGGAGTCGCGAGTTCGAATCCAGGGCATGCTAAGTGACTCCAGCCAGGTCTCCTAAGCAACCAAATTTGCCCAGTTGCTAGGGAGGATAGAGTCACATGGGGTAACCTCCTCGTGGTCATGATTAGTGGTTCTCGCTCTCAGTGGGTTGCCTGGTAAGTTGTGCGTGGATTGTGGAGAGTAGCATGAGCCTGCACATGCTGTGAGTCTCCGCAGTGTCATGCACAGGAAACCATGTGATAAGATGCACGGATTGACTGTCTCAGAAGTGGAGGCAACTGAGACTTGTCCTCTGCCACCCGGATTGAGTAACTGCATCACCACGAGGACCTAAGTAGTGGGAATTGGGCATTCCAAATTGGGGAGAAATGGGGATAAAAAAATTAATAAAATAATAATAATAAAAAAAAACAATTGTGTTGTATCCTCCTTTGTCTGAGTGTTCTGCGTCACTTGATACAACCAATCCTTGATAACTGAAAAATATGGATATGTGAGTGCAATGTCTGGCTAGAGGCATTGACCATCAATCACTTTCACTTAGTCAAAGGCGTCTGCTCCAGAGGGAAATCCCCTGCAGGGAATCCTCTAAGGGTTGGGAAAGCCGAGACTTCCCCCTCCCTTACGTCCTCCTGACGTGGAGCTGACATAGACAGCCCTGGCACCACCTCCAAAGCTAGCGAATCACACAGCACGCACCGATGCGCTTTGTTGCAGGACCCATCCACACATATTCCCCTTAATAAAGTAGTAAATGTCGGCCAATTCGTACCCAATATTAGTGGATGGGAGAGGCGGGGACTAACCGCAGCCTCAACACTATGCTTTTGTCCCCAAAATTGAATAATGACCATCACTAAAGGGCAATTTTGAATATCCCGTGCACACACCTTACCTTCACCTACCGGCCTGTATCCAAAGCCTTGGACAGAACCAAGCTTTGGTGAATGGAGGTTTGATTACAATCTGAATACACCAAGGCTCGGTATGTACCCCCCCTTAATACTCACAGGGATCTGGTACACTCCTGCTTGATCGGGGCGGCCTGTGGCGCGTCAGGGATCTGGACCAATGTCTCCACCTCCATCATGGATCATCGATGCTGGAAGTGCCCAGGTTCCCCGCAGCTCCAGCAGACCTGCCCAGACTTCACGCCCACACCCAGTGGATTCACCAGCCTGAGGGGGAGAGCGGAGAGGGTTAGGGAAAACCGGCAGGTTGAACAGTCCATGTGACCGGGGACCCCTCCTTGTGTACCAAGCTCTGTAGCACCTGCCGGTCCTCCGCTTGAGCCTGGAACAGCGCCTGGAACTGCTGCTCCTGTTCCACGCGTAGCTCAAGCAGAGCCTGATATTGGGCTTGGTGATGCCAGCGACATTCTTGATTACTTCGGCAAGCGGCGAGGACTCCATGACAGCATTTATTCCTCCTAATCCCGGGTTTCGGCACCTCTGTGACACATCTTTAGTTCTCTCTTCGTGAAGGAGGAAGTGGGAGCTGGATAAAAATGTATCCATGTATTCTTTTATTGACACACTTTTCAGCATCACATAAAGCTTTAATTTACAGCATAAAACAAAACACACATCAACACTGCTGCGTGCATCTCTCTCTCCCCCCTCTGGCAGTCTGGATTGCCCTTTTATCCCTATCCAGCTCTCACTGCAACACAAAACAGCTGTTAGAGATAATTTCCCACAGGTGTCAATCCTTACCGCTCTTCCTCTCCCGGACTTGCTCTCCACAGATGTCGCTCGGCAACACCCACATCACCACACTGTATTACTGTCAATAACAGCTGCAAAACACAAAGCAGTTCATCCTGTGAAAAACCCTAAAAATCTCTGCCAAACCTTCAGCCTAATCAGACAGTACAGGACAGTCTCATTAGCAAAGGCTTTTTGCCTGCACCATGAAAATGTCACAGTCACTCCATTCTCCAATTCAGTAATCTTCAGATATAATCATGCGTTTAACTGCAATATATTTTATTATATTTATAAATATATTAATTTTGTTTCAATATGCTATCATATCAATATTTAGGCACCCTTACCCTACACCTAACCACTTTTCAAGAATATAAAACATGTATCAAGCAGATAAATTTACAGTCACAATACTTTGAGTTGCATTACACTATTATATGCGTGTAGATATTTTTGAGCACATTGCCTCACCCCTATGCCTAAACCTAAGCAATTTTCAACAATATAAAATATGGTACAAGCAGATAAAAGTACAGTACAATAATTTACTTAATGAACACAGTGAAACTTAAAGGGTTAGTTCACCCAAAAATAAAAATTCTCTCATCATTTATTCACCCTCATTCCATCCCAGATGTGTATGACTTTCTTTCTTCTGCAGAACACAAACAAAGATTTTTAGAAGAATATCTGTGCTCTGTAGGTCCATACAATGCAAGTGAATGGTGATCATGTCATGATCCTGCTAATTTGGTCTTGTTTTATTTTTGTTGTGGCAGGATTGTGACAGTCTCCTCCACCCATTTGTCAGGTGCTTGTGTTTTCCTCTCTACCTTGTGTTTCTCACAGGTGTCGTTCAGCAGTGCAATCAGTGTTGTCATGTCAGCGCTGATTCTGCCTGCTCCTTAGTATTAGTAAGCACCTGTCTTCAATGCTCTTTTTTCTATTTAGTTTCTCCTTTGTCTCATCTGCCCTGCCAGATCGTTGTGTTTTGTTTGTTTCCCTGTCTAGTTAGTCTGTTCCAGTGAGTTCCAGTTTATATTTGGTTTGCTATTGTTTTATTTTTGTCTAGCTTTTTGTTCTGTTCTCCCTTGTGAGGGTTTTCTGTTTGTATTTTGTTTTACTTTGTTTAATAAAACATCAATTCACCTCCTGCATTTGGGTCCTTCCTCCAAAACCATGACAGAACGATCTGGCCAACCTTGGACCCAGCAGAGATGAATTTTTGTTTTTCCCCCAAGTCCAGATTTCTTGCATGTCAGAGAGCACCGTGGGTCAAGAAGCTCTACGGGCTATGGCAGGAGGATAAGTCTGTGTGGGGGTGTGCTTTTGGCATTGTCCTCGGGTCTGGGATACAATCAGGCCTTGCTGATTGAGCATTTTAGGGAAGGTCTTAATGAGCCCACTAGGTCCTGTGTCCCCAATGAGGGTGAGGATCTTCTCGAGACTATCAGGCTGTGAGATGGGAGGCGGTCGTTACAGCCTGTGTCTCGGGAGATTTCCAATCTTCATCCCAGTCCGAGGACGACATCATTCCACCACCGGAGGTAGACATCTCATCCATTTCCTCCAAGTCCCAGAGGAGGAGAAAGATGCTTGGCCCATCAGCTGAGCCTGCTGTCATTGATCGCCAGGAAACGGCGGCCATTCCTGCCAAATCAAGTCGCCAAATCAAGCCGCCAAGTCAAGCCGCCTATTCAGTTCAGTGGGGGGGGGTACTGTCATGATACTGTCATGATACTGTCACAACTTGACAACAGTCTCCTCTGTGATCATGATTTCAAGCTCGATTACACTTCCTTTAGCGCCATCTAGCGCTCTGCACGTGCCTGAAGCACTAGGAAGTGTAATCGAGCTTGAGATAATGATTGTGCCTTGAGAATGCAATGTCAAGATGTACACAGGGCCGTGTCCAGGATTTTTTGCAAGGGGTTGCAAAGGGGTGGCAAGAGTAAAGGGGTAGAATCCAGTAAGTTTGTCTGGGGGGTGGGGGGGGGGGGGTTGTGCGGTGTTGTCTTGCGGGGGGACTGTGTTTACTGAGGTGGAATGCCACTGTGTCCTACCAGACACAGGCGGAACATTGTTGTGGACCATGCGTGAGACAGACGGGTAAAGCCGTTATGTATCATCTCCAGGATGCGAGCGAGGTCTGAGTTGGGGTGGCAAGTGGGGTGGCAAAGCTCATTTTTAGGGTGGCAGCTGCCACTCCATGCCACCCTTCTGGCCCCGCCCCTGGATGTACAGTGAAAAATTAGTTATATTTTGGTCTGTTCTCACCCAAAACCAACACGACGTTGTATGGATTATGTTTATGATGACTGTATCTCCTTTTTGGAGCTTCAAAGGCTATTCACTTGCATTGTATGGACCTACAACAGAGCTGAGATATTCTTCTTAAAATCTTTGTTTGTGTTCTGCTGAAGAAAGAAAGTCATACACATCTTAGATGGCATGAGGGTGTGCCAAAAATTTCCTCTCTGTGAAGTCTGGCAGTCACATCTCATTCAAAAGATACAGTACATCAAAACTAGATATGTGAACGCTAATGGCATTTGACATCATTGACGCAAAGCTGTCCTAATGCTGCTTGAGGCAGCAATATTTGAATGTTTAAATGAATACTCTGTTACAGTGTATTGGAACGATTAAGACTTGATTATTTCATCAGCAATATTAAAGGTTTGAATATGAATACAATGGAAGTGGGTTTTTTTTTTATTTATTTTTTTTACTTAAATTGTTTATAAATAGTTATAAATAGTTTATGTTTACACTACTACATATCTTTTTTTCTATGAAAAAATTATGCCTTTCTCAACTATTTACCACCATTTATTGTGAACAGAGCATTTTTGTGGAACCATCTTTATTGTCTCTTGATTCTTACATAAACTCAAAAACTCCACACCCTTGTTTCATCTTGAAATTATTTTTTCCTTGTGTCTAAGGTTCTGCCAGATGTGCTCTGGAAGGATATACATGGAGACTTGCAGTGAAGTCCTGGATCAGAGCCTGGACATGTCCCAGAGCAAAGCTCCTAATTCAAGTAGGTTTGGCACATATAGAGGCCATAGGTGGAGTCAGCTTCAGGTATGTCACAATTTAAGAGAAGTGCCAAAATGTTCTTGTTCTGGTGACCTATAACAATGTGATTGAACTTACTTCATAGGACAGGAGTTAATTGTGCCAATTAATACCACATCTTGCCCAGCGTAGAGAATATAAGGGTGTATGAGAAAAGAATGAGACACAAGAGAGAATGGAGGAATTCTAGATTTGTCGGAAATAGTTCATCATTATCTTTCAAATGACTTTCTTTTTGGATTGGAGCACAATTGGAACACCAGCAGCCATATCACCCTGTACCTCAAGACTGGTTCTCCACTGAAGCCAAGCAGGGTTGAGCCTGGTCAGTACCTGGATGGGAGACCTCCTGGGGAAAACTAAGGTTTCTGCTGGAAGAGGTATTAGGGAGGCCACCAGGGGGTGCTCAACCTGCGCTCTGTGTGGGTCCTTATGCCCCAGTATAGTGACGGGGACACTATACTGTAAAAAGGCACCATCCTTCAGATGAGATGTTAAACCAAGGTCCTGACTCTCTGTGGTCATTAAAAATCCTATAGCACTTCTCATAAAGAGTAGGGGTGTAACCCTGGTGTCCTGGCTAAATTCCCCCCATTGGCCCTTCTCAATCATGGCTTCCTAATAATCCCCATCCACTAATTGGCTCTATAAATCTACTCTCTCCTCTCCACCAATAACTGGTGTGTGGTGAGCGTACTGGTGCACTATGGCTGCTGTCGCATCATCCAGGTGGATGCTACACACTGGTGGTGGTTGAGGAGAGTCCCCTGTTCAATGTGTAAAAGCACTTTGAGTGTAGTGTCAGAAAAGTGCTATATAAATGTAACATTTGTTCAAAAGGAGATGTTAGGCAGAATACCTAGGGAGTGACAGCCTCAGTAACCATTCCCATGCCATTTTTCTTACAATAAATTAAAAGGTGATTGAGGCTGTCAGTCCCTACATTCTATCTAATAAATCCTTTTGTGTTCATACGTGTGTTAGAATGATGACAGAATTTTCATTTCCAGGTGAACTATCCCTTTAAAAGAGAAAAGAATGGACAAGTTTTATGATAAACATTCAGTGAAAGAGACAGCAAATGATCACAGGATAATTTCTATCTTTTCTAATCAGTGCATGACATCACACAGATCTGTCTCTGGTACGCCAAACTTTTTGCAGATGGCCATGACTGGAAACTGAAACTCAGTCTTGCAGCATAAACAGACTGAAATATGGGGAAGTCAAAACATGTGGGGTTTTGAAGCCATTACATCTTCCTGAAGTTGAACCTTTGCATGGGGGGACAGCTATGACCCCTAATCATCCCCTTTGACCTCAACCCTATATCTTCCGTAAGGTCAGCCATGAATTGGCTGTTTGTCTTTTTGACCCATTCCCTTGACTTGTTGAGGGAAGTGTGTTTTTATTGATGGCTAAAAGTCACAGGGAGGGCAAGAGGTGCACTTGCTGTGCCTGGACTGATTCCACTTAATTAGCCATAAGTTATACACAGTTCTAATGAGGTAGTCTACTCTTCACTATCTATGTAATTTATCTAGAAACCTGTCCAAGACACCTTAGCAATAGAGCAAAACTTCTTCTTTCCCTTACATGGTCTAAAATGTCATGATTGATCTTACGTGGGAATTTATCTGGCTCACATAATAAATATTTCTTCAAATTGGACTGTGCAGCTGTAGTTTTGTTAAATATATTGCTCTCTTGAGAAAGCATTCTTGTGATATAACACATAATGCATCATTCATCTTTGATGTTTTTTTTTTTTCTGTGACCAAATCATTCCATATAATTAATATACTGTACACCTATATAATGTTTGTGTGTCTAAATTTAGACGGCCAAGCTGAGGTTGTTACCAAAGTGTTGGGTGATATATATGCTGCATAAGTTACTCCATTTAAAACATGCATGGGTAATATTACTCCTACCCCGCTTATTACACGTTATTGCAGTCACTGTTTGCAATGAATGTGGTTTTATTAATGGAGAGGACTTCATAGTATCTAATAAAACAGTATTTATTCTGAATTACTCATTACTCTCTCAGCCTGGTAGACTATCCTGCCGGCCAGCATTCAAATGTTGGAGTGATTTTACTCCACAGCTTAATATAAACATATTTAAACATTAACTCAAAACAAAAGTGCGAGATTTATTCTGCCTATAGGGTGTATATGAGACCTAATCTAACAATGCCACCACGTCTTTCAAGTTTGAACTTATGAACTGTAAATATAGGTTTCTTGTTCTTTAGGCGATGGTGGTTCTTTACCTCCTCAGTGGCCTCGCTTTTGTGTCCATAAAGGTCTTCTTTGTAATTGGGCATGTGGACAGCCCTGGGACAAAGACTCCTCCACCTTAACTGATCATAAGCTCACAGAGACGGACTCTTCACTCTTGCCCTGCCATATGGAGTCCATGCATCAGTCTGTCTCCCCACCAGTCATTATCTTCTCCTGATGTGTTTCTCCTTTAAAGAGTATAAACAATTCCAGATGGATAAAAATTGGGAGTTTGCCTTAAAAAAAAGCTGCTGTGAAGCAGCAGTGATTGTTTGGCTGCCCTATGCATCCTTTGTAGGGCAATTCACGTATATGATTTTTTTTTTTTTTTTAAACAATTATTTATTTATTTTTTAACAAAAGTTAATTAAACACAGTTGAGGGATGGTTGGGGGCCAGAGGAATAATTGGCCTCTCCGTTCTTAAACATGGACCCAGATCCATTATAATAATTTGTGTTTGTGCATAAATAGTGGGCATAAGTTGGATTCCCTATTAAAAGATGATTTACAAATTATGTGTGTGTATTTTTAAAAGAAAAGAAAGAGCAGGAAAAAGAGAAAGTGAGATGAGAGATAACTAAGGTGGCTGTCCATTCTTTAAGTTTTTCTAGTCTTTATTTAAAGGAATAGTTCACCCAAAAACGATAATTCTCTCTTCTTTTGCTCACCTTTTTTCATCTTAAACTCGTATGACTTTCTTCCGCGGAACACAAACAAGGATATTTTAATGGAGATATAATGTCTGTTCTTCCATACAATGCAATTGAAAATTTACAAGCTCCAAAAAGAACATAAAGGCAGCATAAAGGTAATCCAGTAGTTTAATCCATATCTTCTGAAGCAATCCAATGATTTCCATTTTGGGTGAGAACAGACCAAAATGTAACTCCTTTTTCACGATAAATCTTGACATCAGCAGTCTCCTTGGGGATCATGATTTCAAGCTTGATTACACATCCTAGCGCCATCTAGTGTTCTGCAAATGCATCAAGCACTAAAGAAGTGTAATCGAGCTTGAAATCATGATTGTGCCTATAGACTGTGATGGCAAAAAGTAGAGTGAAAAAGGAGTTACATTTTGTTCTGTTTTCACCCAAAACCAACTGGATCGCTTCAGAAGACATTAAACCACTGAAGTCTTGTGGATTGCCTTTATGTCCTTTTTGGAGCTTGAGAACTTGGTCACCATTCACTTGCATTGTCTGGAAAAACAGACATCATATCTCCATTAAAATACCTTCGTTGGTGTTCTACAGAAAAAAGAAAAAACATTCATACAGGTTTGAGATGACATAAGGGTGAATAAATTATGAGAAAATTATCGTTTTTGGGTGAACTATTCCTTTAAGATTTTCTGTCTGGATGTAGTGTTGTGTCATGGCAACACTCCAATTTGAGGGCAATGGGCCAACACATCAAATGGGCTCTGTCAATGATGGCTGCCAATTTATTTGAATCAATATTTGATATTTATGAAGAGTCATAAATCAAACATTTAGGATTTATGGGAAGCATTTAGACTGTGAGCAGTGTTTGAATTGGTATTTGAAACAAGGGCTTCAAAAGAGTGCATTTCCATAAGTTTAGCCATTCCACATTAAATCAGACAGAAATGTACAGCATCATGTATGGCACTTGGTTTATTTAAATGATAAAAATAAAATATATATATAAAAAATAAAATTAAAAAAGTATTTTGAAGCAATAAATGACTTGATATTATTGCTCCACCAATGAAAATATCTCCAAAAGATGCCAAAGCAGGGTCAACCATTGAAAGTCGGCAAGCAACGCACAGTCTGACAACCTGTCTGAAATGCTGCAAACACAGACAGAAAAGTTATATAAACAGTGAAGTGCTAAAATACTGATAAATATCAGCACTTTAAGAATGCTGCTTAGAGGATCAGAGGATCAGAACTAACCACTGTATAAAATTCTATATATACATTTATTAATGCTTCATTGTTTTGAATCATTGGTTAATTGCAGTCTTGAACCCTCAGCCGCATTTGAATTATGTTTTGTACTTTACATTGTTGGACCACGAAGTACATCTTGGTATTTCTACTTTCGGAACAGGCAGCTCAACACACTTGTGCTACCAAACCACCCACCACAAATGGAGGTGTCCCATGGATTGTAATGATAATAATAGGAAATTTGTTTTGCAGCTAGAAAAGTGGACTTATACACACAGGAGTTAACTCATTCAAGACTCATTTGGCAAAACATGGCAGATCACACAGATAAGCAGCTGATCCAAAGAAATGACAGGGCCTCCCATAAGCCCACATAAGAGTTTTGGGTGTTTCTGGCAATAAAGCGAAAGTGTAACTCGATCCACAACTGTTTGACATCTCCTATTCTGTGGATTTCATGCTTTTTTATCACCAAGCATGCTCTTTCATTAACCTCTGACCTCTCTGGCCACTAGGAGTGCAGGAAGTCTTAGTGAATGTGAAAAGGGTAATTGGAGCAAGAAGAGGAGGATAAACAAAATTAGCCATTGACTCCAACAGTCTGATGTAGATTTCCTGGAGGACTGCTATAAAGCAAACACTCATATTTATTCAAAACAATATAGCTTAACTGATTTAAGCAATTGGCCTTTGTTTATAAGGATGAATCCTTAAATATCCCTGTACTATAGCCTACTACACATTTAGTAAGTAAAGGTTTATTTATATAGCACCAAACAGTGTTTACAAAGTGCTTTACAGAAGACAAAAGTACATAAAGATTCACATAGGCCTACATGCAGCATGTGGAAACTATATTTAACAAACTATTTCACAGTTTACTATGAACCTATCTTAATTAGCATTTTTATGGTAATTTAGCTCAAGAAGGGAACTTGATTGTAAGATGTGCCCAAAGACATTTTAAAGGTAAGCCACCTAAAATGATTGCCTGTCGTTTTAGAAAAGGTACTTCGTTTTATCCTTCATCTTTTATGGCTATTTTATCAAAGAAAAAAGTTTCAGTTTTATACGTATGGTTATAACAGGATAAAGTTGTAAACATAAATAACATATGTCATAAGTGGTTATTTTTTGAATGTTTCCAGAAAAAATACAAACAGGCAAAATCCGAGGACGCAGGCGAAGGGAGCCTTCAAGGGTCTTAGACGTGGCAGTCTAAAGACAAACATGGCGGCTACATGGAAAAGTTCCCCGTATCACACCATGTATATGTTGTAAAATAGCATTTAAGGCCATTAATATGTGCATTTAATAAAACCGAGTTGGAATTGAGTTGTAAGATACTTTATAGTGTACAGAAAATGGCCGCATGGGCTGGATTTTCAGAGGAAGAGCTGCGAAGAATGCAGCAGAACGGCGATAGCAGTAAGTACAGTAGTGATTAGAAAGTTCTTCTTTCTTGTTATTGACCTATATCTGTAACTAAATAAGACGCATAATTCCGATTGTCATTTTGTAAAATCATTTTTTAATACGAAAATACTGTTTTTGTCTCTAAATCTAGTGAGTTGCCTGCATCGAATATCTTGCGGTTCATTTCTTCAGGAGTTAAAGTTTTTAAACGATTAATAACTAGTTTGTTGGGTGATAAATATTTAGTCCTAATAGAAGTCTGCTCTGTTCTTTTTTCAGCGAATCAGACTGTGCCTGTCACTTTGGGTCGTGGACGGAGACCCGCTCCAACTAACCGGAGCAGGCAGCAGCTACAGCGGGAGAGGGCTCTACAGCTGCCAGCCAAGCAGAAGGATGGCAGTGGCTCTCTGCTCCCTGAGCAACAGCTTGCCAAAACCGCAGACCCACCTTCTGTCAGTCACCCTGCTCCTCTCAAATCACAGGAGGAACCTAAGCTTTTGGAGTCCGAACTGGTTAAGCAGGAAACAGAACCAGTTAAGCACGATCCAGAACCATCTGCAGAGGCAATGGCAACAGTGATCGTTAAGGAGCTGGACAAACAGGAAGTGGAATTGTTAGTAAGTCTATTTATTTAGCAAAGATTGGGCCAGATATCCATGCGCTGACGTCAAGATAATGAGAATCATGCATGTTACAGTTAATTACAGATTTGCTAAAAGTTTTAAAGGAATATTCCGGATTTGATACAAGTTAAACTCAGTCGACAGCCTTTGTGGCATAATTTTGATTTCCACAAAAAATAATTTCAGTTTGTCCCTCCTTTTCTTTAAAAAGGTTGCAGTGAGGCACTTTCAATGGGAGCGAATGGGGCCAATTTTTGGAGGGTTTAAAAGGCAGAAATGTGAAGCTTATAATTTTTTTAAAGCACTTACAGTAATTCTGCTGTTGAAGCTTGCATATTATTCGAGTTGTAAAGTTGTTAAAATCGTAATTTGTACAGTCTTTTTAGGGTTATAGGGTTTGTTGACATTACATTCTCATGGCAACGAAGTTGTCAAATTGGCTATAACTTTACACAAATCTTGTGGCTATACTTTTGCAATAGTGAGCATTTTAACATTTACAAATTGCCCCCCATTCACTTCCATTGTAAGTGCCTTACTGGAACCCAGATTTTATTTTTTATTAATTTCTTTATGAAAAAGAGGGAATTTTTTTTTGTTTTTGTTTTTTTTGTGGTAATCAGTATTTTGCCACAAATGCTGTTGATTGAGCTTAACTTGTATTAAACCCGGAATATTCCTTTAAAGATAAAACCATTTAAAGATGTTTGATGATATTGTGTTGTAATGTTTGTTCAATAAAAGACTCCACCAAACTGTTTTTAAAACAGGCGAGAGAGGAACCGTCTCCAGCAGCTGCAGTGGGAACAACGTATAATGGAAGAGAAGAATAAAAAGAGAAAAGCTCTCCTTGCAAAGACCATTGCTGAGAAGTAGGAGCAAATTTTGTCTTAACATTATAGCAAAATTAATATGTCTGGAGAATGAGAAATTTTTCCAGTCCTTGAGAATTAGTTTGCTTGTATGAATATCCAAAGCTGTTTTTAGATATAACCTCCTGTTTCCTAGGTCCAAACAGACTCAGGCCGAAGCTGTGAAACTGAAGAAAATCCAGAGAGAACTTCAAGCACTAGACGATTCTGTATCCAGTGACATTGGGATTCTCAGAAAACTGATAGAAGAAGCCAGCATGGACTATTCCTTAGCATGGTAATGATTAAACTGTTACATTTATTAGTGAATTAAAGGGATTGTTTACTCAAAAATGAAAATGCTCTCATAATTTACTCACCATCATGCCATTTCAGATGTGTATGACTTTCTTTCTACTGCAAAACTCAAATGAAGTTTTTAGAAGAATATCTCAGCTCTGTAGGTCCATACAATGCAAGTGTATGGGTACCAAAATTTTGAAGCTCCAATAGGACATAAATGCAGCATAAAAGTAATCCATAAGACTCCGGTGGTTGAATCAATATCTTCAGAAGCAATTTGATAGGTGTGGGTGAGAAACAGATCAATATTAAAGTACTTTTTTACTATAAATCTCCACTTTCATATTCTTCTTCTTTTGTTTTTGGCCATTCCCATTCATCGTGCATTTCGCCACCTACTGGGCAGGGAGGAGAATTTATAGTAAAAAAGGACTTAAATATTGATCTGTTTCTTAACCACACCTATCATATCGTTTATGAAGATATAGATTTAACCACTGGAGTCATATTGATTATTTTTATGCTGTCTTTAGCGTCAAAATTTTTGCCACCATTCACTTGCATTGTATGGACCTACAGAGCTGAGATATTCTTCTAAAAATCTTTGTGTTTAGCAGAAGAAAAAAAAAGTCCTAGTATAATAGCGCAGTACAGTAATTGCAGGGTATGACTAGTAGCCATTAACATCCACTCTAAAAATGGTGATAAAGAATGGTTTATGAACTGCAAAGTCTGTTTGCTCAGGGGTAAAAACACTGCCCCCTGTATCCTCCCCATATTAACTGTGCTATTTAAAAAAAAAAAAAAAAAAAAAAAAATTATAAATTAAATTAGCAAAACATTCACATCTTTTTGGTTAACCATATGACTCTTTGTGATCTTGTGCATTGTATAGAGTTGAACACTTATTAAATTAAATATAAGACTGTCAAAATTGTTGGATAACTAATTTAGTATCAAAAACCCTTCCACCTGTATCATTATAAACAGAATTGCTTGTTGTAATGATAAACTAACTACATTAAATAGATTAACATGATCATGGGAGTCATTTACAGGCTGTTTATTTTATACACAACCTTAAGTCATCTATACAGAAACTGCAGGGGGGAAAAAGAAGAAAAAACTGTCAGCTTACTGTCCACCATATAGTCAGACACTGTTTATTATTATTTTTATTTATAAAAAAAAATTCTCCCCTTTTCTCCCCAATTTCTAATGCCCAATTCCCAATGCGCTCTAAGTCCTCGTAGCGTGGCGTAGTGGCTCGCCTCAATCCGAGTGGCGGAGGATGAATCTCAGTTGCCTCCGCGTCTGAGACCATCAATCTGTGCATCTTATCATGTGGCTTGTTGAGCGCGTTACCGCGGAGACATAGCGCGCATGGAGGCTTCACGCTATTCTCCGTGGCATCCACGCGCAACTCGCCACGCGCCCAACTGAGTGCGAGAACCACATTATAGCGACCACGAGGAGGTTACCCCATGTGACTCTACCCACCCTAGCAACTGGGCCAATTTGGTTGCTTAGGAGACCTGGCTGGAGTCACTCAGCACGCCCTGGATTCGAACTCACGACTCCAGGGGTAGTAGTCAGCGTCTTTACTCGCTGAGCTACCCAGGCCCCAGACACTGTTTATTATTAATAAAAATTCAGGTTGAATGTGTACTTCCTATGTTATCAGACAGAAGAAATTGTAGCTCTTCCTGTGTGTACACATCAAGCATAGAATATACATTTATGTGCCAATAACATTTATATCCCCTGCCGATCACTTATTGTTGACAGGAAGCGCTTTGAAAAGGCAGAGGCTGAGTATGTTGCTGCTAAGCTGGACTTGCATAGGAAAACGGAGGTGAAAGAGCAGCTCACAGAGCACCTGTGTGCAATCATCCAGCAAAATGAGCTACGCAAGGCCCGCAAACTGGAAGAGTTGATGCTTCAGCTTGAGCTTAATGCTGAGGAAGTCCCCATGTCAGAGGATGCAGAACAAGAGGACAAGCAGAGGGAGGACAACCCTCAGTTTGTTACTGAAAATGGTCCTGCAGCAGGCATTGAGGGGTCTACAGAGTTGGATTGCTCAAATATGAGCAAAGACAGTTCCATTACAGAACCACAGATCAGCCAAGACAATCAGGAGAGAAGAGTAACAGATGTTTCTGCAGATGTTATCAGCTAGCTCCCAATTGTCATTATAAAAATGGCTTCATGATGGTTTACATATTTGCAGTACTAGCTTTAGAAATGTCTTCATTGTGAAAATGTTGATGTTATCCAAAAGTCCTGCATTTGCAATTTAAATGTTCTAACGTGATTTGAGAGGACATAGGACAGTGTGTCAGTCTGGGTGTCAATAATAAATCCGAAATGCTATGAGGGTAATTTCTTTACTACCAACACTAAAATGCCCCAACATTATGGGCCTAAGATGTTGATTATGAACTGCTAAATATAGAAAAACAAAGCTACTGAAGATACTGTTTCTTGTAATGTAAGGTACTACATTACCCTAAAAGTAGGTTGTTAAAACAATGCTGCATCACTCTGTATTATTTAATTGTTGTTCGTTTGGTTTGCAGTCATTGTGTAATTTGATCTCTTGTCTTCCATGAAGAAAATTGGCTGAAAATCTCCATTTGAAAACATCTATTGTTAAAACACTATTAATACCACACTGTTAACTTTTATTGACCGTTCCATAACAGTGACAACTGTGACTGATTTTATGAATCAAAATGGAATATTGGCAAATGGTCTGGTGGCTTTTTAAAGTTGTAATTTATATCACATGATGTTGCACAAGAATAATGAAATCTTTTATCTGTACATGGCAGTCCATAGTAAAAAATAACTTGATGCAAATGTTAACAAATCGATAGCAGCAGTTTTACCATACAAAGTAGGCAATTCGTTCAATGGAGATGAGAACAGTTGTTTGTGTACTGGGGGAAACACTGCTGTGGGAGGGATTAACGTGCATATGCACTACCATTGTTCAAATGTTTTTTGTTTTGTTTTTTTTTCTAAAGTATATATAGATTGTTTATGCATACAATTTATACTTTTTAATAAACTCATGATTTCTTTTCACCAGCTTTAAGAACAAGATTACAGAATGGTAAGGTTATTTTAACTTTTAATTTTCTTTTAGTAGGCTATTTAATAATTTAATATATGAGGGTTTTTTATATCTTAGTTTTTTTTTTTTTCATTCTTTTGCTTAAAATTGTACATTATAATGGTTATAAAGGATGATTTAAATTCAATATTTTGTAGGGGAATAAAGTATTTTAATGTTTTGAACAAAATACAGTTTCTTTATTGCATACCTCATAGCATTTACGTTTGAAATACATCACATTACATTTTGCTTGCCTTTTAAACATATTCAAATGTATCCTTTAATGGTCAGGAATTTGAGAATGACCTGGTCCATTTAATTACAGCGGTTCATTTTGTAAATCCCCTCTGTAGATGACCCTCGACTACTTTTAAGAGTCTTGTAACTGCTCCTTATACCCACTTCAAGCTCTTACAGTGATTCAGTAACGTCTGAACATCTCTGGAGGAGTGCAGACTCAGCTTTGGAAAAATCACATGTCGTTTATTTATGGCTCTTCTGCCAAACCTGCTCCATTTAAAGTCTTAAACAAATTTAACTGTGCAAACTAACTACCTAATATTATCCGTTCAAATGAGTAACCGCTAATTAGATTTGATTAGTTTTCACAATCCTAAATTGAAATAATTAATAGGCCGATTTACAGTGGCAAAGCACCACAATAGAAAAACATACAATTAATACAGTAAACGAAGAATAAAGATTCTATTCGATTGTATTCTGTTCTAATTAGTTTAATTGTATCAATACCAATACTGACAAATTCTGGATATAAATACAAGCCTGGAAATTTCGTGTGATTCCCAGTTTATGAGAGCGCTTTTCTCTGATTTATGTGCCCTCGGTCCTCCGTGACAGGCTGAAAGGGCTCCGTAACCCGAGAAACTCGAGAGGAAAATGCACAGGAGATCAACTTTTACAGAAAACCTCTGCCTTCTGGCAAGTCACTATTCAGTTTTGATCTTGTCGATTAGGCTACCCTCTAACCCTCATATATATATGGATGCAACAGCGAAAAGAAAGCTATTTACTTTAGGAAGAGAGGTTTTAATGGCTTAAGCTTTATCCCAATTTATTCTTAACACTGGAAACACATACCCATTTTTTACTGTCCAAGTTTTTATGACGAGTGATAAATCTAAGTTAAATCATCGTCCGTTTGCATGACAGTTAATCATGCAATAAAATATATTTCTTCAAAACATGTAATTTTAAAGAATTGACCATTGCATTTAGGCCTATTCAAAGAAAAGTACATCTATAATTAAGCAATAGGCTATTTAGAGTTGTTTATGCGGATGAGAAAAGAGAGTAGCTTGAATCACTCAAAAAGGACAAAAAAATAAAATTAATTTAAGCTAAATTAGTAGAACACACCATAATGGAGTCTGTCCCTTGAATCGCAACTATAATTGCGAGGCTACAACTAACTACTTAGAACATAAATTCCGTGCTCACATCATAATGCTATAAGGAATAGACTATTTTATTTACATGTATTTAAATTTTATTTTGATTAATTAATAATATGACAGATTTAACATACTGTAGAACATTTTATATGCTATTAAATTATTTGTACACGATTGATTTACAAAACTGTGTGTTACAAATTTCTTAAACTGTGCTACATCCCCCTTGTTAGGAAGGCGTTTTAAGTGTTAAACACTATAAAGTGCGTTAGTGCTGTCCATTGACCTCTGGTGCTGATTACATACCTCGAGCTCTGTCCGCTTTAATTTCCCTTAATTACAGTTAAAGCGCCTCCTACTATGCTAGCTCACCTGCAGACCTGTGCACGCGCTTCTTGATTAAAGCATCCAAAACTCGTTCAAATATGTCAAAATGTTTTGTGTCATCGGCTTATAGTAGACGGACTCCTGATGTCCGTTGATTGGTAAAGCACATATTTTAAGACACATTGTCTGAACAAATAGGCTATACTTTCGAGTCATGTTACAGAAGGTAGATCATTTTTAATAACAAGTGACACCATAATTTGAGCCTAAAAAAAGTCACGTCTATATAGAGACAAAGCCTCAGTTCGTTGTTTCATTGCATTGTTTTGCGATGGTGATACTGACAGGCTAAAATCAGCCGTAAACAAGCCATATTGAAATATATTTGGGAATAATGATTCATCACTTGATGCTGTTGCTAATCTTTTAACTTTAGGTGTGGCTAAAGATAAAAAAAAATAAAATAAAAAAAATCCTGACAAATCGTTTAGTGAAAACTTAACTAGAAAACTTACACGAATGTCTCTTTTTTTAATAACTACTGTAAATTGACTATTAAACAATCGAAATATCGCCTACGCACGCTTTTCATTGACGAGTTGTCAGTTTTTTTTTGTTTTTTTTTATTATTATTTATTTATTTTTTAATTATTATTCGATCCTTTAGATACAAAATATCGAGTCTAATGCCAATATGTCAATCCAAAGTAGAGAGAGTTATGTTCTCAATCATAAGTTATAACATTCTCTTTATAGCATAGAAACATATCTTTGCAGGCAAATAAATACATTTACATTAAAAAATATATATATATTAAAGATCAGTTATGTAATGTTCTTTGCATCTTTTGCTCCATATTGCTGCATATGGCATTGTGAAAAGTAGATTTACTCACTGCACAATTTAATAGCCTTTCGTTTCTTGAATGTCCATCTTGTAATTTCCATTTTAAATCAATGCAAACTGATTGATCCATGCACAATAGGTCATTCTCAGGTAGAGCTGTCCAAATCATGCATTTTGATCGCTAGAACTTTTTAAATGTAAGCCATCTGCCCAAAGCGATGAAGCAAAACCTTTTAAACTTTGGGTTTTGACAGGCCATAAACAATGTAGTGCATTTCAAGCTGGACCCCTGAGCTCAAACGATGATGGGCATGTGCCACACGGATTTGACTTTGAAAGAAAAAGGTTTTGCAGGTTTAAAAAGGACCAACTGTACAGACTGTCTCCTATTGCATGATCTCCGATTGAAGGCCTTTTTGAGAGAAGTCGCTTGTAGAGGAGTTGGCAGCTGAGGGAATGTGGAGGGGAAACTAATGATGAAAAAGGTCTACTACATCCCCACAGCGGCTTAATTAAATACATGGAAAGAACGAAGGCAGCACATCTGGTTTCAATCCGTTTTCCTTTGATGGCATCAAGTGCTCTTTTCCCAGATTTGAGGCTGGAAGCTACGGGATGTCTGTGGCAGTGAGGAACCTATAGACTCTTGCTTTTGAAACACAATGACATTTACCTTGTGAAAGCCCACACTTATAACCCACCAAGTGGTCTGACACTACTTTCTTCGAAGCTGAAGCTGTGGCCACTGCAGCCAGAACTTTATACTATTTTGATTGCTTGACAGATAATGTGAGAAGTTACTTGAGTCTGGCGCGCAAAACATGGAACGTCAGTGTGCTTCAGTTAAAGTTTTTGAACAATACACATTTGCCAATGAGTGTGCATTGTTATCATTATTCTTGAAGGAATATTCCGGGTTCAATACAAGTTAAGCTCAATCAACAGCATTTGTGGCATAATGCTGATTACCACAAAAAATATTTTCGGCGAGTACCTCCTTTTCTTAAAAAAGAAAAAGAAAAAAAAAATCTGTTATACAGACACTTAAAATGGACGTGAATGGGGCCAGTTTTTGAGAGCAGAAATGTGAAGCTCTTAATTTTTATAAAAGCACTTACATTAATTCTTCAGTTAAAACGTGTGTATTATTATGTTAACATATTGTTTACGTCTTGTGCCTGTTGGCTACGTTTGAAATCGGATTGGCCCCATTCACTTCAATTGTAAGTGCCTCACTCTAAGCTCGATTTTATTTTTATTTATTTTTTTTTTTAAGAAAAAATAAAATAAAATACAATCTGTCGATTGAGCTTAACGTCTATCGAACCCGAAATATTCCTTTAAAATTATTTTAGAAGAGTTATGCACTATTTATTTTAATGATATAAATGTTAATATCATTTCCATTTCTAATAAGCCTAAATTTGAGGACACTGGATGAAAGAATCCGTTCATCTAATTGTGAACGATCCACCCCAATATTTGACGACTCCTTCAAGGCCTGATGTGTGCCAACATTTTTTTAGCATTGATTCATGTCAGTTTTGTTGAGTGCAATCATAATCAGTGACATACAGCTCTGGAAAAATTAAGAGTCCGCTGCAAAATGATCAGTTTCTCTGGATTTACTATTTATAGGTATGCGTTTGAATAAAATGAACATTTTTGTTTTATTCTATAATGTACTGACAACATTTCTCCGTTATTCCAAATAAAAATATTGTCATTTAGAGCATTTATTTGCAGAAAATGACAACTGGTCAAAATAACAAAATAGATGCAGTGTTTTCAAACCTCGAATAATGCAAAGAAAACAAGTTCATATTCATTTTTAAACAACACAATACTAATGTTATAACTTAGGAAGAGTTCAAAAATCTGTATTTGGTGGAATGACCCTGATTTTCAATCACAGCTTTCATGCGTCTTGGCATACTCTCTTCCAGTCTTTCACATTACTGTTGGGTGACTTTATGCCACTCTTGGCGCAAAAATTCAAGCAGCTCGGCTTTGTTTAATGGCTGGTGGCCATCCATCTTCCTCTCGATCACATTCCAGATGTTTTCAATGGGGTTCAGGTCTGGAGATTGGGCTGGCCATGACAGGGTCTTGATACGGTGGTCCTCCATCCACACCTTGATTGACCTGGCTGTGTGTCATCGAGCATTGTCCTGCTAGAAAAACCAATCGTCAGAGTTGGGGAACATTGTCAGAGCAGAAGGAAGCAAGTTTTCTTCCAGGATAACCTTGTACGTGGCTTGATTCATGTGTCCTTCACAAAGACGAATCTGCCCGATTCAAGCTTTGCTGAAGCACCCCCAGATCATCACCAATCCTCCACCAAATTTTACAGTGGCTTGTAGGCCTCTCCAGGTCTCCGTCTAACCACTAGACGACCAGGTGGAGGGAATCGAACTTGTTTTCTTTGCATTATTCGAGGTTTTTTTATATTTATTTTATTTTATTTTTATTTTTTTGACCAGTTGACGTTTTCTGCAAAGAAATGCTCTAAATGACAATATTTTTATTTGGAATTTGGGAGAAATGTTGTCAGTAGGCCTACCTTATAGAAAGAAAAAAAATGTTCATTTTACTCAAACACATACATATCCATAGTAAATCCAGAGAAACTGATAATTTAGCTGTGGTCTCTTAATTTTTTTTTCTGTATATGTGGGGTTCAGAGATTGGTGAGGGTTCACCTTCGATGATGGGGGGTGCTGTTGAACGTCAAAGACAGCACCAAGTATTTTGCCACGTAATTACGTGAGCCTTTCAGCTCCATCTTCTCTCCCAGGGGTCTCAATTTTTCATTTACAACCCAGTCCACTGCATGCCAGTGAGCGCGCCGTTTGAAGTGCTAGAACGTGTGTTCCCATGTGTGTGTGCGAGAGAGCAGAGGAGAAAGCCAACAGCGTCGGAAAGGCGGTGGAGTGTCCTGCCTCCTCTCGCCTTCAGCTAGCTTTACGCACATGCATCTGAAAGGCATCAGCATTTCTCGATCCATGCTCAGTCAACAACTCCGTAGGGCACGAGGAGCTTTTCGTATTGAACCACAGTGCTGAACCAACCGTTTGCAGAAGAGATTCTATGGCTATGAGTGAGCGGATTCAACAGACTTCATGGTCTTCACAATCCTATTAAGTTCCACAAAGTTGTAGACACTTTTACTGTCCCACCTGGATCTATGGGAACAGCTTTCATTGTGTGCACAGGCAACGAAGACATTTCTCATCGGTTTTTTGAGGCGCTGTTTTATATGATTTTTGTCTTCAAATATATGCAGGGAGGACCAATTTGGCTAACCTAATACTGTTGCCCCGTTTTTTCCCCCCTCGTGTATCGTATTTGCGTCATGACTTCTAGCTATGCTCATGTAATGGACAGACAAGCAACCATATCCAGCAGACTGGAGAGTCCCATTACAGTCAACCTGGAAAACCTGCAGGCCAAAAAGAACTTCTCGGTGAGCCACCTGTTGGATCTAGAGGAGGCAAGGGAAATGGTCGGTTCTCAGACGGACGAGAGAGTAGGGGAACCGGGCAGGACTATGCTGGAATCCCCGGGGTTAACCAGCGGCAGTGACACAACGCAGCAGGAAAGTAAGTGTCTGATTATACAGAATAGATAGATAGATAGATAGATAGATAGATAGATAGATAGATAGATAGATAGATAGATAGACTACAATACAATGTACAACATATAGGCTACTCTATATGCAAGAAACTAAAACACAGCAGACTACCGAATGTACAGAAACATGCCGGATTGTGTGGAAGGATAATACGAATGTATACACTTATAACGTTATACAACACATTTAACGTCCATTTATATTACATAGGCTACAGGTGGCAGATGATATAAAAGATTCTCTGTCAGATTTCTTGACTATTGGATTCTGCAAGTGTGGTGTGGGGAGCACATTGTCAGAGTTAATCATCCAGAACCACAGTTATTACTGACTTTTAATTGAACTATTACACAATTATCTCGTTAGCATATGTAGGCTAGACATGAAGCAAATATTTTCCACAGTAGAATAATAGCCTGCTGGTTGAAAAATAAGACCGCACGAGAAAAGTTATTCTTTTGTGAATGCGTCATAATTTACGATTCTTGGCATTCCAGTCCTTAATCCAGCAATAAAAAATATGGCCTCGCGACAACATTCATTTGTATTCATTTTTATGAGTAGAACTGCTTCCTTGCTGCGACATTAATTAGATAGGCTTATTTGCTTTACATAATAATACAAATGATAAAAATGTCAGGAAGGGCTGAAGTGAATGGCAGGTTGATATAATAAAATTAGTGGTGCACATAAATCAAACTACACTGATGTGATGTAACTATTAACCAAAGGAGGAATCTCGAATCTTCAGCATATAAATAAAGGAAAAGTCAAAATATTGCTGACTGGCAACAACGCATTTTATCAATAATATCTAAAAAGATGTTAAAATAGTGTTAAAAAAAAAAAGGTTAAATATTTATTAGGATTAGCCATTTAAATAATTTATTTAGCTTTGTCTTTGGAAATTATGAATGATAAAAAAATGAGCGAATAAAAGAAAATCCAGAGACAAGGTTCTAAATCCACTATAGTTTCTGGACCTTTTTTGTCCAATTAAACACTGTAATTTGTCATCATTATCCTGCATCCGGAAAACATATAAATGCAATTATGGTATCAAATGGCACATTTTCTTTCCCCTGTCTATCAGTATATATATTTTTTCTCATGTTTTACTGGTCGTAATTTTCTTGCACTTTGTAGACATGTTTTATTTTATTATGGCCACATCCTTACAGTTTAGAATGTATGTTACGAGGAAATTATTTTATTAGGATCTGTCAAATAGTTTATTACGGATAGGCCTACGTCTTGTTTTTCTTTTTATCGCAACAATTTGCCGCTTTTGGCCTGTAAATTGCCGTTGTAAGAAAGTTAAAATAAAAAATTGTACAACTTTTTCCGACAGTTTTTATACTATTTTTAAAAAATTCTACGAGGCTTGCAAGTACTATATAGTAGGCTGTTATTACAGTAGTTATAGCATCATTTTCGCCTTATATTATCAAGCGCGCGATTATAGAACTCCGTGAAGAAGCATAAATTGCTTCTCTTTTGGTGTGCAATTCATCATGGCTTTCACTCACACAACTATATTTTCATCCCATGAAAATGTGCGTTTGATTTTAGACTATAGTTTCCAAATAAGCTCAATAATTTGTGTTTTTACAGGCAACTTTTGACTGACTGATGTGAACAACTCTCATTGGTATAGGCCCACAATCCAGCAAGTGTAGTACAGATTGAATTCTATCTTCTTATTGTCATCTAACCAGGCTAAAATGCTTGGAAATGAGCCTACAAATACAGGACAATCAGAATAAAATGAAAGCATAAAAGAACACATTAGAACATAATGTAAGTTGGTCTTCTTTTATGTATTGTTAGTTTTTTCACACACATGTGAGTGTTTTTCTGGAAGTTCTTTCACTTTAGTTAAGTTTTGCAGATGTATTTTTTAGTGTTCCAGACAACAAGCCCAATGCCCCATTTAACAGCTTGTGTTTTCATTTAATTGTAGCAAACAGGAAGTTTAAATAGTAATTAAACTGACCTTTACAATCTGTTGAATCAGAAATCCAACCCAATAAAATGTTGACATTTCACAATCTTTCCATTAGGCTTTAAGGGCCTACAGGCCACCCAACCCCTTGCTAAACCGGTCAAATTTTCTCTTGTGATCTTCTTGTATCTTATATCTTATAATAATATAACATAGCATTGGATTTTATTTATTGCAAAATTAACATATTGATTGATGAATGTCTATATTAAAACCGTAATGTAAACATGGTGTGCTATAGGCTAGAGTTTGAATGTCAGTTGGGTGATATCGAGTCTCATGAGAGTTAAAGTTATTTTATGTTTTTGGCTGAAAAGTGGGGCTACTCTGATGGGAATAGACTCTTTAAATGTGTTTTGACACTTTTTACTACATTCTTTCTTTTTTGGTAAAAGTATCCAAGTGGAACAAGAATGAAAACACATTTTGAGGACATTTAGCTAGAGATTGGTCGGACTAAAGAAAGGCATTGTTAGGTCAGTGTCCATCCCTGTTTGTATCTCTCCGAGCAATTGAATGAGAAATATAGCAGGAGCTAGAACTCAGTTTCTGTGATAGCACAGTTTGACTGGCAACAGAATGTCATGAAAAAACAAAATAAAAAAAACATGATTTACATTTCTAAATGATTGGACAAAACTATGTCAGTAAGTTGCCACTACTGATGGTTTAAGGTCTTGTGAGAGATGTCTGATCTCTTTACAAAATGTTTTAATTAGATGCTAGGATCACTTTGCTCATTGCCTTGTTAATTTGATTTATAGTGTAAAAAGTTACAATCCAGGCCATAATAAAATAGTACAAAGGGAAATAAATCATTACTTTGTAAATATAATATATATTTTTATTTACACTTATTTGCAAAAACATTTTACAAGTCATTTACAGTTCATAAATGTTCTCGGATTCCCTCTAAAATAATACCATAGCCATACAACCTTCATATTTTTCAGAATCCCATCTTTTATCAGAAGTTATCTGTTGTAAATCAAAGGCAGAAGAGAACGACAGAACTGGAAAAATGTCAAGAATAATAATATAGCAACTTAGTGAACGCAACACTTGCTGATGGACAAGATTATAATATGAATTGTTAACTAAAGTGCACTGATTCTATAAGCCTGGCATAACTGTAAATCTGTGTGCACTGCTAGATGAGCAGCTAAACTCAGAAGAGAAGAAGAAGAGGAAACAGCGGAGGAATAGAACCACATTCAACAGCAGCCAGCTGCAGGCTCTGGAGCGAGTATTTGAGCGGACACACTACCCAGATGCCTTTGTTAGAGAGGACCTGGCACGCAGGGTCAATCTCACTGAAGCTAGAGTTCAGGTAAGCTCCACATTTATCAATCATCTTAGGCACACTGCAGTTCATTAGGTCAAGTTTGTTTTCCTGGAAAGCTATATACTCACCCCACTGATGCAAAAACATTAAGTTTAGTGATAAATTAGACCAGCAGTTCTCAATTGGTTTTGCTTCAGGACTCACATTTTACATTGGACATCAAGTGGCGACCCAATCAGTACCAAAATAAAGTAAACAAATACATAAAATTAAACACTGAAATTGATTATTACCATGAACTGCATTGGCCCAAATATATGCAAAATTGTTAAAGGAATATTCCGGGTTCAATACAAGTTAAGCTCAATCGAAAGCATTTGTGGCATAATGTTGTTTACCACAAAAAAATAATTTCAACTCATCCCTCCTTTTCTTTAAAAAAAGAAGCAATAATCGAGGCTACAGTGAGGCACTTACACTGGAAGTGAATGGGGCAAGTTTTTTGAGGGTTTAAAGGCAGAAATGTGAAGCTTATAATTTTATAAAAGCACACATTAATTCTTCTGTTAAAACTCATGTATTATTTGAGCTGTAAAGTTTTTACTGGCATTTTAGGGTTTGTTGACATTACAGCATCATGGCAACTAAGTTATAAAATTGGCTATAACTTTACACAGAAAAGGTTAGTAAGTGATTTTATCACATTAAAACCATGTTAACACACTTACTGTTTATGCCTTGTGGCTATACTTTTGAAGCGGTAAGTATTTTAAGGCTTACGGCCCCATTCACTTTAATTGTAAGAGCTTCACTAACCCAGATTCTTGCTTATTTTTTTTTTTTATTTATTTTTTTTTAAAGGAGGGATGAATTTTTGTGGTAATTAAAATTATGCCACAAATGTTATCAATTCAGCTTAACTTGTATTGAACATGGAATATTCCTTTAACTACGCACAATTTTAGGCTTGGCTGGATTTTATTATATACATTTAGCATTGTTTTTTCCATGCTGTCCGTAACAGATTAGACAAGACCTACAATCCATATTTGGGTTGGAACCCACAAGAATACAATAAACATAACAATAAGCATGTCATACATTTATTAACATATACACATTTAATAATAATAACTCCATTGCAGTTTTACGTATTATACTTAAAAACTAAAAAATTTTGAAATCTAAAGAAGCTGAAGAGATTTAATAATTTGCCTAATTCAAGGTTTCAGTAAGGTTGCAGTTACAGTGGAGCATGATGATATGCCCATCACTGTTACAACAATAAATCTTTGTACACCAGTATCACCACTGTCATTAGCCTTATCATCAGAGTTCAACATAAATGTTTAAAAAGCCTCAGACGATCACTCGCCCTCTCAGCACATATGTTGTAGGCCGCAGCCACTCTCCACATTCTCCTGTAATGAGAATGTTTTTGTAGAAAGATGGGGATTATTCCCATTTATAGATCAAGAGAGCTCAAGAGAAGGAAGGAACGAAAGGAAAGAAAGAGAACAAACACATCTGTAATTAATGTGTCCCAGAAAGGGTTTAATACAGAAATGCTTTGATAAAAGAGACTTTGAGTTCATTCCTGAGGTGCTGCGTAACCGGACACTGTGCCTCCACCAGGCCTGGTGCTGCAGCCAAGGCTTAAAGATTTGGGCTTCCCGCTCTGTTTCAACCATGTTTCACAAGCAGTTGTATTTCACAGAGCTCATTCTGCAAGCCTCTGATCTGTCCTCTGCATATAGGTGTACATGTGTGTGCCAGCGGATAAGACTCTATTTCAAAAGGCACTGCAACATAGTCCTCACAATTCTTTTAAAGAACTACAGGTTATTTTGTTAAAGTGCAGCATAGCTTAGGTAGTTTTCATAGAACACATAGATTCCCTCTTATACTGTAAGAGTGGTGATGTAGATGTGGGTATACTGTATACAACTGTACCAAGTGGGTGCATGCAGTTGTTACCTAAAGAGGTTGTTTTTCCCGATCTAAATTACTTTTGCTGGTGTAATCTAATGTAGTCAGGTTAATTCAGTTATATTAAATAATATTTTGACCAGCTAATTTAGATGTTACTGCACCATTTTAAAGGAATGTTCTGGGTTCATTACATGTTAAGCTCAATCAACAGCATTTGTTGCATAATGTTGATAACCATAAAAAAAAAAAACTCGTTTCTCGATTATTTAAATAAATAAAAAAATTGTGGTTACAGTAAGGCACTTACATTGGAAGTGAATGGGGCCAGTCCAGACACACTAATATACACACTGTTTTAAAAGTATAGACATAAGATGTAAACATTATACATGTAGACATGATTTTAGTGTGATAAAATCTCTGTTCAACATGATTTTAGTGTGACAAAAACGATTACATGGCTTACCGGCGTTACATCGTCATGAAAACGAATGTAATATTGGATATCATTTTAAACAGATAAGGTTAGTAAGCAATTTTATCACACTAAAATCATGTTAACTTGAATACTGTTTACATATAGTGGCTATACTTTTGAAACAATGTGTATTTAAACATTTATGGTCTGGCCCCATTCATTTCCATTGTAAGTGCCTTACTCTAACTGTGATTTTTCCTCTCTTTTTTTTAATAATGGTGATTTTTTTGCTGAAATCACCATTATGCCACAAATGATGTAAACTGAGCCTAACTTGTATTGAACCCAGAATATTCCTTTAAATTACCTGAATAAACTTCTTTCAGTGTCAATGAATTTTCTTATCAGTGTTCTACCACCTCATGTAGCAATCTTAAGCATGTATAACTAGTCAAATTTAAGTCAGCTACAGTCACAGGAAGGTCTGAAAGTTTATAGCCTTGATCTAACATTTTATTTGATTGTTTTTGATGCGGACAATACTATTCTGTCAGTCTAAGAATCTGCTTTGCTGTGCAATTTGTCTTTCATCACAGTGTGCTAAATATCCAGTGTAACCGCTCTACTGTGTTATTTTGGGTTCTGTTTTCATAGGTGTGGTTTCAAAACAGACGGGCAAAGTTTCGTCGTAATGAGCGGGCAATGCTGGCCAGTAAGAACGCTTCACTCCTCAAATCCTACTCAGGAGATGTAACGGCTGTGGAGCAGCCTATTGTCCCCCGTCCCGCACCCCGTCCAAATGACTACCTTTCCTGGGGGAATGCTGCTCCTTACAGGTAACCCTCTGAATCCTTGCATCCTTCTCATTGATGTGCAGGATTGCTCTGGTTTCATTTCCACTCTTTACATGTCTGCCGTTTGCAGTTTTAACACAGTGATTAGTACATTTTCTGTATTTTGTTTTTACAATTTCAGACTATTGATGGTTTTCAGTTAGGTTTCTTTCACAATTTCATTCTTTTATTTAAATTTTATTTTTTTGTTGTGCTTTTTGGCCATTATTTTAGAAGATAGTAGATTCAGACAGGAAAGTGGGAACAGCACAGAGACATGACCCAGGCTGGATTCGAACCTGGGTCACAGTGCACCAACGGCTCTTACACAGTTTCACTCTTACGCTTTTCTGTTTTCTTTGGAAATTGTTAATTTTAGAGGGGGCGGAGTGCTGGGCTGCCAAATGGCCAAGTAGAAACAGCAATGCTTTTCTTTTCCCAGAATTGTCTCTAGCAGCACAGGGACCCATTAGCTAGTCATTTTCCACCACTTTCTGTAGAAGGGATGGTGAGTTGAGCCCCTGACGATGAAGTGATAATCTGATAACAAACCATATTAAATCCGCCTATGACCCCCGTGACCTTTGGGTCATAGGATATGTATTGAGTTTGACTAGCAGAGGAAGAAAAGTCCATTGGGCAGGATTTTTTGTGACTCTGGTTACACTGGTTATGATTCACAATAATCTTCCTTCTTAAAAGCCATATAGAGTAACTAACCCTGCCACTCCGGCCAAATACTTTTCCCTGCAGCTGAAATACGCAACTCCGCAAGACCGGGAACACTTTCTGGCATGGCTACATATTTGACCAGTAACCATTCCAGTAAAATTTCAATGCACATCTAAAACATTACTGTGCACATATAATGCATTTATTTCATATTAATGCAGTATTTCTGAAGCATTAATATATAACTATTTATATATTCTTAAGCTGGTACCCAAGGCCGGAGGGAGGGCCCATGCGAGTGCCACAGAAAATGCTGCCCACAGAAAGCAAGTACTTTTCACATTTCTTTTTATGGTCTCACATTGAAATAGGAGATTTAAGCAGTATATTTTTGATTCACATAAGGGCAATAGAAGTTCCCTGTCCTGTTTTTTTGCAACTTGATTTACTCAGATTTGAGGCTTGTTTCTCAGTCAATTAAATTAAATTTTTTAACATAAACTTTATTTGAATATTTATTATTTTAACATTTGAATGTTAGCCCACTCTGACTGTAGCTATCCTTTTCATATCTCATTTTTAGCACCATGGCAACCTACCCACCCACTTGTGCCAACACCACTTCCACACAGGGAATGAATATGGCCAACAGCATTGCTAACCTGAGACTGAAAGCTAAAGAGTACAGCCTCAACCAGGTGCCCACTGTCAACTAAGCCTGAAAAGAGGAACGAGAAGAGGGGACAACAGAGGAGCACAAGATGAAGAGAAGAGAAGATCTCAGAGGAGCTGGATGAGTTTGCCCGTAGTAGAGTTTTTTTTTTTTGCCTACCGCAGCGTACAGTGGATATAAATTTTCGCCCCCTCCTACAACAATGGAATTGCATTGTTGTTCCTATCATTTGGCTTTTTCCTTCATCACCGATGAAGGGACGTTTCTGAGAAACTAAATCTAATTTGGTACTGACCTGGAGACTGTAAAGACAGCGAACAGTCCGCTCCTCTGAGAACAAGTCAATGAGCATAGCTCCACTAAATCAGTAAGAAGTGGCAGACAGAGTGTCTGGATGCTGTAAGCTCTCCTTTCTTTGTTCTTTTATGGCTTAATTTTGGGTTAACTGGACGAGACGTAAAAAAAACTTTCATGGCAAACAATGGAGGACTGTTGTTCACCACTGAACAGTTTAAATTACACCAGGACTAGATGTGTCTGTTTGATGCAGGGTTTTGGCAAAAGAATCACCAAAACTAATTTTCCACAACAGCCAGTGGTAAAAAAGACACATTTGTGGACTTTTAATCTGTGGCAACTGTCTAGACATTGAATGTCACATGTTTACAACTATCAATGCAAATAGTAGGCTTTGGGCTGGATTGTAAGATCTTAATGTCAGTTCTAGACTATTACACCACTGTTTAGGCTAAATGCTTTTCCCCATGGTGACATATGTATCTGCTCACAATACACTAACAAAATTGCATTTCAGTTTTTTCCAGAGGTGATGAGTTGTGTTTTTCTTTCGATCATATTTTTCCTTCTTATATTTGGAAAGCATATGGTAATAAAAAACATTTTGAAGCAATAAATAATATACTATTGTGTTGAATTCTGCGGTCGAAAAGACATGCTTTGTTTAGTGACTGTTTTTGTTGTTTCGCTAAATGCTGACATTTGAGAAACTGTTGCAGGCAACAGTGTAACAACATTATAAAATGATTATATCTGCATGTAAAATGTTTTGCTTTATGTTAGTCGAAACACCAACGTTTAAAAATGACCAATGCTACAAAATAAAAAAGGCAAAAATGAATTTTGTTTCCCATTATAGATATTTCTGGGTATTGATATGCCCTTGGAATTACAAACATGCTATATACTAAAGTTTTGATTAACCTGTTGTTAACTTTTTGTCTTCTCATCTTTGCCCATGTAATCATCTTTAAAAATGGAATACACATTTAAATATAGCAAAGATGATCAATGGGAGTGTGTTCTGCTTCATTTAAATGTGTATTATTCAGTGTCATCAGAAATCATTTTTGATAGTCATAGAATACTGCACAGCTTTGCATGTTATTGATGGAATGTGAGGTGGATCTTTAAAGGCCAATTCACACTGTCCTAACAAACTCCAAAAAGCATGGATTAGTGTGTTCACCCTGTTGGCATTTGTTGGGCCGGTTTGATAATGTCATGCCAGTTAATCCTGTTTAACATCTCTGTTGATCCTTAATGGTTTGAACACACAAAGACGGAATAAGCTACATTGTGTATTCCAGTTCACATTAAACTGAATTTAAATTACTCGTGTAAAGCAGCTTATAAGCTCGGAAAGAGACTTTGTGGGGTACTGTGAATGATGCTGTGTGCAGCAAGTCAAGATTATACAAGACAATAACAACAAAATAATAATAAAATCCTGATCAGTGTAAATAACATAAATAACTGAGGTCAATCAGCAGCCTTTCATAGCATATTAAATACCTACAAATGTTTTGCCAATCATACCCTCAACTGCCTCTGGGCTTTTTCAGGGTTAACAAGACTTTACTAAGTTGCTTTACTAACTGTGGTAATTTAATTAGATCAGTTGTTCTTTTGACATAGGCTAAATACGTACAGTGGCACATAGAAGCTTTAGATTCCCATGTTTTACTCTGCAGTACAAGAAATTTAAGTATGGATTAAATCCTCACATATATTCTGTCTTTACTCTGGTTGAACAATGTGATGATAGGAAAATTTTCCGGTTGCAGAGCGTGAAGTTTAGTTTTCGCAGCACAGTCACGCATATCGATGAAATCTCGGAACCACTGAACCCTATGCCAATAGACTGAATATTTATTTAAACATGAGTGTATGATGTGACCACTTTGGGGAATTTCAGAATGTTTCAAACAGTTTACGTCTTAGTCTGTATAACTTCTTTTTACAGTAAATGCTGATTTTTCAACGGTGGCCACCTATTATGTCCTGTAAAACCTTTTTTTGAGAGGAGAATACAGAAGCAATGGTAAAGCAAGCATGTTTGTATAATATATGTCAAAAGACAAATGAATGTAAAAAAGACAGTTGTAAGTGTGTAACATAACATAATTTGTTTGTATATCAATGTAAGCTTACATTTACACCCACAAGTGTTGAGTAGTGAAATGACATGATTTTTGTGTGTGTGTGTGTGTGTGTGTGTGTGTGTGTGTGTGTGTGTGTGTGTGTCTAGTTCTCTGTCCAGACTGTTGCATGCTGTGCCGCTCAGTTCAGCAACTCACCTTTCAGGCAGCCGAGCCCTGCTGACCTGAAATGCTTCCAGATGTGCGTGGGCTATGACTCGCTTGCCCCACCCCCAGCCCCATCACCTCAGGCCTGGGCCCCTCCATCAGGCCTGACAGCATCCCCCTTGGATGGGTGTACTCACAGCCGCCCGCGCAAATGACATACAAACACCTCACCCCCTCAGCACCACATCTGGAGTCTATTAAAGAGGAAACAGTCAAAGTGAATGTATGTGTGCCTGTACTCTTATTTTTGTTACTTTTTGTGACCTTTGTCCCTACATCTTCTCTTGAATCCGAAAACACACTCTACACATGTATGCGAACACAGACGATTCTAGTTACGCAAGATTGATTTTGTGCATTGTTGCCTTCTGAAATGTGTCAGACCAACGCAAATGGGTGTTGCATTCTCAGAGTTGCCACAAGGGGCAATATGGACTTTATTCACAGAAGCGCCATCTTTGATTTTTGATGGGAATGACAATGAGGTTGTGAGGAATAGTCTTACAGTCTCTTCAATGTGGTGTGCTGTGGTTAAAAGTGTTTTGGATCGTTCCGCTGATGAAACACTGAAAAATGTATCTTCCCAATAAATTTCAGTTGACAGAAAACTCCAGAAAACATGAGTTCTGGAAAATGAGATGGGATCTACAAGCTTTATAGAGTTTTAAACAGTGCATGCCACTGAAGAGACTGTAAGTCTATCTTTCACAGTCTCGTTTTCATTCACGTCAAAAATGGTGCTACTGTGAATACATTTTATTTTTTTTGCAGTGAAAATGTGAAATTTTACTTCATATATAAATAACTAATTACCAGTATATCAGACCATTTATAGGCCTATGTATAATCATAGACCCCTGCAGATAGAGTCCAGACATCAAAAAGTTTCAGTCTTGACAAGTATTTTTCCAGTTTAGATCGGGAAATGTTCTTGCGTTACAGATGTGACAGTTTTGTCAGATGTGACAAAAAATTCTGTGAATTGAAATGCACAATCCAGAAATAATAATAGCCACAGAATATAGAAGGGTTCACACTCCTAAGAATATGTAATACTGATTTTTATTCATTTTCGTTTACACATAAATAGGGAAAAACCAGCGTTACAGACGTGACATCTCTTCAATACGTGACAGTTGGAAAGCAACACTTCCATCATGAGGGGAAACCATCCAAAATGCTTTAAAACATTTGTAGACTTTGACCTCTGAGACACATTATATTATGTTATAATACCCATCAAGTCTGCATGATGAATTGAAATAAGATTGAAATCGCCATTTTTCCAAGGTATGGCTGACATTTTGGTGATGTGGTCTTCTGCTGTTGTATCCCATCCACCTCAAGGTTCGACGTGTTGTGTATTCTGAGATGCTATTCTGCTCACTACAATTGTACAGAGTGATTATCTGAGTTACTGTAGCCTTTCTGTCAGCTCAAACCAGTCTGGCCATTCTCCGTTGACCTCTTTTCATCAACAAGGCATTTTTTCTCATTCTGATGGTTGATGTGAACATTAACTGAAACTCCTGACCCATATCTGCATGATTTTATGCATTGCACTGCTGCTATACGACTGGCTGATTAGATAATCGCATGAATAAGTAAGTGTACATGTGTTCCTAATAAAGTGCTCAGTGAGTGTTTATTCAACTGGGCCATGCATTAGCAAAACATTGGAAAACTGCTCACATCTGCATTTGGCCTTAAAGCTGATTAAATAAAGATTAATTTTCTCGAAAACTGTGAACAATAAGACGGGGGGCTTATTCTGAAAGATTTTTTTACAGTTCCGTTTGGCGTTTGATGGCGCAGAAGTTACACATTTCAGCTTTAAAGTCAATATAGCAACTTTCCTGAATAAAACCATATCCGGTTTAATGGCACAGACTTTTGAAGATTACTCTTTCGCCCCCTTGAGTACTGAGGTTTGAATACATGTAAAGTATGTTAAATCGGATCGCTCGTTTTCAATGCGCTGGCCAAGCGCTTGTGTCTACGTGCTTGCGCAAAGTATGTTTCTGGCCTTCCAGCTTGTCATTTCTATTTTACTTTCTAACAAATTTACCGCCTTCTATGTCTGTCTTCTGGCTATTGGCTAAGGTGCTTAGAATGTAGCCACAGCCTGTTAATTATATTTATTAAATTATTATTAATTATATATATATATATATATATATATATATATATATATATATATATATATATATATATATATATATATATATAATTAATAATAATTTAATAAATATAATTAATAATTTTCTTTAATCATCACACATTTGCACATATACAGTGAAATTCTTCTTTTTCACATATCCCAGCCAGGCTGGGTTTATTAATATTGTTGTACCCTTTGTGTATTCCAATAAAAAAAAAACATTAAAAAAAAGATTGCATTGTGTTCTGACATTCAGTACACTCTGATATTGAATGTAGTGGAATGAAATTTGCTGTCATGTAAAGTTCATGGACCACAGTCCACCTGCTGAGAAACATATCATCATTATAGTGAAGACAAGCCCTTTTTATGGCTTGTTTAAATGTACACTACCAGTCAAAGGTTTGGACACACCAACTCATTCTAACACATTTTAGAATAAAGTCATCAAAACTATTAAATAACACAAATGGAAGTATGGAAAATACATTGTGACCATGAAAAGTCTTCAAAGTAGCCACCCTTGGCCTAGATTACAGCTAGATTAATCCCTTCATTATCTGGTCCACCTATCAGTTTTGTAAAGAAATTCATATGGCTCAATTAAAGTTGTCTACAAAAGTCAAGTATTAAGGCATAAGCCTTCAGATCAAAAGGTTTTTAAGATCATGAGAAACATGAATTCAATCAAGTGTGTCCAAACTTTTGTTCCCTAATGTGATTTTACTTGCATGCATGACTGCTTTGTGTGGGTTTAAAAGTGTATACACTACTGGCTCTGTGTTCTTGGGGATTTTTAAAATACTGACCTCACACAAACCTGCTGAAAGCAAAAAGAGTAACTCCCAGTGGCAGCCATATAGCTTTCTATTTTGCTGTACTTCACTGTGTCTGTAATTACAGAGTGACTCTACAAGATCAAAGGATGCTAATTATTATTCAGTAGACATTTGGGGCATGTTAACTGGCTGTTTAGACATCTCAGCCTTAGATGAATATGTATTTTCATTTCCTATCTCTTAAATATACCGCCAGCGTGCACAAGTCTGGTGGCTGACATGACAGGCCCCCGTCGTCATCACCATGTAATCAACTTCAGCTTCACCCAGCACAAAAAGTCACATCTATTCCCCCTACAGCTGAACTATTTAAAATATGTGCTGTTAAAAGGCTTTTACTTATAAATGGGGCAATGGAGAAGTGGATTGGGGTTTGGGTTTAAATGGTTCAGAGCAAAACACATGTGAGCCCTGGCCCAGCCTGGTGACAGCTTTCAACTCTCCCCGTTCTGGAGTGAAGAACGGAGAAGAAACGCATACCAAAACATCTTTCTCTCTCGTCAAATTACTTTAGAGCAAAAATCTGTCTTTCCCTCTGTGGCTTGGCTTTGCGTTTTTGGAATGAAATAATCTTTTAATGGAATACAGTTGACCATTTAGTCAACCTTGAAGGGGTCAATAAATTACAGCAGGCTGACAGTACGAGTTATGACAATGTAAGACATAAAATTTAGTTCTGACTTCCTAAAACTGAAGTCACAAGAACAATTTACATTTTTCTCAAGTCTTACCAAAAGAACTCAAAGCTGTTATCTGACAAATGTAACTTTTTTGCAATGTATTTTAAGGCGGCTTCAAATGGCTCAACAAACTTAGCAGAAGACACATATCACAGCTGAGGAGCTAATTAGCACCATCCTGTGGAGTGTTTACAGACCTCTCTGCACTTTTCAGACCAGTAGCTAAATGCAATTTCACTGGGAGTCAAAATGTATTAATATTGTATTAAAGTATTAATTCTTTAAAGGAATAGTTCACCCAAAAATGAAAATTCTGTCATAATTTACTCATTCATACATGTTGTTCCAAACCCCTCTGACTTTCTTTCGAAAAAGGAGAAGTTTTAATGAATATTGCAGTCTTTTCAGTTCAATGGCAGTGGATAGTGCCTCACTTTAAAGCTTAAAAAAGGACCCAAAAGTATCATAAAATTAGTCTATGGGGTTTGTGCATCTTCCTCAGACTTTTGAAGGTTACTTTTTGCCCCCTTGAGTCTGGAGGTTTGAATACATGTTAAGTATGTTCAGTCGGACCGTTCGTTGGCAATGCGCTGGCCAAGTGCTCATGTCTACATGCTTGTGCAAAGTATCTTTTTGGCCTAAGTCTTCCTGCTTGTCATTTGTATTTTACCTAATAATAAATTTACCGCCTTCTTTGTCTGTCCTCTGGCTATTGGCTAAGGCGCTTAGAACATGATCACAGCCTGTTTATTAATTAGAGGTTTTGTACACTTTAAAGCTTTAAAAAAGGACCCAAACATATCATAAAAGTAGTCCATGCAGCTTTTGCATCTCCAAAGGCATATGATAGGTTATGGGGAGAAGCAACTCGAAATCATTTTTCAGCTAAAATCTTGATGTCTGTTACTAATTTATGACATGATAGTGAGTAAATTATGACAGAATTGTCATTTTTGGTGAAGTTTTCCTTTAATAAGTAGACTATTATTTAAAAAGAAGTAGTTATGAATAACATAGGCAAACATCCTTTTCATATTTGTGCCTGCTCTGATTAACATTAGCATACACAAATGACCAAAACTGAAAAAAACAAGCGTTTTTCAACCAAGATCAAACGTTCAAAAGTTGCTCATTTTTACCCAGTCGACAGAATCTGAGGCCTCACACTTGTCACACATATGCTGATATATTCAAGGAGTGTGAAATGGCCTGTTTAGGCTGACCTTGGTGTTTAAACTATCACTAATTTGAGCTGGATAACTTCCTGCTTGCATTACTCTTGCCAGCATGGCAGAGATGACAGAAGTCCTGGCGGCGCCTGCATGCTGGAGAGGAAGCAGCGCTGTGACAACGGCGCCCAAGTCAAATACAAAGGTCAACATCCACCGTGCACCCAAATCTCCCTAGTGCCTGTTAAAACCATAGGACAACACAAATAGGTTGTGTCACACAATTTCCGCCAAGCAACGGTATGGTTTTCAAAGAAAGGTCAGCTCTTGGGAGGATAATTTAAGATGTTTAAAGGTTAATTCAGATGTAGGATCGGTTCTTCGTCATTGGTATAGTTAAGGAAGCCATTTGTTAGAATAAAGCAGAGTATGATGACTACAAATGTGCAATTTCAAACTTAAATGCATACTTGTGTGTATAATTGTGTAGAAAAGACATAAAAGGTACAACGTCAAAAGAAACAGAATGTATGAAGTAAGCTGGATATCCCTTGCAAGAATAAGCATCAAAAGAACAGGTCAAAAGCTTTTGTTTTAAGAATCCCCCTCGACCCTCTGTAACAGTTTGCTTTATATTACACTGTAGAGTCTATTCTTTTAACTTTACAGCCTCCCTGTAAAGTTAAAAGAATAGACTCTACTCAGGAAGTAATCTGGTCATTAATCTTTATTAAAGCCACAATCCATCATATCTTCTCCAAACAGCCGTCGCTTAGATCTGCTTACCACTGTTTTTTATCTTCCAACAATGGGAGAAATAATTTTCTCTCTCTCTCTCACTATCTTTTTCACTCTGTCTTAGTTCAAGGTAGGTTTTCTATTTCAGAAATGATCTCTTCTATGTTTTTGTGCAGAGCTTTGCGTAAACGGGTTGTTGAGGTGGATGGGGGTACACATTGAAATTAATATTATTGTCACATCTCGAGCCAGGTCGAATTCCCCACCAAATGTGCAATTTGGGGATGACGCCTGCCATGGAAAGTCTGTCTTTAATTTTCTCCACTGGCACACACACTGACATGTGCATGCATAAAGCACATGTACACACACACACACACACACAGATGCGCACAAAAAAGGAGAGAGAAGAGAGGTTGAGAAAAAGACACTGCAAGTGCAGAACTGCGCGAGCAAGTTTAATGCTTTAATAATACACACTTTTACTAAATGGGGACATTGTGTTTACAGTATATAAGGTCATTAGAATTACTATAGATTAATTCTAACCACCAAACCCTAAAATAAACTTTTCTTTTTTTAATAATTTGTATGCATATAAAACTATAAAATTAAAAATGTAAAAATATACATATAAAACTAAATATATTATATACTAAATATATGAAAATAAATATAACTATAAAAATAAATATATAAAATAAAAAAATAAATATTTAAAATGTTAACTTTTTTATCATTAAAAACACTTAGAACATATACATCAATTTATTTTATGTATTTAGTAAATATATATTCTAAATGTTTTTAAATTATAAAAACGTTTTATAGTGTAACTTTTTTGTATATTTAGTTATTTATTTTGTATATTTTTATAGTTATATTTATTTTCATATATATATATATATATTCAACAACAAAAAATTATTATAAACGTTTTATAGTCTAACTTTTTTAATATATTTAGTTTTTAACATGTTTAAGTTCACGTTTAAGTATATGAAAACTTTTCTTTTTTATAATTAAAAACAAAGAGAGGTTCTGTCAAACTTAGATATCTTCTGGTGGCAAATTTGTCCCCAAATGTAAACACACCAGTTCTGGTAGAGCTGTGATGAAGTACTCATTTCTATGATCATTATTAAAATATACTTTTCTGTGATAATTAGTCACAACTTTTTTGTTTCATTTTGACATTGTGAGATTTCCTCCATCTATTTGAGGGAAGTTCTGATAACTGGCTCTCTCCACCACTGAAATATATGACCATCATCCATCCTCCATCCTTCCTGCTGTTGTTATCAGTTTCACAAACAGTATGGTTCAGTTTTAGCACATTAGAATGGGCTCCTCTAGATTATGCCATATTTGCATACAATTCAGTTATAAAATAACATAATTAACAATGTTAAAGAGGATGAGATAACAAATAGTTCATGCTTTTTATAATATTTTTGAAACTGTTTCTAGAGTAAATTCTCAGTTTGATTACTGAGCTGAAATATTCATCTGGAGTGCTGGACTGGCACTGACTATAAGATATGAATTGATTTTGAATGTAGACACACAAACAAAGAAATCATTTACATGAACATTCAGTCACAGCCTGCTGGCTTTGATCTGAGAACAGGGATTAACAGGATTTTAAAAAGTGTGATTAAGAGAACTGCACTGTGGGTTCTCACTCTTACTTACAGTAATTAAGAGCATAACATTCTCTAAGTCTGCAACTGTATATTGTTTCAAATTCCTGTTTATTGATCATTGTAACTCATGTCCAGTACATCTGGAGCCTGTTTAAAGTTTTTAGGGCACAATACGTGACTTCTGAGATTTTATTAGGCTTTGTTTAACTTTATTAATCAAAAAGGTATATTTATTTTGGACTAGCTCTTTATAAGGGCCTATGAATAAATTAAAGCACTTTTCAAGCAAAAGCTTGTAAATCAATTGGCTTATAAAGATATGCGCAAGTATTTAAAACTCAGTTTGTTGATGTTTTTATGTTAGCATTCATTGAAAGCAAGGGGCCCTGCAATCCACATGATGTCTCAGTTCATGTTTACCTATTAGACTAGGGGAGAACCAAGTAACCATCTGCATTTAATATAAACCATTCCACCGCCTTTTGAATTAATGAAATATAATGCCGCAATGTTCAAGAATATCTTCTCGCAGGATTTAAGCTGCAATGGGCCTGTGACATTTTGGCTTTTAGGGATGAACTCAAATCATCGGTTTTAAAAACACAGGAAATCCAAATGTCACTTTCATGTCTTGTGTTAGAAATATCCTTTCGCAGATGCTCATTCGGGTACACTGAATGGGAAGAATTTAAAATTAAAAAGTAATCTCTATTTTTAGTTGGATGCTAAGAGAAATTAAGCTTCTGTTCCAGCACCTGGTAGAGCATGCCGCTAGTATCGAAAATGTCAAGGTCATGGGCTCGATTCCCAGGGAACAATGCAATGTAAGTTGCTTTGGATAAAAGCGTCTGCCAAATTCATAAATGTAAATGCTTCTAATTTGTTTTCTTCATTTGGAACTATATCACAACCCACTATGAGAAATGCCTCAAGAGAAATTGTGGTTTACAAACCCTGACCACTTTTATACTGGTGTTGTTCACTGTAATCAATGAACATGAATTAGAGGTGTAATATCTCATACAAACAGAGACAAACAAACGCTCACATCTGGATTTGGAATGGAACTGCACAGAAATTCAGTGGCCTGTGTTAGATTAACATCTTGTCTGTCTCTTCTAATATATTTGTGGTAGTATTAAAATACTGCGGTTGCATGTGGAGGCTGTGTGCTTATTTCAATAATGAGAGAATAAACTCAGAACAAAGGCAACTGTTCCTCTGTACCCCCTCAACCTCAAACAGAAATTAGACAGGATAAAACGAATTGAACAGAGAGGATTTATATAGCTTAACACGGAGGAATCCAAACATGTAGGTTAGCATTAGTTTCACTGAGGATATTACGCTTTTATTATAAGGACTGATAATTACTATAATTAATTCAGTGTTTTAGCGTGCTAATATCAGACAGGGACACTTACTCTTGTCACTGTAATGAAAAAAAGCCTGTCTTTGTGCTTTGTTGTCCAGATGAGGCTTTTCTTATGTAGGGAACAGCAGCTTGTGCTCCAGCCCTGCTGCTCTGAGGGGAGCGGACTGGAATTTGATGCATTTCCCCTTTTCGTGCGCTGGACTTGTTCGCTCACTGCCAACTCTGGGCTCCATTTCGCCTCCACATGGATTCTTCCCTCAGGGGTCACCCTGAGAGCGAGCAAATCGATAACTAGAAAAACAAAAAATGGAAGGCTGTGGACATGGAGGGCGGAGTGCAATATTAACACAGACATGAGGAATGGCTGATGAATCACATACTGTTATGACAGCTCCAAACAAACCAGAGGACAACTGAGGGACAGAGTGATGGGCGAGACTGGGAGAGGCTGCTATATGCGTGTAAGGATGTTACACACAAAAACATGGGCAGTTGACGCATAATATGTCCATTGACCAGATATCAAGATTTTAGGTTAAAAATTCTATGATTGCATAAGGGGAAGTGTATATATTTGTGCCATTTCGAGTTTCTCTCCATTTTAATCAACTTTTTGCCTTCAATAGTTAATTTTAAATGGTCTTGTGGTGTGAGAAATGTATTTTTTAAAGTACAAATATTCAATAGTCCCCTAATTAACATAAGGTCATAAGAGTTGCATGCATTATAATTATAAAATAATTAGCTAAATGCTTTTTAAAGATGGAGCAGGACATGTCAACTTTGCAAAAGTATTTAATTTCAACTACCCACATACACTTTAAACTTGAAAACACATCTCTTACTCTTCGGATGTGCTTAATTGTGCAGCCTGTATAAGACAATAATGAGTCCATGTGAATGATTTTTCCATGCTCACCTCCATACCCACAAAGAGTGATTTTCTCTTACTGGAAGCTAGTGTGGTGAACAGTAAATTGGTAATTTGAAATGAGTAAGAATGGCTAAAGTTAAGGAAACTTGTGCAGCTGTGTTCATTTAATGACGTGCTTTGCCTAGTCTTGGCCACAAGGTGGCCTTCAAATGCACATGGATCTTGCATTCTTACAGAAACATATGGGTTTGAGAGGGCTGTGGGTGGCAGGTACTGTACCATGTGTTTCTGTGACCCAAAAACATTTGACAGCAATTTGTTTAGTTCCATGTTGTTGTGGGTAAATTTTAAGGTTGAGCTTGTTTTATAAATGAACTGGTAACTAGTAACACATAATTATGCTTTTCAAGTAAAGTGTTGCTCCAGTAGCATAAATTGTATCCTTGTTTACCAAAGAGAGAAACAAGGAACTAAAATATGCTGAAATATCTCCACTCAGTGTTCATCTGAATCATGTAAAACCACAATCTGTAATTATCTTTGAGAGAGGTCTTAAAGGAATAGTTCACCCAAAAATGGGAAATTCTCTCATCATTTACTCACCCTCATGCCACCCCAGATGTGTATGACTTTCTTTCTTCAGCTAAACACAAACAAAGATTTTTAGAAGAATATCTCAGCTCTGTAGTTCCACGCAATGCAAGTGAATGGTGGTCAGAACCTTGAAGCTCAAAAAAGTACATAATGGCAGCATAAAAGTAATCCATACTACTCCAGTAGTTAATCCATGTCTTTAGAAGCGATATGATAGATGTGGGTGAGAAACAGATCAGTATGTAAGTCATTATTTACTATCAAGCTCCACTTCAACTTTCACATTCTTCTTCTTTTGTTTTTGGCGATTCGCATTATTCATGCACATCGCCACCTACTGGGCGGAGAGGAGAATTTATAGTAAAAAAAAAGCCTTAAATACTAATCTGTTTCTCACCCACACCAATCATATTGTTTATGAAGCTATACATTTAACCACTGGAGAATTATGGATTACATTTATGCTGCCTTTATATGCTTTTTGGAGCTTCAAAATTTTGGTACCCATTCACTTGCATAGTGAGGAACTACAGGGCTGAGATATTCTTCTAAAGACATTATTTTGTGTTCTGCAGAAGAAAGAAAGTCATACACATCTGGGATGGTATGAGGGTGAGAAAATTATGAGAGAATTTCATTTTTGGGTGAACTATCCCTTTAACACTTTTCAACGTAATAATGTTGTACAGCAAAAGAAAGCATTTGCATCTTAGAACTGGTTTCTACACCTAAAAGTACTCAGATGTGACCTGAACTGAACTCTTTGACTTACCTCTATAATCAAACGAATGTTTACTCTGTTGAAGCTAGGTGGGTTCTTCCTTCATTTTTCCATTTCCTTCATACTTCTTTCCATCTTCCTTGCCTTTCTTTTTCTCCTTATACATGAGATGAGAGAGACAGAAGAAAATTACAATATTTGAATTCTGAGTCACTTCATTCTGCTGTTCCTTCAGTTATGTAACTCAATATATTAACATATATTTTCACTGCTGCCGTGTAAGTAATTCATGCTTACTTACTAGTAATTGATGTGGTAGAGCATAGAAAGTGCCTATTTTTGGTTTTTGTCCTCCATCATCAAAATACTGCCAGAAGTGGCCATTTATCCACCCCCTTCTTCAACACAACCAGAGCAAAAGAAGCTCTACTGGTTCAAAAGTCAAAAATTATTTTATATTTCTCCAACCTGTACCCCTTTTCTTCAAGTATACTGTATGTTAAAACTTAAGAGTGCAATTTCTGCGACACTAGTGTCACCAAACAGAAATGCCAAAATAAATAATGTTTTAAACAGAGTTCCGAATGCATCCTCCACCTGCCATTGGTTGAAGAAAAACACACAGTCTGATGCCATTTGTTGATTCAGTGTTGTTGTATGGGGCTGGAAAGGTAACTCAAACGAACAGAGCAATTTTGGAAAGCGCTACAGAGGCATAATGTTTACATTTTTCAGGGAAATCAGCCTACTAATGGTTTAGTTGTCTCTACCTATTAAGATGGGATAGAAGAAAGTATTTTAACATAAAAAATAATTACACGTATCAGCTTTAAAAGGAATGTTTCTGGTCTAATACAAGTGAAGCTATATTGACAGCATTTGAGGCATATTATTGATCACCACCAAAAAAAGTTGATTACCACATAATGTTGATTATCCTCATTCTTTAAATAAATTGCGCATCCAGTAAGGCAATTACAATAGAATTAAATGGGGCCAGTCAACAAAATGTTAAAATACGCACCATTTCAAAAGTATAGCCACAAAACGTTATCATAATACTTGTTGACATGACTCTAGTGTGGTAAATATCGCTTACTTAGTATCGCTTACTAACCATGTCTGTATAAGTTATATACAATATTTCAAATTCGGTGTCATGACGACGAATTCTCGCAAATAAATGGCCTAATTATCATTAAAAGCCGCATTTTGTGGATTTCTAAAATTGTTTCTATGATGGCCACTTTAAATTGAAGCAAGATATATGTAGGGAGTGACCTGTGATCATAGCTGTTTAGCTTACGTTAGGCCTATGGTGATGAACCTCGATGAAAACCTATCCACACCTCACTGTTACCACGAATTCTGAGTTTAAATTTGCCTAGCTACCTGCTTAATCCTGCTTTGTGATCTAGGCATCAGACGATACACTTTATTCGTGTACTGTGGCGACACCCACAGGTGGAATAAGTGCATCCACCTAAAACAGTAGTCCCACCGCACAAAAATAATATTTAACAACTTTACAGGTCAAATAATAAATGTTTAGGAGTGGGGGCCTGGGTAGCTCAGCAAGTATTGACGATGACTACCACCCCTGGAGTCGTGAGTTCGAATCCAGGGTGTGCTGAGTAACTCCAGCCAGGTCTCCTAAGCAACCAAATTGGCCCGGTTGCTAGGGAGGGTAAAGTCAAAGGTTTTCACTCTCAATGGGGCGCATGGTAAGTTGTGCGTGGATTGCGGAGAGTAGCATGAGCCTCCCATGCTGTGAGTCTCCGCGGTGTCATGCACAATGAGCCACGTGTTAAGATGTGTGGATTGACTGTCTCAGAAGCAGAGGCAACTGAGACTCGTCCTCCGCCACCCGGATTGAAGTGAGTAATGCGCCGCCACGAGGACCTACTAAATAGTGGGAATTGGGCATTCCAAATTGGGGGAAAAAAAAATAAATACAAATAAATAAATAAACATTTAGGAAATCAATGATTCCTGAGATAAGGGACAAAACATGTTTTACATACAAAAGTCATTTTGGATTATTTCTTCAGCACTGGTAGATTATTTCACTTGTTTTGACTATAAAAACTCTGCCAGTACAGTAAGATAAAATACACATGTTAAAAATACATTCTCTGAAAAACCTAAATATCTTATGTAGTGTTGTTTCTAAACCAAGATAAATCAAATTGGTCTTGTTTTAAGGTTTTTTAGATATTTTTACAGGAAAACAATACAAAAATTATTATCAAGAATACGATTTTTGCCCTAATATCAAAGGTCTTACTAGAAAAAAAAAGAAAAGAAAAACAATTATGATATATATATATATATATATATATATATATATATATATATATATACACACATACAGTTGTATTGTAGAGAACTTACTAAGCATTTGTGGAGTAAGTGTCATCATTTTAGTGTGTTACAAAGAACCTGAAACATTATTTTAATCAAATAATGTAAATATAAATAAAAGGCCACCTCTTTGATAATGCTAGTCTGGTGCTTTCACTAATTTATCATGGTAAATATATATATATATATATTATTTTTTTTTTATTTATTTATTTTTTTTAATGGCAGTCTATCTATAGTCTGTCTAGTCTATCTATATTTGAGGAACCAATAGCAGCCTAACATTTTATTAATTACACCACGATTTCGACCAAAAACCTCAGTAAATTATTCGCTATAATAGACGCCAATATTGGAAGAAAACACAAGCACGTGATAAATAATTATTATTTGGGCTCTAGAGTGAAGAGGGTGATGATTGCACTTCACCTCTCTGAAGCATCAGCACGAGACTGCTTTGATATATGGTGCTCTCGCGCTGCTCATCTCCTGACGCGTGTGATATCCGGAGCGCTGCCAGCAGTGTGTGCTGGACTGCGGGGGGTTAGACACACCAAACCAATGACAAAGAACTGTGCATCCATCCATTGCATTCGAAGCAATATATTTACAATGTGATTGATTATTTATTTATTTATTTATTTATTTATTTACCTTAATTTGATTATTTGATAACACGCGATATTGTGAATATATCACGTGGCGCCTGAGATATGGACTAAAATGGATTGGGCACCGACTGATGAGCGATACAAGAGAGATGCTGCTGAGAGGTATGTCCAGTTCATGTGAGTCCTCGATGAAATCTTTGAAAATAAGTTTAAAACCCATGTTGGTCTTATATTTTGGTATAAATAAGTTGATGAAATGAAACGTTGTTTGTAATGTTGAGCAACTGCTTTGTCTCAAAACAGTTACCATGTGTTCCATGTTAAAGACGGTCTGTTTTATAAGCTACAAAGGGTTAATGAACAAAATAATGACCAAACCAATCACAACAGACCTCTCTGCACAATGTGTTTACAAGAAAATGCAGGTATCTGTTATGAATCACCCAAAGAGCCCAAATGTACAATTTAAATATGATTAAACTAATTTAATAGAAGAGCATAATTGATTTATCTGCTTTTGTTAACACTTTACAATAAGGTTACATTTGTTAACATTAGATAACATAAACTAACAATAAACAATACTTTTGCAGCATTTATTAATCTTGGTTAATGTTAATTTCAACATATAACACATTAGTAACACAAAGGTTGTATATGTTAACATTAGTTAATGCACTATGAACTAACATTAACTAACAATGAACAATTTGTATTTACTAGCATAGCATTAAAAAAGATGAATAAATACTGTAAATAAATATAAAGTTAATTGTTAGTTCATGATACCTAATGCATTAACTAATGTTATACCACGGGTCTGTTGAATGCTTGATTCTGATTGGTTGACGAATGTTCTTGGTTGACGGTGTGCAATTGTTTTTCAATTAAACGCACAGCTATGAAGTAGTTCCAGGTCTTGACTGCATAACGGTTCCATATCACTTCTCCAGATTATTTAGTTATTTCAAAGAGCCCTACAGGTTACCACAACAAAATAGCCAATTACAACAAAGACATTGGTTTTGACGTTGACTACTACCCCTGGAGTCGCGAGTTCGAATCCAGGGCGTGCTGAGAGTGACTCCAGCCAGGTCTCCTAAAAAACAAATTGTCCGGGTTGCTAGGGAGGGTAGAGTCACATGGGGTAACCTCCTCATGGTCGCTATAATGTGTGGTTCTCGCTCTCGGTGGGGAGCGTGGTGAGTTGTGCGTGGATGCCGTGAAGAATAGCGTGGGCCTCCACACGTGCTACGTCTCCGCGGTAATGCGCTCAACAAGCCACGTGATAAGATGCGCGGATTGACGGTCTCAGATGCGGAGGCAACTGAGATTCGTCCTCCGCCACCCGGATTGAGACGAGTCACTACGCCACCACGAGGACTTAGAGCGCATTGAGGATTAGGCATTCCAAATTGGGGAGAAAAGGGCAGAAAAAAAAAGAAGAAGAAGAAGAAAAAAAACGTCAAACAATGTCTATAATATCCTACATTTATTTGAATTTCGGTTGAAAAGCATCCTCGCACTCCTCGTCTCACCCGTACTTACACATGCTCACACACATACATACGCATGCACATGCACACACACACACATACACACACACACACATTGAGACTCGTTTCGCGCTCCCCACGACTTGATCAATACAATGGTTTCTGTTATCTTAAATAACTTTTAATATGTGAAACTTTTTATGTTTCAATGTATTTCGCTCTAATCAGCCTCACATAGCTATAATGGAAAGCACCGTACTAACCCTCCCCCTCTCTCTCTCTCTCGCTCGCACACACACACATGCATGCACTACCTTGTTACTCCAATGCCGAAAAGCAGCGCATCCTCCGTTGCTAGTTCTAAAGTGACGTTTTCAAACAAGCAACAAAGGCTTTAGCTGTACAAAGCTAGATAAACTTGATCAATAAAACAGTTTCTATATTATCAGAAACATCTGTGGGAAACACCCTCATGCTCCCCCTCCCCCTCTCTTAAGCTCTCACACACGTGGACACACATAAATGATACTTATTACACACACACTTACTCACAAGCGAAAAACAGCCATCATTTCAGCGTACACCTGCATCTCAGTGGGGTTGAAAACAGTTTTTAAGGTTTACAATGGAAATGTGGCGACACTTCACTGCTGCTGAGAAGTGCTTAAACTTACATCTTGGTGATTTTGAAGCGATGTTACTTCTGACGAGAGCTGCAACAAATAAAGGTAATCCCAGTAGCGATCTCTCTCAGTTTCTGAGCTTCTCTCTTTCAATCCCTCAAAAACAAACTCACACACAAACTCTCATACACATGCACAAACTTACTAACTTGTTACTCCAGTAAGTGCTCCAGTAAAGCACCACAAGCCTCGCTAACCTCCGTTGCTAGTTCTAAAGTGATGTTTTCGAAATAGCAACAAAGGCTTGAGCTGCATGAGAGCAAAACGCTGAATCCGTATCGGAAGCAAGTAGTTCCATTCACAAGAGTGTTTTAGGGACGAAAACCAGAAAATGTCTTGAGATAAAACCCTGAACGATGTATTAAGGTGTGGCAACCATGGTATAAGTGGAATAATTGACTCCGTCCCGTTGAATTATTGAAAAATAATGCACACCTGAGGTGTAACAGTCGCTCCGCTGCACGTTGTGACTGCACACCACCTCGGGTGTGCATTATTTTTCAATAATTCAATGGTCCATCGTCAATTATTCCTTACTTAACGAATGGAACCTTATTGTAAAGTGTTTCCATTAATATTATAAAAGTTTAAGTTTTTGTAAAAAGAGGTCAGGCTTGTTTATTTAGCTGATGTCTACAAGGTTTATTCATTCAGGGTTCAATGTTATTTAGCCAATTTAGCTCTCCACTATTTACATGAATGAAGAATAATTTGAATAAGGTAATGTCTATGTTGGTTATGGCCCTGCTTATGTGTTTAAACTGACATTGTTGGTCCTGTTAGATTGTTTTGACCGGACGTGATAGTAAACCACAGCTGTACAGGACATTACTAATGCTCATAATAGAAGTGTTGTGTGCTTGAGAGGGAGTTTATAGAGGTTATAGAGCACATTTATTTTCTTGTCAAGATTGCTGGTAAATGGTACAGCATGTGTGAGAGCAGCTGAACAATCAGCTCTCAATGTCGTTTCACACTTCTGTTAAGTTTGTACTGCTTGATGAGGATGAATGTTAAAAATGACTCTGATCATTACTTTCCTAACATTGCATCTGCTTCCTAATAACTCTCTAATTGTAAATGACATAATATTGTGTCCACCTCTAATTCTACTTTTCCAGTTGGATGCTTAGTAGGAGTTATACAACTTCATTAACAGCTTGTAAAAATGTGACAGAGTTAATTACACACAGACACATGCACATGTATGTATACAATAAAGGACACGTCCTGTTTCTAATCAGCCTGTCTGTTAACAGTGAGGGAATTGCCTGGGATTCATTTTATACAGATGGTAACCCAAAAGTTCCCTGTCATTGCTAGAAATACAATGTATTGTAGACATAGGAGCATGAACAATTTCCACCTATTAAATGATTAAATAATAACAGTCATAGCGCGCCTTCTCACATGCCATGTAATAGCCAGTAAATGTAACCATAACACGTTTATTATGAGGTCATAGCCTCTCAAAAGAAGATAGAATGGTTCCAAAATTCAACCCAGTTTATGCTTCAGAAATATTATGGGGGAAAAGAGTGCTCAGTTGTAATCAGTCTATATAGTCTATAAATAGAGATGTTGTGATGTAATAGCTGTTACGGTGTTTCACCTGCTCTCTGGGGTGAAATGCTCACTATGAAAGAATCCACTTTTATGATATAAAACGAACTGTTTGTAGTTGAGTTCTAGAGTACTGTGTGACTTGTGGTTCTCCATCATTTGCACAGCCAGCAGCTGGCTCTGGGCAGCTGTTCAAACACAGGGGTTTTAGATTGAAGGGTGGGAACATTGTGTAGTCTCAGTGGTAATTACAGGGTCACAGTGGCTCCTGGGTTAGACACACTACCTCTTTCTCGGTCTTTAAAAATATACTTAACTTTAGTGTGATTGCGAGTGTTTTCATACATTTCACATTTTCTTGGGTATCTTCTGGTTTGAAGACTTTTGATTGATCAATGTTTCTTTACTTCTATACCTTGAATGTAAAAAGCATCATGCCAGGTGAAATGTAATTAATAAATGGAGATGTTGTCACCTTTCATCTAAAAGCATCTTAAAGGGATAGTTGACCTCAAATGAAAATTATGTCATCATTTACTCTCTCTTATGTTGTTTCAAAACCAACCTGGTCTTATTGAAACACATTGCTATACGTATATTTTTGCAAAATGATTTTTATGTGGCTCGTTGTACATATCGTTGAAGTTTCCTGGTAAAATGAACACTAGAGGCGCTAAAACAACAATGATATCTGTTCCCTTTCACAGAAATTATCAGTTCATAAACACTTAATCTTTAGACTGGTTCCTTTCTTGACATCTTGTGACATCAAAACACTTGCTTACTGTTGTGCCACAGTTTTCAAACTGGGAGGCGCGCCTCACCAGGGGTGCGCCAACCCGATCTCATTAAAAGTCGTACATCATTTACGAGGTGGCTATTTCATGTGATGTCGCATGATTTTGTTCGCATAAACTCGTATGATTTCATCACGTGCAAATTCCCGGATGTCTAATGCAGAAGTAAGTGTGGGTTTCACGCATGAGGCGTTAAGAACATGCTTATTAATATGATGCCCTTACCCAAACCCCTTATCTAAACTTAACCATTCAGTAGAGTGTGTAAACATGATAGGAAGCTGTTGTATGTGACAGAATTAAGTAATTGTCACGTGTTAGATGTAAACGATGTCCAGCGACGTCATTGGCTGTATTAAAAGTCATGGGAATTAAAATGAGTGCAGAGTGCATATCATATGAATTAGCCAAATTTAGAAAAGTCGTTCGAATATTGCCGATTTCACTGTGAGAATGTGTTGCGTGCACCAGAGCTTGTCAGGGGAGGCGCGAAGATCGATGATGAATTCAAGTAAAATCAAAAGATACTTAAATACAATAAAAAAGTATTGTCAAGATAAATGAAAATTAATAACTTAATGGTCCATACTCCAGCATTATAGACCGTAGCTTTTTGCCGTATTAATACTATTAAATGCATATTGTGCGAGAGTGCATCCATGTACCAGTTGCGCGAGCACGAATCTCTCCACTCGCACGCTGATTTCCTTCGTTCTTGCACAAAACTGAACGCGTGCTCTTAAATATATGCGGCTCTATGAAATCTCCCTGCTCTTGCTCATAGAGTGCGTGTGCACACTCAAAATGTGTCCTGTGCACTCACGAATCTCTAATAAAGCCATATAGCTCAGCCTCTGTTCACCTGTCACGATGTGTCCATTGTTACGAGTTCAACATTATGTCGGGTGGATTTGGCTTCATGTGTTTGTGACAAGTGCTGTTTCACATAGAGACGGACATGTGATGTGAATTTATCACAAATATAGGCAAAAAACAGTTAAGTAATTCCTTTGTCATAAGGGCAAACATGTATTTTTTTATCAAAATAATGTAGAATACGGTTTCATAATATTAATAAAAATGTTCATTAATATTTAATCACGCACCAGTGTATGACGTATTGCCGAATGAGTCTGTCAGACTGAATTTAAGGTTATTGATGATCATATTGACCCATGCTTCACGGTTGGGATGGTGTTCTTCGGCTTGCAAGCCTCACCCTTTTTCCTCCAAACATAACTATGGTCATTATGGCCAAACAGTTCAATTTTTGTTTCATCAGACCAGAGGACATTTCTCCAAAAAGTAAGATCTTTGCTCGAAGTGTAATAAGGGCGACACACTCTCTCATGAGGTAAATAAATGACAGGAGATTGGAGGAACAGCGCATCTTTCTTGAATCTACAGGTGCAACTGTTAATATGTTTGCTCAGCAATCATTTAATAAAGATGTTTGAATTATACCCCATCTTGTATTCTGCATTATTATTATGATGCCTGTGATGTGCCTGGTGGAGACTGAGATGATACAAATCACTTCACACAGGACGCGCCGGTTTAGTGTAATAAAGTGCTTAGTGCTCGTAAGCAAACGCAACCGAACTATGAGCGCTTCTGTTACTCTAAGCATGAGGAGGAGTTTTGGAGAACAGAACCGCTATGAAAACACTGTAATAATGCTCTAACTTAATATAAACTGAGCAGAGTAGTGCAAATAATCTTTGAAGCAAGCAGACTATTCATTTATTGAAATAAATTGCAGCCCTGCGATTTAATAATCCCACAAAGTCATATCGCGATTTCGATTTTATTTTGATTAATTGTGCAGCCCTAATTTGAACTGTTTAAAAGTATTAACATTGATTTTTTGAACATGTACAAAAACCGGAACTGTCTCTTTAAGAAAATCGGCATTTCTGTAAAGAGCTTCTGTAAATGAGCACGTTAACAAGTGAGGACTCTGATGCTTTATACATCCATGCCATTTGTGATTTGAATTTAATGTTTATTTTTTGTTGTTTTTGATCAATAATTGTGTGTAAAGAAAAGAAAAAGTATTAACAGAGACATTATTTAATGACAAATGGGTCATTTGGATCTCATCTTTGGACATACGTTACATGGAACAACTTTTACTCTCAACACACAGTGAAAGGATCTCAATGCTGAATATTTTACCACTATAGTACACAATCACTGGTGAACGAAATCTGAACATTTACCAGCCAGTGGTTTATCACAGACATTTAGTCGCATAACACGAAATTTGTTTGCAAATGAGAGCAATTTAGTGGTGGGTTGCGCGTAGAGTAAAACATAGATCTTGGGATTTAAGAATCAATATTGAGATTGTTCAAATGAAGATCGTGATGCATTGGAAAATCTATATTTTTACCCAATCTTAATTTCACCTCAGAACTGTAATGATACATGTAAGCAACCACATAATCTCATTTTGCAATAATGTCACCATAGTCACATAATTTTCATGAGATCAGTCTCTCTAAAACTGTATGACTTTCTCTCTTCTGTGAAACACCAAAAGAGAACTGCGGTCACCATTCACTTTCATTGAATGAGAAAAAAAAAATTCTCCTTGTGTATTCTACAGAAAAAAAGGAGAGTCATACAGGTTTGGAACAACATGAGTATGAAAAAATGGTGACAGAATTTTCATATTTTTGTTAAACTAACCCTTTAAATCATTCTGAATGGAAAAGATACCTCATAAAGGTATGCTGGCCTCATACTGGCTTTCCTTGAAAGAGTAATGTGTGACATTTCCCAGGCCTTGCAAGAAGACAAACAACAGGCTTAATAAGGAATAAAACGTAGCTGATTATGAACGCATGACTCTTCCAATGTAAATTATTTAACAGGATGAAGATTTTGTGATTATGTTACATGACTAGCACAACACAGAACTCCTGGCCTGAATGGTATTTCTCGCTTTCCTTTTGGAGTTATTCTTCACCTCGGAAAAAAAATGTGTCATAACTGGTCAAAGGCAATTCAGCTTAGTTTAACAGCCCTGTGTGTGTGCGTGTGTGTGTGTGTGTGTTTTTTTTTTTTAACCTCTCAAATAGGTGATACACAAGACATGCATAAAATGTCATGCCATATCAGACACATTTTTAGTGAGAATGCATGCAATATGAAAATTATGTAAATATTCCTCTAACTTAACTGTTGTTATGCAACTCATCAGCCACTCCCCATCTGACTGGAAAAGACGTTATGGAATTTCTATTCTAGTCTCCTTGAATTCACACACAGTCAGGATTTTATAAATAATCATGAGGCAAGACAAGAGCTCACAATTATGTCTGTGCTATGTATATAACTTTTGCCTTGTCTTCAGCTTGGCTGGCTTTTTTCAAAGCCTTCTTGAACTTAGCAATGCAAGATTCCCCATTGTCAGTGGAAAGAGATAATCTTTTTAAATCCTGTGTTTCACCTACAGACCTGTCTGAACCTGTGTCCCTTACTCAGAGATATAGCTCCTCCTCTCAGCCATCTCCCATAGACACTAACTGCCAGGGGCGAATAGTCCATTTGCAACTAAAAGGATGCTCCTCGTGCCTGGGCAGGAAGGCCCTGTGTGGTTTGTACCGGTTGGAAACCACACTCACACCCTCCTCCCCACACATACACTCTTACACAGAGAAACCTGTCTTTGAGCATTCAAGAACAGTTCAGTCTTTCAGGACAAGCCATTGGCGCTCGGTGTGTGTGTGTACCCTCACCTCTGTGTTGTTTACCACTTACCAACCTTGTGTGTGTTTCACTGACTCCTGGTTTGGCCTTGCCACGTCAAATTACAGTCTCCTGCCTGCTGTCCAGAGAGAAAAAGTGGCTCTGCTTTACGTGTATGTGTGTGCTTGTGTTTGGTTGGACTCCTGACCAGTCTGGTCTATGGAAATGAAGAGTTCTTCTCTAAAAGACTGGACTGAGACCAGAGCTGCAGAGAGCCTGGCTGTTTCCCTCTTTAGAAGCTGAGCAGTAGAGTTTGTTCCTGTCTGTTCTTTTTCAACTTTTGTGTGGTTTGGAGGCAGTGAAGATGAGTGGATTTCTGTATCGTGGCAGGTAAGGTGTTTGCTTTTGACAGAGCAGGAACTATATACTTCAGAAATGTTGCGAGACTTGAGAGAAAACAGCTTGTGTTCTGTTTTGGATGAATTTTAGTTCTTCTTTGTATGGCAGTAACATTCCGCAATGTCTTTGAGACATGCTTGTTGTTAAAATATGAAACCAGACATGACTTGGAAATTGCATTAATTAAAAAAAATGTGGAGGTACTATGTCTGGTTTGCTTGACTCACACTAAACCGCAAATCATTACATTGGTACATTTGACAGAAGTCAATAAATTTGGATTCTACTGCTGTACAACTGCAACAGCTAACTGTTTATTATTCAACTCTAAAATAATGGGAATGCTGTAGACCAGTGTTTTCTATTCTGGTCCTGGAGTTCTCCCAACACTGCACATTTTGTATGTGTTCCTTATTTGACACACTCAATTTGATTCATAAGTACTTTACTAGTGAGTTAATGAATTGAATCAGGTGTGTTAGATAAAGGAGACTTCCAAAATGTGCTGTATTGTGGGTACTGTTGGACCACAATTGGGGAAAATACTGCTCTAGTCTAGACTATGATCCTCCGTTTATGTAGTACCACTGTTTAAATAACAACATTCTCATCTGGGCAAAAGATTTGACTATTTGTCATTGTGGGGGAGTTGGTTTCTCAGCTGACCGGGGTTGGTCAATCACCAGTGTGACTATGAATGACCCAGAGCAGGTGATCATGGCTCATGGATCTTCCTGACCTCTCAGGGTATTGGACTTGTCATGTTTTTTTGTATTTGTGAAGAAGCTGGATGGAAAGTTTTCCTTTACCATGGAAAATCCTGATGCAATCGTGCCTTTTTACAGGAACAAAAGGGGAACATTACAAACTCATTTACATAGACCCATCCCCCACAAAATGTGCACCTTAGTGGTGGATTCGCAGACATGGTGAAGTTGTTGATACTCTCAGCAGTCCTCAGTCAGCTGTGGATGGAAAACCATTTGTTTGTTACTTTGCCTGTTCAACCCTTCTGTTGAAGATGTCTCTGTGGGGCTATAATGCAATATGAGATTGATGTCATATTGCTCTTTGGAGACATGGAGATCTTTGAAGTGGTTTGATGTGCATCATGTAAATTAAGCGTGCTGTAAAACTCCTGCTTCTTTGTCTCGGAGTTCAAAGCGAGGAAATTTAACGGCCCCATCTATCACACTATATCTGGCCTGTGTTATTGTCTGAGCCCATTTATCTGATAAGTGTTAATAGCTAATGTGTGACAGTCATTATCTAATGGGTCTTCAGGAAGGGACTGCTGCTGCCTTGCTGCCTAATCAATTAATGGTTTAAATGACAGTGTTTTTGGATTAATGGAACTCTTAAGAAAACTGGTCTCTGAACAGTTTAAAAAGCACCTTATTTCATCCTACCTCATTATACAGCCTTCAAAGGCAGCATTTTCCTGTTTTTGGACGCAGCCTTTGACTTCAGGTTACAGTTTAAATTAGGCGCATGAGCGGTGCGTGCAGTGCTGCAGCCAGTGAGAGGAGAGACGCCTTGCCTCGCTTCCACGCAGCACACGCTGAAGTCAGTGGACAACATGTTGAAAATGCACTGTAAACCTATTTATCACAATCACACTCTTTTACAACAAAGGCTTTTATGACTCAACATAAATTACTGTACTGAAATACTCACTCATTGACTTAAAAAAGACATCTTGATGCAAGTTAATCACCCAGTAACAGGCACGCAATACTTTGCTCAAGTAAACTTGATTTCATGACTGTTTAGTTTATAAAATAATTCAATTACCCACTCTCGATAAACATCTGATTATTTATATCCTTCATCCCAGGAAAACTTTGATGTAGTTGTTTGGGGTGTAACGATTCACTCATCTCACGATACGGTTCGGTTCACGATTCGGTTAAACTAAGCCTGAATCAAGAAAAGTTATGACTGAAAGTTTTTTATTATTATTATTACTTTATAGACATATGCAATTCAGTTAGTTTCCTTAAAATTGTAGCTAAATGTACTGTTCTTAAAAGTGCTAAATGATCCATCAGAGATGTACTTGAACTAACAATCTGCCCAGAACATGGCAATGGACACCAAATGGAAATATTAGCTAATAATTTTGCTTACTGAAAATACAGAATTATGTTGGATACATATGCTGGTTACACACTGTCACTGATACATTTCAAATATTTTAAATAAAAAAAATATTTTTCTAAAAAAGCATTGTCTCTGATTACATCTAAATATTCTTTAAAAAAAATACATATTTAATGGAAATACATGATTATCTAGTTAAATAATAATCATTTACTGATGAAATTAAATCAGATATGACATTTGACATTAAGATTATATTCCCCCATAGCATTATTATACCTAATATTCAGCATTATATATAGTAGATTAATATGGCACTCTCATTCAACCTCTGTAAACTTAAATTTTTTCTCGCGCAGTCAGAGCAGATCACTCTCACGCTTCAAACAGACATTCAATCCGTCGCGCTGAAAAGGTGTGTCTCTCTCCTACTGCTGGTTTCAGTTTCAGATTTCGCAGTTTCAGCTGAACTCAATGTACAACACCTGTGGTTGCTAGTGTGCAATCATATTTTAGAGCTCCTTGTGTGCAATGAAGCGATTTCCAATTGTATGCTGGTGTTAAGTAGGCTTAGGATGTCGCCCATATTGGATAGAACAGACGCTAAAATAATTAAAAATTTTTTTTAAAAAGGCCCAGCTCCACAGTGCCCATCATCACATTTTTGAACCGCGATGTATCGTGCCATGATAAAACATTACACCCCTAGTGGTTACCAAAAATCACTTTTTTAAACAGTACAGATGCGATGAAAACTTAAAGCGTGTCTCATGATCAAAAGCATAGGTTTGTACTTGCTATATTATTTGTACCCCCAAAATCTACACCCCTGCTACTGATGATGATTGTTGGTGCCAGACGGGCTGGTTTGAGTATTTCTGTAACTGCTGATCTCCTGGGATTTTCACATGCAACAGTCTCTAGAGTGTATAGAGAATGGTGCGAAAAAACAAAACAACCAGTTCTGTGGATGTAAATGCCTTGTTGAAGAGAGAGGTCAACGGAGAATGTCCAGACTGGTTTGAGCTGACTGAAAGGTTATAGTAACTCATATAACCACTCTGTACAATTGTAGTGAGCAGAATAGCATTTTAGAATGCACAACATGTCGAACCTTGAGGTGGATGGGCTACAACAGCAGAAGACCACGTTGGGTTCCACTTCTGTCAGCCAAGAACAGAAAACTGAGGCTGCAGTGGGCCTACCATTTGTGCACCTCAGCAGAAATCCAGATTTGTCAGACCAGGCGATGTTTTTTCAATCATCTATTGTCCAGTTTTGGTGAGCCTGTGCCCACTGCAGCCTCAATTTCCTGTTCTAAGCTGACAGAAGTGGTGCCCGGAAGGGTCTTCTGCTGCTGTAGCCCATCCGCCTCAATGTTCGATGTGTTTTCTGCATAGAATTGTTGTTACATGTGGTTATTTGGGTTACTGTCACCTTCCTGTCAGCTTGGACCAGTCTGGCCATTCTCCTCTGACCTCTGTCATTAACAAGCCATTTTCGCCCACAGAACTGCCACTCGCTGGATGTTTTTTGTTTTTCGCACCATTCTCTTTACACTCTAGAAACTGTTTTGCGTGAAAATTCCAGGAGATCAGCAGTTACAAAAATACTCAAACAAGCCCATCTGGCACCAGCAATCATGCTATGGTCTAAATCACTGAGATCACATTTTTTACACATTCTGGTGGTTGATGTGAACATTAACTGAAGCTCCTGACCCATATCTGCATGGTTTTATAGATTACACTGCTGCCACACGATTGGTTGATTAGATAATCGCATGAATATGTAGATGTACAAGTGTACCTAATAAAGTGGCCGGTGAGTGTATGTGTGTCTTTGGATACTTTGTTTTATGTTATTTCCGTTAAAGGAATTGTAAAATTAGCACAATCCTCTGAGTAGCATGCTAGCAGCTAAAAGTTTGTTTACAAATTGCGGCTGCAGACACCTTGTGTTTCTCAAAGCTATTTGTGCGTCATAGGTTTTTGACCAATCACAAGCTGCAGCACCTCCCACAGTCCCTGTATGTGCCAAAAGTACCTACTCTGGAGTTAAAATGGGCTCAGTAGTTCCTCAGGCTCGAATGCGATGAAAAGTACTAGTCTCAGGGAAAAGAATCTAAAACAGGCTTTAGTCCCTGCAGTGGAAAATGGCCTTTAGTGAGTTAGCCATTTAAAACAAGAGCGTTGCAGTTGGATGCCTGTGGTATTTGAGACATGTGAAAGAATGAGCATACACTATTAGCCTATTATAGTGTCACATACTTAAAATTAGACATTAACTAATACAGAAACAAACATCTGATTCTTAGCTATCTCATGACAACAGTCAGTATATGATAATTGCTTTATGCTATTAAATACAATGGAAAAACAATACATATGTGTCTGTCTGTCTCTCTGTCTGCCTGTCTGTCTGTCTGGATGTATAAGTTAAGCACTCAAGCATTAAGTGCATGTGGAAGATGTGCACATCTATCACAAATGTCCTTTTTTATATCAGTTTGAGCTGATGATTTGTAATCTGAGCTGCGTTGTATAGCCTGTGGGCACTAATCAATAAGAATGTGATTTGGAGGTTAAATATTAATGTTTGGAGGAACTGTGCTTACTGAGCACTGAGCACTTTGCTAATATCGTTTGTCATGTTTTTACATTATAATGTAGAAAAATAAGAGCCATTTTAATTTTTTTTTTTTTGTGTAAGATGGTACATAGGCTTGAGTATTTGTTATCTATTAACATGAAGCTGATGCTACTTACAGTATGGTGAGGGAGGCCGCAGACATTCAACCCAGAAACAGGCAGTAAAAAATGACTGTTAAACTCTGGTAAAGGGATAGCTGGTAAAGGGATAGCTCACATAAAAATAATCATCATTTACCCCCTTTTATGTCATTTAAAACCCATATGATTTTTTATAGATGAAACACAAAAGGAGAGGTTATGCAGAATGTTAGGAATTGACAGCCTCAATTACCATTTACTTTGTGTGGAAAAAGATGCAATAAAAGTGAATGGTGACTGAGACTAAGACATGGATTCCCCCTTCAGAGACTGAAATGGCACTGGACTTGTCTAATTTGTACTACAGAAATGATCAAACAGAAGCAATTTTTTTGTTGTATATTACAGGCACTATAATGAAAGTAAAGCTGCCCGGCCGAGGAGCATGATCAACATGGGTGGTAAGTATATTCTTCCAGAACGACTTCCATTGATGTCTAGGATAGATGCACCAATTTTTCAGAGATTTGCAAACGTACACTTATTTTTAAGCAATAACACACAAACAACAGCAACGTGCTTTTATTAAGTACAAATGAATGATTGTGAGTGGGATATTGCTTGTAAACAACAGAAGTTAAAATAAAAAGAAGTTAATATAAAGTAACTGACATTTCAAGCACTATTTTGGTTATTTTTGCTCTGCCAACAAAAATAGTTCCAAAAGAAGCCAAAATGTTGTAAATAGAGAATAGTGGAGTGATAGAAACAGTGAAGCGTTCCAGTGCTGTTATTTGATATATCAGCACTTTTGGAACATACTTTTTGTCAAGGTGAATTAGAGGACCAGAACAAACTATTATATAATTGACCTTATTAAACAAATAGTTCTGACTCTAAATTGTAATTGGATGAGCTGCATTCAAAGCAATTGTAAAATGTTAAGAAACTCTTCCTTGTGTCCCTTCTATGAAGTGCACTGATAGAAAAGCATGGCAGTGACATTCTAAAACATTTTGAATCCCTCTGATCCCTGTTGCTTTGATGTGTTGCCCCTTTCTGAAGACAATTTGGTAGAAAACCTCCTCAGAAAACATACAGTATATAAGCACATATTTATGAGTTGCTAATAAGGCTAATGGCCAAACTATGTTTAACTAAATGTTCCACAAAACCCCTTGACAGACATGTTTGGCATTTCTCTGGCATGGAAAATGTCTCTAGTGCAACAGTCCTCTAACATGCAGTTTTCTCCAGTACGCCTACTGGCTCTTTTCCAATACACATCACTGGCACATATTAAATAAAAGTCCTTTAATAAGCTTTAATGAGGCCATGCCATGGTTTTAAAGAACTGCCAGAAGTTTAAACTTTGCCAGTGTTGCTGTTATTATGCTCTCTGGGGGACTCTTCTCTCCTGATGCTGGGAAAAAACGAAAAATTTTGTAGCCTTGTTCCTGGAATTTTCCTGGTAATACTTTTACTGTAATGTTTTGGCACAGTTCTGAGCATGCATGTAGATGTTTTTGTAGGCCTATATGTGCGCATTAATGAGTGTATATGTTATAATTAGAGTTGTACGTTTTTAAAAGAATAGTTCATGCAAAAATGAAAATTCTGTCATTATTTACTCACCCTCATGTCGTTTCGAACGCAATAGAAGTATCATAAATTTAGTTCATGTGTTAATCACATCTTGCCATACAACAACAGTTCATTGACCAGAGACTGTCAAGCTCTAAAATGGACAAGAAAACATCATAAAATTAGTTCATATAGCTCATTTCCTGAAAACATTTATTGAAAATCTTCACCTCTGCTGAAGGTTACGTCTAGCCTGCGAAAATGGTCTAGTTGCAAGTTTTAGGGCTTGTGATATTCCTTTAATATAAAACTGTTGATTAGTGCCCTTTGTAAAACTTTATAAAGTTTTTGTTAAAAGTTTTGTTTTTTCTAACTCTTGGTTGTATTTTAACAGATTCCTCCAGTGAAGACACAGAAAAGAGCTCTGTACTGCAGACACATAGCCTCAGAGAGTTTGAGCAGGTAGGTGCTTGCTACTGATTTCCTGAAAAGAGCTTTTACATTCTGCTGATAATATGTGAAAAACATTTGTCAAGCCTCTGAGCGCTGGTCGTTGGTTTGAGAATGTAGATCTTTGGCGTTTACATGCAAAAAAAGTGATTCAGTGAACCAAAGGAGAACCAAAAATGAAAGTTCCATCATCATCATTTACTCAACCTCATGTTGTTCCAAACCCATACGACATTAATTTTTCAGTGGAACACAAAATATTATGAAAACTACAGAGTTTTCATTTTTGGGCAAATTATCCCTTTAAAACACAGATGCAAATACTTTTTCTTTGTTGTCCACAAATGGTTTAAGGAATCAGAACTGTCCTCTGATTGCTCAGATAATAGTTGAGTGTGTCAGTTCTGGCATGTTCTGGCATGTTAATATGCCATCATGTTGTCTTGTTTCATTCTAGGAAGGATTTCGAACAGCTTCACTATTGACAAGTTCTTTCAGCCTGTTGTCCTCTCTAATCAGATTTACTCTTGCTGTTGTCCTGTAAACAAAAAGGAATCCATCATGTTTCCCAACAGCTATGTATGTATGAATACAATCGAGTAAAATTTCATTTAGGTTTTTAGCTTTTTTATGTGCTTTCAATAAATCACACTCTGGAGCAGAGCAGGATCTGGAATGCCTGCTGTACACACACTGCTGTATCTGTATGTGAAAGACTTTCTGGGAAGGAAGCCAGCATATTATGCCTGTGATATAACTTCAGCCTTGCTACCTTTAATTAGGAGAGGCCTCTGTGAAAGACTGCAGTTTTTTTCTTCTTCTGAAGAGTTTGGGTGTGTATGTGTGGGGTTTTGGAAAGAAGATCACTTTGAGACACCAAAGAGAAAGAGAAGGATCTTGAGATGGTAGACATATTATCAGTGGACTTTATAAAAGGGTCTTCAGGTCAAGAAAAATGATTTGCATTTTAAGCATGGTCAATGATAACATGCGTATATAACCATATTGATATATTTAAATAGTTTGTTTTGATGCTTGCATTGCATAGCCATTAAAACAATTGATATTGATGTACAAAGTCATAAACTTGTACATTACATTGTGATTTAACTTCACTAACCAAACTTTGGCTTTATAACTGTAGTGTTGGATGAAGTTAATTGTTATTGTTTTAATGCATATTCTCACATTAGTTTGAGCTCAAACAATTGGCAGACCCCCTACAATACTATCGAGGACCCCTTGTTTGATGACCCCTGCTGCATAACAAAGATTTCAGTTAAATCTTAAGTGTTAGCCATTGTTTTCTAAGTGGTCCATTTATTTCACATCTGATTTTCTCAGACTTATCCACAGCTTAATTTTCACGAATCTGCATATTCAAAGCTTCCACAACAGGAATCTCATCTCATGTTGCTCTTAATTGATGCAGTTTGTTATGGACGTTGTACCATTTTACTTATCAATGGTCCAGTGGCGGCATTTCACAAAAACCCAGGGTATGGCCAGGGGTTAATTTTAAATTAGGGGGAATCCTAACAACTCTCCTGCCCTCTGTCATATCAGAGTAACAGAAACATAAAAGCACAAAATTGAAATTAAAAAATTTATGACTATTTAAAATGCGCTTTTAAAGCTGCTGCATGCAATTTCTGCAGCCCGACTCCATTACTGATTTAATTTCCATAAACCAGGTAAAGAACTAAACTCCGCACAATCCTGAAGTGGGATCCAATCAAAGATGTCGCTGTTACAATGTAAACAGAGCTCATCAGTGACCTCCCGCTACCATAAATCATTGCTATTGACGGACCCTTCCTGCCGGTGTCATGCTCAGATTGAATTCTGTTCTATGAAGAATTATCTTGAATAAGCATCTTAATGAGGTGTATATTTCCCCGTTTTTGTCTGCGTGCTACGGGTTGGCAATTCATACTCCATATGCAATATGGAGTATGAATTGGCCATATGCAAACGCCGCCCCTGCAATTGTCCATTTTTGCTGTATTTTTAAGTTCTCAGTGTTGTGTCTCTTCGTGTGCATGTATGTGGAAATTTTAAATGAGTTAGTAGAGATCTTTTCTCCATAGATTAAATAATCATGCTATTGAACACAGTCGGCTTCCAGCCTATATTCCACAGAAATGTCAGTTTGAAACGCCAATCCATTCCACACTCGCTCAGCGAAATATGAATCTGCCAAAATATCATTTGTAACTGTCAAACAACTCAGCAGCATGTGATTGGAAGGTGAAGAAGTTAAAAGTAAGAAAAAAACTCTAAACACACTTCTTCAAATAGCCCCATTTGCTGTATTTAAGAAATTGAAAGCATATGGCTGCCTGTGAAGTTATTCATACTGTCCTCAAAAGCACTTACATTCATATGAAAAGAAGGTTTGTGTATAATTTGTGCTATTAAAACCTCAAGACAAATTACAATGGCTAATCTGTTATTTTGCCCTTATTTTGAAGACTTGGCAGGATTGTGTAGTTTTTTGACCGGCTTTGTCACGACCAGATCGTTGCATCTCATTGTGGCCTAGCCCTCCGTGTACCTCCATTGTGGCCTGGACCTTCGTGTACCTTTCAGCAACTAGTCACCAAAATTCAGAAGGCAACAGAAAACAAGAGCCTTTTGAGAGCTTCAGAGCTCGTCCTCTGCCACACTCTTTCATTTTGTTTTTCATTCGGATAGAAAATAGGTCAGAATTTTCCGCATGAAGAGCAACACATGCCTTGAAGCATTTGTGCTTTTTTTGCTCTCCATGTCTGATTCATGTCACAGAGGCAAAATCACTGAAGGTCTAATTGCTAATACTTACTGAAACACCCCCAGCAGAGGTAATACACAAAACTGGGGCAAATGCACCATACAGTTGCACCACTTCTGCATGCTATATTTCAATGCATAAAACTTGTATTTGTTAATATTGCTTTTATTGTAATTCAGCTTTACCATGTGCTATGAGTATTTACATTAAGTAACTGACATTCTTTTCAGTGCATACATGCCTTTCTATTCAAACGAGGCTTATTGTAGAATGCGCTTTATTCACAAAAGTCAGCGCTGTTTTGCCTGCCGCAATTAATGTTCATTTTATAAATAATTATTTGTCTTTAGGTGATTAAAGGAATTGTATTAAAAAGAGATGTTTGTGTACATTTTCTATTGATCATGGCATCAGTAATTAAAGGATGTAGAAAAGCATTACAACTGGTTATATATTTATACGTGCTGTGTAATTAAGCTCGCTTTCGGCTATCCTAGAGTCGATTCAGGTGCCTGGATCACAATCGGTACGATTACATGCATTTTAAAAGTTCAGTCGAACTAAAAAAATTATTTATCTTTTTAAAATGTCATGTAAATGCTTTAGTCCAACTGAAATCGCACCTGTCCTGTTTTTGCGAAATCGGACTAACAGAGCTTGATAATACGATTGTAGCTCAACTTCATCCAGCATGTATACTCGTTAATCAGACCACAGCTGGCCTCTGCATTTTAGCCACTGAAAGTAACTGAAATGACCACATCCTTTAAAATGTTGGGGGAAAAATGCCCTCGTAATGAATTGTAACATCTACTGTTCTGAATATCCTATTCTAGATAAATTAAATCAGTCAAATTAGTTCAAATAAATTAACCTTGTTGAGTATTTAGAACATTCTCTTTCTTTGTTTTCACAAAACTGACACCTTTTAAGTAAACTGAATTGTTTTGAGTTTAATGAACTTGTCTCAGGAACTTAAATTTAACTAGGTATTTCTATTTCCCAGCATGCTTTGCATGGCACTCGAAAGTGAGAGTAAATGTCAAAATAAAGTGTTATATAATGTGTCTTTGTGCAAGATGAATGTAAAAGGGGGACGTGTTTAATATTTTGTTATGTTATTTAGAAGAGTATCTGTTAGGTTTAAGTTTTGGGGGGTTACCATTACGGTGAATAGTGGAGTTTAAGCTTGGCTTCAGTACAGGTACAATTTAAGCTTGTTCTACAATACATTGCTTAACTTGTTGAGTAGTTGTTATGCTAATCAAAGCATAGTGTTTCCAATTAGTATGCATTTAACATGCTAGTGTTCGATGTACTAATTAGCTCTAGCTAGTTAAGTTTTCTGTACTTTAAGTTGAGCTAACATGGTCATTTTAAGTTTAGCCAAAGAGTTAAATTTAAAGTTAAAAATCCTTAAAATATTTCAGATTGAGCGCAATTAACAGAGCAGTCTGTACTGCAGATATTTGCAGCACATCTATGTTTTCAGAGGCCGTTGTGGTTGAGTGAATCTTTGGAGCCAAGTGGCTGGGTGTGCCAGCAGAACCACATTGGATATCATAGACCACTGGCTCATATCTGTTCAGTCAGATTATAACAGCTGACATGTTGCCTTTCTATGGAACTCTCTCTCTCTCTCTCTCTCTCTTTCTCTCTCATCTTACTAAAATTCATCTGGATTGTTGGGTTATTATTCTCTGACATGAGAGTGATACTTGATACAGTTAGTCTAAATTGCTTTCATTTCCAATATAGAGAGCCTGGGAGGAGATGGGGAGAGAGAAGATTCTGAATCTTGCATGGGAGGTTTTTTGTTGGATTTGGGTTGGGGTAGAGAGAGCTGCAAGCCTCATGTCTTTCTAGCACTACTGCCCTCTACTGGTTTGTTTCAAAACAATGAATTTCATCCACCCTCTGACCCCATTTCTTCTTTGTTTCAATCCACTGATCAGCACTATCAAGCATTCAGTGAGATAGCAGGGCCAGACTGCTTAATTTGAGCCAGATCTTCATAGTAAATCAGTTGTCCGCATCAGAGGGACAGAGCCATCATGCTGAGTAAATTATGGAGACAGTCATGGTTGATAATGATAATGTATTGTTGGATCTAATCCGCACCATGCCTGTCTTGTGTTTCTGCCTTGTGTTGCTTTCACTACTGCTGATGTCCTACCACTATATACCCACTATATTCCACAGATCACCCCTATTTGTTGTTCAGTTTGGTAAGGTAAATTATTGTGTTGTATTAATCCCAAAACTGGAGTAGTCGATACCGATAACAGTGACATTTTACTATTCTCTATACCAATTTCAATACCAGTGCAATATTCAGCAGTAACTAATATGCTATATTTAAATAATTTCTGTATTAAATGATAATTTTGATACAAATATCAACAAATTAAATGAAAACACAGAAAATGCACATAAATACACATAAGCATCTATGGTTAAGACTTGTATTGTTAGAAAAAAAAAAAAGTCTCCCTGGGACGACCTACTGGTACTTTTGAATCCCTGGCCTGAAGTATTGGAAAAAAACTGCATTGATCACCATCGATGGTATAACGTAATTGGGAATCTCTGCAGGAAAATGCCTTTTCAGAGTATTGATGTTATAAATGTTTGATGTAGCCTGAGGTCTGGTTGATGGATCAGGTTTCAAGCTTTCTGCTGTGAAATCATATCTATTTCAAGCCATATGCACATTGTTCACAGATTGGGTATTGTGCAAATTTCCTAAAAGAGGTGTGTGTTTAAGTATATTTGTGTCCATATAGGTATAAAAGTATGTGCATTTGGAATTTATAAGCCATCTGCATTTCAATATTTGTACTATTCCCTGAGGCCATATGGGACCAATTACAGAAAAAATATGCAGGGAGGAAAAAAAATGGAAAAGCCATATTTTTATGAATTGCTTCAGCACTTAGAGGCAGACCTAATGCTGCAATTATTGTACAATAAAGCAAAGACATTTACTAAGGTCAAAGAACCAGTAAAGCAAACTATACTCTGTAAATCTTGACAGTGGCTTGCCAAATTGCACAGCAGAGTTGGATCTACAAATGAAGAAACATTCAAATTTACAGATTTAATGAGATCTAGGATGATGAATGAACTGTGGTCAGATTCCTGAATGACAAAAAGATAGGTTGAGTCTTTTTCCCTATTTAAAATGCTCCTAAATCATGAACAAACTGTTTTTAATTAAATGTAACCTGTCTTTTGTGTATGCTATAGCTCTCATTTATAAATGTCTATAAATAGGAACAAGTGCTGTAGGCCAGACTGAAAAACAGATCTCCTTTCTCTGACCCTTACAGCAACAATAGCAGAAGGGCTTTGAAGAGAAGAAAAGCATTTTATGCATTTGCTTTTATTTAACTTCTGTGTTTCTGCATATAGCTACAGATAACAAGTGATGAAAATTTGGATAATTTGGATTATGTGGACAATCTCTTTCCATGTTTTTCCTCTCAGATTTTTTTTTTTTTTTTTTATTGGCAACATAGTTTACCGTAATTTAAAGGAGATTAATAAAATATTTTCGATGTTAAAATATTTTGTTATCCCAGCTTAATAAGCAGAGACAACTATGAGTAAACCATTTGTAGGTTGATTCCCCAAAAGTGTAAATTCTGTGGCTCTGTGACGCTACATTACTGTTTATTTGAGCATCCTGACCAACACGACACAGAAACATTTGTCCAACCATGACATTGGTATGAGACTTTCTGTTTGTCTGTCCAATGGAAGATGAGGGGGGTGTTTGAAAACCTGTTTGCAGTTCTGTTTGGTGATGGTAGTGGCACAGAAATTACACTTCGGGCCTTATTTTAAGAGTGCTAGCGCTAAGCACAGCACTATGCCATAAGTCATACACGCAAAGTCAGTGGGCATGGCCAGGAAGTATTGATATTTTTGTGCAAGCATGCTCCAAGTCTAGGCCCAAGTGGGTTTGGTGAAATCTCGGGCACAAAGCGCTAATGGGCTGGTTCAAGTGCAATTTAATTTTGAGGTTCTTCTCCAGCATGTCTACGTCCTATTATGTAGTCCATTCCCTGACAAGCACCAGCGATATAAATAAAGACAGCACATTCATAAGAAGCTGATAGTGTAAATAGACTGAATGCAATGAATTAGAAGAAAAGAAATATGGATGTACATTCTTTTGTGCATTAATTGCGTCCCTGTTGTATGTTAGGCATATTTCTATGACAGTGACATGCTCCTTTTATAGGCTACGCATGGAAAATGTGGTTCTTGTCAGGATTTGGATTTATGCTCCATTACATGATAGAGAATGTAGTGTTATTGAATGCACTGTAAGTATTATTAATCCTTTTCATCTAGACACACAAATCATGGCTAGTATTAACAGTGATTGTATCCACCTTCTAGGTTAGACTAAATTAAACCAAAAATATTTCTAAATTCATTACACTTCAAACAAAATAAAAATATAATCAAAATAACGATGTGGCAAAAAAAATCATACCAAATCCAAACATATTACCTCCTCAAGCCCCTTTGAAAGTGATTTAAAAATTACTCTAAGACAACAAGTGGAAAAATACTAATAGATCAGAAGGTGTCTCAGGCTCTCAAGATCGACCCCTAGTGTCACTACATCGACACAACGTCGAGTGAGTGACAGAAGGGGAACAGACATGCTTTTGAAATATCTTAGTACAATGATCTATTTCTCAGGAAAATAGCAAATTGCGCTTTGCGCCACTTCATTTACATACAAGCCACCCACATTTTCCGCTCATTTGCTCTTAGAATTAGCAGTTTCATGAAAATTTGATCAGACATTGCGCATTGTCGTCTTTGCGCACTCATGAAAATAGAGCCCTTTATCTTCACCGATTACCACCGAAAACTAATTTGGACTAGTCCCTTAGTTTATAAAATGAACATAAAAACAAGGTGTATAGTTTTACATTTATTCTCAATGCATTTCTAAACACGTTTTCCATTCTTTTTGACAAAATGAGAGACGAGTCGAAATTATTTTCTGTGGTTAATGACAACACGCCACAGATATAGTGTTTAAGAGCTATTTAACCCAGAATTTTCCTTAAGATTTTCATAAAATCGCATGCCTCATCAATCAGTTCTTGATGAACTATTTGATTTCTCTGTCTCATGAGTCCACAATTTTTGTGTCTCACCTTAAATCTCCACCAAAAAAGTAAGTGAGAACTCATCTGCGATATGCACACTGGCCCCTGTGCACTTTGCCATTACAGTTCTCTCAGTCCTACTATGCCAAAACAGAAAATTGCAGCTAAAGAATGTTGCATGTACTGTTTGTTTTTCTATGCTTGTACATGATCTCATCCCACCTCACATTTAGTGGGCTATCTATGAACTCATTGTTGAATTGGGTGGAGCAGAATTGGGTTCATATTTTTTTATATTTAATCTGTTTATCCTGCAGATGTTTAGCTGTTGGGCTCTTCAAACAATGCTGTTTTGTTCCAGTCTTTAGTGGTTTGCCTCTTCATTCCGTTTTCTGATTCTGTAGTTTGCGTTACATATTCTGACATCTTGCCAATGCTCCAATGTTCTTTAGTTTCTCTGTCTTTGCCATGGTTGTGCTCTTGCGTGGTAGTTTGGAATGGTAATAATGCTAATTTCACTGGAGGCACTCTTTCCTGAGGGAATCTTAAAGGCCGTGAGATCATATTTTGAGATCTCAGTCCAGTTTTGACATCAAAAGTGCAGGCCTGCATGTTTTCAGGCGAGGCCGTAATCCGATTTTGAAAATATACCTAGTGTCTGCTTTAATGAGCTAACTCAAGTGCACCTTACCCCCCTGTGAAAATATCCTAACTGCCTACGAAATACAAGAATTGAACCATCAAACCCTTGTTAAAGCACTCGGAGCTCATTGGATGATGCTGTGCAGCTGAAGCACAGAGCCATTATACGTTCTGGCTGGTTCTGTTGAAACGGTGGGCCTAAGAGGCCTGGGATGACTGAATAACAGTGTTTGTAAATACCACTCCAATTATTGGTAATGTGCCGCTAATAGGAACCAGATGAAGGTTTATTTCATTTGTCAGGAAGGTCAAATTAAAAAGAGCAAGGCTCTCCGCTTTAGCCAAAGACATGGAGCCGCACTGAGTCTGTACAGAACTCTGATGCCAGCGTGTTTGTGTTATTCTTGTTGATTTTTGAAGGCCATAATCAAACATTTAGCTGGTCAGGAAATGCCGGGGGTGGACTTATACTCTTTCTAATCAGATTTTATACTATTTTTCCACATCTCTTAAATGGAGCATACAACTATGACGGAATAAATCAGATCAAGATTTTTCATTTCTGAAAAAATAGGAGAAATAATTTATGGTTTAAACTACTTAAATCTCAAGCCAGTTAGATAAGTAGTCTAATGTCATGTGTTAATGCAGGAAAATGATTGCCTAAAGCTTAAATATCAACAAGTATCTTTGCTGCATCCCTATACATTTGCACTGCACAGTAGACCATTTCTGGGATTTGGGTACGGACCATGACAGGTTTAAAACAAGCCTTTTACTTTTGTGGCGAAAGCTAGAAGCACTTGGTTGAATTTGTTGACTGTTAGTCCTCATAAATAAGAGAGGGAAGCCACAAAATATTCAGATGTCAGGCTCTTCTCTTGAGCTGTTGAGTGAACAGTGTTTGACAGTGGGCCCCTCATTGCTCTGTAATTAGATGTAATGATATATGGGTAGGATATTTAAAATACGACAGGCACCATCATCCTGTGCAATTTATGAATGATTATTTATTTGTATTATCTTTCGCAAATATTTTTGTGTACAGATATATATACTAGAGGTCACACAGGTCTTTGTAATTAGCCTGTTCTTTATATAGATCTTTTGTGGTCAGGATGTAATAGGTAGGTGCATTAAAGTTGCTGTAAGTGATTTTAGCCATTCTAGAATTTCTCCAAACTGAGCCGTTGGATTAGCCACGCACCCTTTTTCCAAAGCCCCGCAATCCAAAGATACCAAATGAGTTTTATTAAGACCTACACGAGCAGAAACGGTTGTCAAAAACAACAGCAGCAAAATAGCACCCTCAGCTGATAACTGTTGTGAGCAACATGGCATAAAAATGGCAGTAAGCCTCAAAAATGAGCTGCAAATACAATACTATGAGAACGCGAAAAATGATTGACAGGCAGAGAGCGTTGTTGTTCGCGGCCCACTGACACATTTTCGTTTGCAGTTTACAGAGTCTAGAGCTGTCACAGAGACCGGTGAGATATCTCAGAACACTTGTTTTAGTGATATCTTTCAGGGAGTGGTAATTTTTTAATGCATACATTTCCATGAAAAAAATCGCACCTTTAACTTCTGCCCTAAGGGGAGGTCTGTGGTTGTGTATTGCCATTCACCCATATATAAATGGACAGCATACATGGTACATGCGCATTCAAAAACACAGACTCATGGAACTATGTAATTTATATTTCCAAATGTGGTGCTGTTTTTTGTCAGTGTCCTTAGAGTGTACTTTCTGTTTTTCTGACTGTAGAACTTTGTTCTGAGGTTCAAATAATTTACAAGCACTGGGTACCTGAACAGTTTAACCTGTTTTACCCTAATGTAAAATGGACGTAAAGGTCTTTATTTTTGTGTAAAAATGTAAGTAATTTCAAAATTAACATTAAAATTTTTATTTCTTAATTAAATTCTTTTAATACAATATTTTCCTCTGACTCTAAGCCCATTTGTCAGTGTTTAATGAAGTTTAAACCCCCTGTTGTATCACATTGTCTATTCAGAAATGTGACTACTGTCCAGTATTGTAACGTTGCTTATGTTAGGGATCAATTTGACCTCCGCAAAAACAACTTGTAGAGAAATACAACAAGAGCAAATACAGTATATAAATAAAAAAACTTTAACACATAAAGCATCATTGCTTTTATTTATTTATTTATTTTTATTTTTATTTTTTTGGTCCCTGTGCCCCCAAAAAGAAGTAATGTTTCATTTAGGATGTGCGATCGATGTTATAATGTTGAAATTTTGTTAATAATCACTTACCATCATCAAACTGATAGTTTAATATTAAAGAGATATTTCACCCAAAAATGAAAATTCTCTCATCATTTACTCACCCTCATGCCATCCCAGATGTGTATGACTTTCTTTCTTCTGCAGAATACAAAGGAAGATTTTTAGGAGAATAGCTCAGCTCTGTTATTCAATGCAAGTGAATAATGGTCAGAACTTTGAAGGTCCAAAAACATAAAGGCAGCATAAAAGTAAACCATATGACTCCAGTGTTTAAATCCATGTCTTCAGAAGCAATATATAGGTGTGGGTGAGAAGCAGATCAATAGTAAAAAAAGGTCAGTCCTTTTTTACTGTAAATCTCCCCTTTCACTTTCACATTCTTCTTTTGATTTTGGCAGTTCTCTTTCTTCATGCATATTGACACCATTCACGTATATTGTATGGACCTACAGAACTGAGATATTCTTCTAAAAATCTTCATTTGTGTTCAGCAGAAGAAAGAAAGTCATACACATCTGGGATGGCATGAAGGTGAGTAAATAATTAGAGAATTTTCATTTTTGGGTGAACTATCCCTCTATAGGCTGACTCAATGAGTTCTAGTCACAATCTTAAAAAGTCAGCTGTTAAAAGCTCAACACTGACACTGTACCCAGATCAGCTATAAAGGGCTCATTTGTTCCAAATGCTTGTCACTATTTCAAAGGCCTGTAATTTCTCTTTTCAGGCAGTGAATCCACAGGGACAGATGCTAGAAGATTGTAGTGACCTGTGGTGGCCTGGTTGTTGGCTGGGGTTTTTTCCCCTTTGCTCTGGTTTTAAAGAAAGACTACTTTTGTTGTTTTTGAGCTGTGTTTGATTTGAAGCAACTTTCCCAATGGTGGTATACAACAAACCAAAGCAGATGTAGGCAGAAATACACTGCAAGAAAGAAAGATATGCACAGAAAGACAAAGAATGTTCGGGGGAAAATTTGTTTCAAGCCACACATGGACAATAGCATCAATGACTATTGGCAGGGTTTTTTGGAGTTGGTTAAACTTGATCCCATAATTTAGTCTCACCATAAACACACTGAATTGAAGGCAGCTTTAGTCTTTGAAGTGTGATTGAGAAACCGTCATTTTATTTTGCCTCTTCCAAACAGAATTATGCCTGCAACATGAAATACTTTCACTGAGGAGGTCTTGTTCACTGTGTTTATGGATAGCTCTGGGAAAATGCCTAGCTAGGCCGCCTGTGGCACAGATCACACAGTAGTCAATCTCAAACACTTTTTGTTGTACTTCATTTAGGAAAGCCAGTATGATCACAGTAACTTGATTTGTTTTGGAATGACTTTTACGTGTACATAAACATAAGTGATTTTTCTTTCTCTAAATGATTTGTTCAATTGAGACCAAATACGTCTGTAGGCAGATGTATCTGTTATCATTTACTTTGCATCAGTTAGTTCCAAACCTGAATTTCTTTCTTCAGAGGAACTCAAAAGGAGAAGTAGGCAGAGTATTCACACTTCTCTTTTAAATACACCGTCAATCAGAGGACAAAAGAGCATCATAAAAGTACTTCATATGACTTGTGCACTATATACCAAGTCTTCTGAGGACATATGATAGCATTTATGTGTGGAATAGACTGAAATTTGAGTTGGTATTCACTGAAAATCAAACGATTTTCATTGTGAAGTCTGTATGCAGGCCTTTTAGTTATATAGAGCCATATCTCTTCTCTAAAGGTAATAAAGTAGGGAACAGAAATAGATTTCAACCAGACATCATTAAGATCTCAGTAACTGTTGATGAGTGATTGACACTCCAATTCTTCAATCAGAGCTTGTAGTTCCTCCATGCCATCCTACATTATCAGCAAACAGAGCTAGGATGGCCTAGCCTCCTAATGACATCTACCTACTCCCACTTTTTTCCATTCCTCTGTTCTCACTGGGAATGTTTAGGTCACTCTTTGCACCTATGAATGTGTTATAAAGAGATGGAAAGAAGGAGCAATGAGAGTGGGAGAGATTGCCAGACCAGTAACACCTTGGCAAGACTTGCCATATTTCTATTTTGCTCGCTTTTGTCAGGTAAATATTGACTATGTGGCATGTAGAAAACAATCAATACTTATCTTCTGTTACCTGGTAGATAAACCAAAAGAACCAAAGTAGAGACTGAAGGCAGTACTCACCCCTCCTATAGTTCTCTGATTTGTCAAATCATGGCTTGGTATGATGAATTGATCCATTTTTTTTTTTATGATAGCTCTATGTTGTTGACCCAGCTGAACCTAACTTTAAAACTCAGATTACTGTCCTTCTCTCATTACTGAAAACAGATGTGGAAATAATGAATTGTGTGGTATCAGAGAGTAACTTATATGCTGTCATATAAGTTATGATGTTCGATGAAACCGTCTTCCTTTGAGTCATATTGGGGAAAAGAGAGATTTAACATGAATTTTAATTGAACGAAAGAAAGGAAGAAGTGCTTAAACAAATTAAAAGACCAAATCAGAGATAAAGAGAGTCATCTTGTAGTGTAGTTTAACACAATCATTTTGCAGCCATTGTTGTGCTGTACCCTTAAAACTGAAGCCCAATACTCTCATTGGGAGTATTATTCTGCTAAGTGGATGTGAGCTCAACTAAGAGGGCCATCCGTCACACTCCATGCCCAGGGACATACACATTTCCCTGGGTAAAATATCCCTATCCTGCTAGGTCTGGGGAACTCCAGCAGGAGCATCAGATCTTCAGCCAAGAAGGCTCCGGTCTGGTATTCGATGTCAACCTGAAAAGTAATTTGACTGTTAAAATGTTTGGCTTTGGTCCTTAAACGGCAGAAGCTGCAGCTAAGAATGCAGTTGAAAAAACTTAAAGTCAACATGAAATCAAAATGGTCTATTAAAATTTTTAGTAAACGTTCCTGCTCTTATTGTGAACAATTCATCGTATTTCAAAGAAAAAAAGAAACATCGCCATACACGTCACTATTCAATGCATCACATTATTATGCCGGTTTCAAAGGTTCTATTTAATTATAATAAGTCTTGTTACAGAAATGAGTTGTAAATGTTGTTTAATGTTGACTTCAACAGTATCTCAGTGCCGAAGTGTCTGTTGTAGATGGATCACAGTCAACAGTTTCTTAGGGGCTTTTTTGGATTGTTTCAACATCCTGGTAATCTAATGTTGCATAGCTAGTCCAAACATTTGTGTTCTGGGGCTTTTGCTCTGTTGACACTTTTATTTTGTGTCCTTTACATTGGACGCCATTAATCCGATTAGCTCCTTGAGCATTACCCCCCAGGGCAGCTTTACCTCATAAACGATGCCTGTTTTGCTGATGAACTGCTAAAGCCGTTACATGTGACCTTGCCTTCTTTACACAATCTCACTTTCCAGAGTAGTCAACACTGTAGGCAACCGGGGTAGTGGCTTTCTTTACAATAGTGTTAGGGTGTTGGAGTGTGTGTTTCACATATGTGTGTCCTGTGTATGGCTTCCATGTTTCTGTGTGGGGCTGGCACAGTCTTTGGAAAAGCTCTCCTCTTGCCTCAGTATGATGCTGGCAAACGGGCAGAGGTTCTGCTGTACACGTACCACTGGAACACTCCTGTGCCATTGCATCTGGAACAGATTTGCCAGTGAAAGAGAGAGAGAGAGAGGAATGGGAGAGATTGTGAATGGAAAAAGAGAGGTTGCATGCAGGGAAGATGTAGAAAGAGAGAGACAGTAGATTGAAGGAAGCTTTGATTTGAAGAGGCCATGAGAGAAATTACATTCTGTGTCAACTCAACCAGAGGTCCCCGGCTCAAAATATTGTGTTTGATCATTTTGTTTTACTTGTGAAATTAATAAAAACCTTTTTTTTTGTTGGACAAGAAAAACTAGCCTTATACTATGTGATCCACATTTGGTTTTCGGCCATTTAAATTGGTTAAAATTTAACAATTATATGCATGGAGCCACACTGAGAGCCCCATATCATGTAGGGCCTTAAATATGAAGATACAAAAAGGAAACAATTTTTCTGAACCACAGTCTAGAAGCATATTAAGATATCTTTAATACATCTGGAGTTATAGGCACTTCAACTTTGTAAAAGTAAAAAACAGTGAAGTGCACTCTTAAAAATAAAGGTTCCAATTAGAACCAATAAAGGTTCTTCAGAGTGATGCCATAGGAGAACCCTTTTAAGATGTACAAAGAACCCTTTATTGTCAAGTTCTTTAGAGAACCATCTATATACTGGTGCTTTAAAGAACCCAGAAATGGTTCTTCACAGCAGTGCCACAAGGAACTCCTTTTCAGTTCCACAAAGAACCCTTTTAAGTTCCACAAGGAACCATGATATTACAAGTTCTCTAAAGAACCCTTAGTACTATGGTGATTTAAGGAACCAAAGTATGGTTCTTAAGAGTGATGCCATAGGAGAACCTTTTCCAGTTCCACAAAGAACCTAATATACATTAGATCTCTGAAGGACCATGGGCTTTATACAGCACTGTTAAGATACTTAGCAAAAGAAAAGGATGTGGTCAGTTACAATAAATAAAAAATCTAAAGCCTTTGAAAATTATAACAAATGTTTTATTAAAATTAACCATCCATAGCTTTTATAGATTTAATTAATTTAATTGGGGCTTTTTCTTTTTTTTTTTTGCAAGTATTTACTTATGATTTAATGACTTTGGGTTTATAGTCCCTGGGTAACATAACAAGTTAGCTGTAGTTAGCATTTAATTCTTTAAATTAACATTACAACTGAATTTTAAAAAGACATGGAATTTAAATACAAGTTTTCAATAAACATTTAGCTTACAAAAGAACTGTAAACTCTTTTCAACCCATGTTTTTTTTATTTTATTTAAGGAATCATACACCATTGGCATTAAATGCAACAAGAGGTGCTGAAGTCAACTGATTTTAGTAATAGAGCTATAGTGTTTCTCCTAGAATTTTTTTTTCAGCAGTGGTGCAGTTGTGTGTGTGTCCACAAGCCCGCAATGCCGGACCCGTATTTACGCGTGTAAGTGAAGGAACAGCTTAAAATTCCTATTCATCAAATGCTCCATCAGAGAATTATCTTGTGTATAAGCACCCATTCTTTCAGATTACAAATACATATTCATGAAAACAAAAGGCTTGAAATAAACTCAAAAGAGAGGATCCCGGTCTCTTCACTTTCCATCACTCTTTTTTGTTTCCATGGCAACCAGTGCAAGAAGGATGTCCCACCAAATTGGCTCATGAATCTGGGCCTTCACAAGATCAGCTTCAGGAAACCCACTGTAAGGACCAAAACAGATAATAACAAAGGCAGTAAGACTGACAAACTGTTGCTCAATTTAACTCAATTTAACTATTACTTGAGATGACAGAGTGGCATTATTCATAGAATTATTTGGCTGTTCACTGACGGACCCAGGCCATGTGTGGAGTGCCCGTGACTGTTGATTTTCTGCTTGATTTATGTCTGTGTTAAATAGGGCGCAGGCTCTGAGCTCCAAACCCTCTCAGCCTGCCAGACTGAGTTTCACACAAACACATGAGCCATGTGCTTCAGTCAAATATAATTGACATCGTTCTGGATTTATTTTGGATCAGATGAGAGACATTGCAAGCCTTCAGATTTTTAATAGCACATCCGGCTGTTTAATATGTTTTTACAGCATTATCTAAAAGCACTACCTATTGAGCTACTAGACCATATTGGCCGAGGGGTCTCATTTATCATTTAATAACTGAAATATTTAAGTACATGAAGGGTGGCAGATGATTGGTGTTTATTATCCTTTGTTTATATGTGTATTTGTATATCATACAAAAGTATATTGTATCATACTGCTAAGAGATTAGTGTAATGGAACCAGCAGTTGTGACTCAGGAAGCAACCGTCTTCGACACAGGGCACCATGGCAATGTTAAAACCGTCTACAGTAAATGCAAATGAAGAAGATGCTGAGCTGTTCATAAATACATTCCTGCACAGAAACAAGAACAGCTCTGGCTTTAGTTATTTAGATGTACTTTATAACAATATCTGTGCTTTGTTATTTATTTGGCTTGGTTGGTTAATCATAGGAAGATGAATTTGATTAATAAAGCTAGGATTTAAAATGTATGCCTGGCAAATATCATACTAATTTATGCCTGTCTTGTAGGGCCTGCTTACTGAGATCAGTGTTTGTTGCTAATTTGTCTTTATACATAGTAATTTTTATGATTAATTACTTCATGTAATGATTGATATCACACTGCCATTCTTAATTTCTAACCAAAACTTCATATGAACCAGTTTGTTATTCAGAATTACTTTTATGGCTGACAAATCCCTTGATTTGCATTTTTTTAGGCAAATGTAATCCTTTAAAGGCTAATATTTTGCCCTGGGTTCACTGTTGTGTGCTTCTTAAACGTAAGCTGCTAACAAGTTGCCTTTTTAGGACTACAACTACAGTATGTTAGCTTGCATGCTTGATGAATCAGACATCCATTGTAGTCCTAATGCAGCAATTTGTTAGCAACTTATTATTATTAAAATAAAATGCATTGGCCCAACCATATGCACAATTATTTACATGTCATGATAGATTTGTAAATGCATGAACAACAGTAGAAGTTTGATTCACCCAGGTTAACTCATGGAATAAACACCAGGCTAAATATTGTGTTAGTATTAGCCATATTACCAAGTGACAGATTAATTTGTACTAAAATACTGCAGACTTTGATTAGATGTACAGCTGTTGATGTCCTCAACAAAAGATATGGGAAGCATTTTTTCCTCCCTTTTTAAAGTTGAGATGCATATTTATTTTGCTATCATAATTTATAGCTATACATTTGCATTTTATTTTGTGCATTTAGCATTATTTTTTCTCTGCATTTTCTATTCGTTTTTGGGTCGTGACCCACCACCAGACATTTTGTTTCATGTGACGGAAACACGTTGTAATATTTTTTTTTATTGAATTGTGAATCCCAGGAATAGAAAGCGGCACTCCAATCAGCGATCTTCCTTAAGACCTGTCTTTATTCCTTCTGTGTAGGCCTATATGAAAGGATTTGATTGGGAGATGGATCAGTCTCCACATGGAAAGTGTTTGTCTTGATGATGATGTGTGTTGGTTCGAGGAGGCTTTCACCAGTATGAGAGAGTGATCCCAGTACAGAATTCCACAGTGACAGCTGGTACAGGATACCTCCCGAAAATAACCCTGCATGGTCCAGAGTTCCATTAAAACACACTTCACAAAGACAGAGTTTAGAGCCATACTGCCCTCCTATGGTTAAACACAATCACAAATAAACACAAAGTGTACATATTTACATGTAACCAAATCTCAAAGTAAGGATATTTTTGCTAGCTGATAGGGCTGGCTCATGTTATACCGTGCCAAAATTCTGTAATTAATTAGACTGACTTAGGTGGAATGTTGTATACAGTAAATGTAGTGTTGTGTGAACACAAACATCAAAATCTTAGTACTTCATCATCAGTACTTAAATTGGACCATCTGTGATTTATGATGCAGAGCCATGCACTGGAAAAAAAATGGTTTCCATCCATTTAACATATCACAGTAATTTATGTAATAGTTTTCAGAGCTACAACAGATTAATTTCTTAATCAGTAATTAAATCAAAGTGTTTGAAAAACTGCAATTTACTCCATGCAGGTTGTAACTTTAGCATAATTTTGATTTAACTTAAATATTTAAGGCAACAATTGAACTTAAGTTCCCTATCTGTCACTCACTCGACATTGTGTCGATGTAGTGACACTAGGGGTCACTCTTGGGAGCCCGAGACACCTCTGGTCTTTGATAAAAGGCCAATGAAAATTGGCAAGTGGTATTTGCATGCCACTCCCCCGGACATACGGGTATAAAAGGAGCTGGTATGCAACCACTCATTCAGATTTTCTCTTCGGAGCCGAACGGTCATGCTCATTGAGCTGAATTCTACTGTTCATTCAGCTCTGCTGGATCTGACGGCGCATTTCAGCGTCTTCTCCCTCCTCTGCACTGGTGCACTGCAGAGAACACCCCTTGGCGCTTCGGCAGAAAACAAAGAGAGTATATTTTCTGAAAGAGCTTTTTCCTCTAAAAGAGTATATTTCTCTAAAAGAGCGGCACACATGGAACGTCTTTTTAAAGACGCGTCTTTTTAAAGATGCCTTTCCGATTGTGTGTTATTCCTGGTTGCGGTCGTTATCTCTCAACTTCGGATGGTCATGATCGCTGTCTTTCATGTCTGGGCAGGACCCACACGGAGGCGGCATTTGTGGATGGTTCATGTTCTCATTGCGAGAACATGACCATGGCAACGTTGCGGTTGCCCACCCCAGCAGCTCCCCACCTCGGTCCTTCTACCTACGGGTATGAGGCCAGCGCAGCTAGCACTGGGGGTGATTTGGGGACCCCAATGGGATCGCCTCCGCCGGGTATCCCCCCGCGGACCTCCCATTCCCCAGCACGCTCGTCTGCCCCAGTCGAGCTTCCAGATGAGTTCGCCGGCTCGTCTCACGGCGAGTCTGGCTTCTTGTTCGGAGCCTGCGAAGATGATGAGCTCTCGAGCGCAGCATCGGAGAGCGGGCTGGTCCAGTCGGACGCAGAAGCCTCAGCTGGGCTCCCCCCCTCGGGGACGATTGCCCAGTCACAGGCTGATGCCGAAATGACGGACATGCTTTCCCGGGCGGCTGCGAGCGTCAGGTTAGAGTGGAACCCTCCGCTCTCCCCTGAACCCTCACGGTTTGATGATTGGTTCCTGGGCTAGCGGCACCGCTCAAAGCAGCCATGCCCTGCTCCAGTGCCTTTCTTCCCGGAAGTGCACGAGCAGCTGACGAGATCATGGGAGGCACCTTTTACTGCCCGGCCCCTATTCCGCAGTTCCCCCACTCTCACTACGCTCGATGGCGGGGTGGCCAGGGGCTATACGGCGATTCCCCCGGTGGATAAGGCGCTCGCGGTGCACCTATGCCCGCAGAGTGCCGCCACCTGGTGCGGACGCCCTAAGCTCCCATCCAAGCCCTGTAGGCTCACTACGTCCCTGACGGCTAAAGCCTACAGCGCTGCTGGACAAGCCGCCTCTGCCCTGCATGCCATGGCTCTCCTGCAGGTCCACCAAGCCAAGGTGTTGAAAGAACTGCACGAGGGTAGTTCCGCCCCAGATTTGATGCAGGAACTGCGCTCGGCAACTGACCTCGCTCTCCGAACGACGAAGGTCATGGCACGGTCTCTCGGGCGGACGATGGCCACATTAGTGGTCCAGGAGCACCACCTTTGGCTCAACCTGGGTGATGGGTGAGATGGGTGAGGCCACAAGACACGGTTTCTTGCTGCCCCCATTTCCCAGGCTGGCCTATTCGGCGACACCGTCGAGGACTTTGCCCAGCAGTTCTCGGTGGTGAAGCAGCAGACGGAGGCTATCCGACACATCCTGCCCCGGCGCGGCTCAAGATCCCGCACCCCGTCTGCTCGTCGCCAAGGGCGTCCCCCTGTGGTGACTGCACCAGCTCCGCCGCAGCCCGCCCCTTCGGCCCGGTGTGGAGCCCACCGCAGGAAGCAGATGCCACCTGTCTCACAGCCAGCGCCTAAGAACCCACGGAGGTCGTCAAAGCGCCCCTGAGACGGGCGACCCAAGGACCAAGGAACCCACTCACCTGGAGCTGGTAAGAAGACCACTCCATCCCCCGGTGGAGGGCCGGGTGGAAAATCTTTTGTTGCCTTTTTGTTTGATTTTGCCGCATGCCCAAGTGGCTGCGGTACCCAACAGTTCAGCAAAAGAGCGGTTTCCTTCCTCCCTGGGTCACATACCCCGTGTGCACGGTCGTCATCACGACCACCGTCCACGGGTTTTTCCTTGCAGGATTGGCGCTCCAGCGGTGGTCTTTCCGCCCCTGTGCGCCCAGCTGTGGCACACAGCCACCCAGTCTCCACGGGCTACGAGGACAGGCCTCTTCCTCCCCCGTCCCAGGCTGTGCCGGGGGTGGTCACAAGGAGCCAGGTAAGTGCTTCGATGTCCCTAGACTCAGCACGGCCACGACGTGGTGTGGCAACTCGTGCTCCGCCCTGCTGTGAGGCCCCACCTGCCGGTAAGTCCGATGACGTTGTCCCCATGGTCCCCCTTGCGCGGAACTTGGATGCGTGGCTTGCGCTTTCCAATCTATCGCGATGGCTGATCTGGACCGTCCGACTCGGCTACGTGATTCAGTTCGCCAGGCGCCCGCCCAGGTTCAGCGGTATTCACTTCACCTCGGTCAAGAACGAAAACGCTGCTACCTTGTGCGCAGAGATCGCTACCCTCCTACGGAAGGGCGTGATAGAACCTGTCCCTCCAGCCGAGATGAAGAAGGGGTTTTACAGCCCCTACTTCATCGTACCAGAAAAAGGCGGTGGGTTGCGGCCAATCTTTGACCTGCGAGTACAGAATCGGGCCTTACACAGACTCCCGTTCAAGATGCTGACGCAAAAACGCATTCTGGCGAGGGTCCGGCATCAAGATTGGTTCGCAGCGGTAGACCTGAAGGACTCGATCCTTACTCGACACAGACCCTTCCTGCGGTTTGCATTCGAGGGTCAGGCGTATCAGTACAAAGTCCTCCCTTTCGGCCTGTCCCTGTCTCCTCGCATCTTCACGAAGGTCGCAGAGGCTGCCCTTGCCACGTTAAGGGAAGTGGGCATTCGCATTCTCACCTATCTCGACGACTGGCTAATCCTAGCTCACTCTCGAGACACGTTGTGCGCACACAGGGACTTGGTGCTCTCACACCTCAGCCAACTAGGGTTTTCGGGTCAACTGGGAAAAGAGCAAGCCCCTCCCGGTTCAGAGCATCTCTTTTCTTGGTTTGGAGCTGGACTCAGTCTCTTTGACGGCGCGCCTTACGAACGAGCGTGCCCAGTCGGTGCTGGCCTGTTTGAAGTCGTTCAAACAGAAAACAGCGGTTCCACAGCCTTCTACAGCATATGGCATCCTCGGTGGTAGCCACCCCGCTCGGGTTGATGCATATGAGACTGCTTCAGCACTGGCTTCAGACTCAAGTCCCGAGATGGGCATGGCGCCACAGGACACATCGCGTGGTCATCACGCCGGTCTGTAACCGTCTTTTCAGCCCTTGGACTGACCTCTCATTTCTACGAGCAGGTGTTCCTCTAGAAATGGTCTCCAGGCGCGTCGTGGTCACGACAGACTCCACCAAAACGGGCTGGGGCGCTGTTTGCAATGGGCACGCAGCCGCCGGCCTGTGGACGGGCCCGAGACTGCATTGGCACATCAACTGCCTCGAGTTGTTGGCAGTTCTGCTCGCCCTGTGGAGGTTTTGGCCGTTGATCCAGGGCAAGCACGTGTTAGTTCGGACAGACAACACAGCAACGGTAGCATATGTCAAACACCAAGTAGCGACTTCCTGGGCCCTGGCTAGGGGTGCCTCTCTAACAGACACTTGCAGAGCAGCAGGCTGGGCAATACCCAACACCTTTGCAAGGTTCTACAACCTCCGGGTGGAACTGGGGTAGGTGCTCCGCATGTGGCGGTTCCCTGTAAGGCTAACCCCATGTGTTATATATCTTCCGCTAATTCGTTTCCCTGTTGGCAAACTGCGTCTTCCTTGGGCAGAGCCCCTCTGCCCCAGTCTCCATGTTTGTAGTAACTCCTCCCCCGTTGGGTAGGATCTACCTTGAAGACTCTCCACATGGTTGGAAAGACCATGTGACGTATCCTTCCACTTAAATATCCCCCCCTCTCTTTGGGAGAGGTGTGGTGTCCGCAGTGTCTTCCCCTTGGGAGGGACACCCCCCGACTAGACCTGGCGGCCCAGTCGGATAATCCCCCTTCTTTTTTAGGGAGTGGAAAAAGAGAAGGGGAAAAGAGGCCACGACTGGGTTAAGCCTGTCTCTATCTCTTGAGTAGTCGACTTGTCCCCAAAGGGCCGTTCGACACTCATAACTATGTTAGGGGAGGTTACGTGTCTACCTGGTGTGCTGGCTATGAGGCACACAGTGGTCTGCCCACCACACACCGGCAGTTCATGTAACACAGTTCAGCCAATTGTGGCATTTCGTATAGGGACCCCTAGTGTCACTACATCGACACAACTTCGAGTGAGTGACAGATAGGGAACATCATGGATACTTGTGTAACCTCCATTCCCTGATGGAGGGAATGAGACGTTGTGTCCCTCCTGCCACAACGCTGAACTAACCGCTGAAAGGGCCGGACCTTATATCGGCTCCTCAGCATAAAACCTGAATGAGTTGTTGCATACCAGCTCCTTTTATACCCGTATGTCCGGGGGAGTGGCATGCAAATACCACTCGCCAATTTTCATTGCCCTTTTATCAAAGACCAGAGGTGTCTCGGGCTCCCAAGAGTAACCCCTAGTGTCACTACATCGACACAACATCTCGTTCCCTCCATCAGGGAACGGAGGTTACACAAGTAACCATGATGTTTTCAAATTTAAAAAATTTCAAATTATTGTTGAAAGGGTGAGTATTCTGCAGAGCCCATTTCTTGTAGTGTGCTTCATCTCAGGTAGTCACACATATTGAACCCAACAGATGGTGTTTATAAGACATGTAGATTCACTCATACACTGTCACACAGAAAAAAAGTTTTGTGCGTGACTTGAGGATCAGGTTTAGCTTTAGTAAATATTGTGAGGTAAAGGAGGACAGTTCAGATCTAGTTGAATCTAGTTGGATCATCCAGTCTTGGATGAGCAGTCTGCATGTATTTTTAGCACGTAAGCCCCCCTTCTCTTTGTCGTTTTATTGTCTGTATCAGCTAACATATCACTTGTACCCATGATCCTTACAGTTAATTCCTACTGGTGGCTGTTGAAGTAAAAAAAGACCCCCATATCACTCTGACACCCCCTCCTTCCACCACACCACGCATGGGGGTTGACCCTTCAAGGAGGAGAACCCTTAGTGTGTCACTCACGGTTCATTCAATTCATGTTGGTGTTGTTGTCCTAGTTTTAGAAAACCTTGACATCTTAATTTGCTTATTTTAGACACCTTTAAGTTGCATTTGTTGTGAGTGTTTGATTTAGGCAGCTTGGCACAGGAATGAGGGGTCTGAGAACCAAAAGGTGAAGCGAGCGGTCATGTTTAACGGCTACCGTACTCTTTCACAGCACCTCAATGACCTGAAGAAAGAAAACTTCAGCCTCAAACTTCGCATCTACTTCCTGGAGGAGCGGTTCCAGCAGAAATTTGAGGACAGCAGCAGTGAGGATGTCTACCGCAGGGTGAGTGTCAATGGGGTAATGTTGTTTGAGAGGTGTGGGGTAAAACTGCTACTGTGAGTAAAGCTGTTGATGCCTGGGAAAAAAGTAAACAAACCAATTTTGGCAACAAATTATTATCCAATTGTTAGTATATGTTTTATTTTATTTTTTTTTATCACATTTTATAATAATTTTATATTTATCAGAGGTCAGACAAGACATTGTAATACATTTCTGTTACTAAATTTCCCCTGCTTTGGTACAATTTCTCTCATGGTTGTCTTTTAGAGGCAATATGCTCTTACACAATTATATTCTAATGCAAAAGCACTTATTTTGCTGGCTTGGTAAATGTTAGGACCTTAAATAGATAGTGAAGCAGAAACATAATATAGAAGTTGGACAGAGAACAACAACTGCAGCCTGAATGTGTGGTACCAGGTTAATATAGATCTCCTGCACCTGTCTGAAACTAACCATTGGCAGAAGGAAAACTGGATTATGGGTAGAATGATCGACTGGCTGACTCTGGTTGGGTCTGGTTACCATGTGGAAGTAAAGGTGACACTCTCTAGCAGCTGTTGTCCATGTACTAATGTATATCAATATGGAACAAAAGAAAAGTAAAGAGTCTATCACTTTGCATCACCCTATTTAACCAACATGATCTCATGAGAACTCGTATGCACTCTTACGTAAAGTTTGGTTCTAGCAAACATACATTCTCTTATGTTTGCATAGACACCGAAACGTACAATATTGACGTATCGACAGCATGTAAACGTCATCATTTTACGTATTAACACCTATAGAAACGTACAAATGTTTACGTGTACTGTTTAAATGGATTAATATTGAATAATTCATAGAATTAATCAGTTAAATACATTTAATTTATAATCAATGAGATTAGTTAAAGGCCATCACATTTATTTAATGCAGTTGACATTATAATATGACATTTTAACAGTTTCATTCAGTTCTGCTGCCCTATACAACTTATTATATCACTTTAACCAAGACTACACTTTAAAATGTTAAAATGAATAAAAACTCTGTAATCGTTTAATCATTTATTAAACATTTAATTACATTTTTGTTTGCAATGGTACACAAAAGGAGTTTTCAGAATATGCCAAAAGAAAAAAAAGAAACCACAAAAAGCACCATAAAACAACAATAAAATTAATCCATACATTTGTTAGCTATAATCCAAATCTTCAGACTGCTTCCTGTGAAGAACAGACCCAAATTCAAGCCTTTTATTCAACAATCTCTGTCTCCATCTGCCGCAGCACCATTTTTGAAAACGTCCAAAACCACTGTAACCGTCAACCTGCTTTGGTTGGTTTTGTTTTCAAAATTCAAAAACTGCCGCCTCAAGCATTACGACCAGTGGTTTTACGGCAGTAATGTCGATTGCTCATTGGCTCTCAAGTGTCTTGTGACCGTTTGTGACATGCGTATTCTGTTTGAATGAGATATGACAGAGCCGTTCTGGAATGCATTAGGAGAAGATTTACAGTGATTAATAACTTAAATTCTACTCTTCACTTCACACAGTGCTATTGTATGCCATCAGGGAGCACATCGGATGCAGTACATCGCCCTTTGGACTACTTTTGTACTGAATTTTGCCATTTTTCAGAATAAATTATTGTGATTAAATTTATCTGTCTGTTATGTGTTTTATATGCTTAATAAATGGTTATAGTTAGGTTTAGGAGGAATTAGCGGCTGTAAAATATGTATAAACTGATATATTGTAATATCTATAAAACAGTAATAATGTACAAATATATTTATAATCGATTCGCGTATTCAAATATATTTGTAATGGATTTGTCGATATTTTACGTTTCTAAAGCTGTAAATGTAAATGTTTACGTTTTAGATGCTTTCAAACGTCCATATTGTACGTTTTAGTGTCTATTCAAAAGTAAAAACGTACGTATAATGTTACAAATATTAACGTATAAATAGCTACGCATATTAATGAGATCAGGCTGATTTAACCATAGAGTGACTGATATCTATGCAAACAGGCCAGTTTATATATGAAGGCCCATTATTTCTATAGTGCATGGTTGTATTGTTTATGAATGCAATATTAATGTTATATAATAACCATTGAGTAAACCCTTGCAGGATAATCAGAATAATCTGAAAAATCTTTATTCATTATCTTTATTTTATGTATGATAAATAATTTTGATTACAGATGGATATGCGTCTTGTACTTACAATAACATTGCTTAACTGTTCTAGTAATAATAATACTCACAGCTAAAGTGTGTGTTTGTGTGTCTGCATACAACACCCAACGACACAGTCAAGAGAATGTGTGTGCCAAGAAAAGAATATTTCTGCCTGACTTTCTCAAATTAACCTGGCCTAATAAAAAAAATATATATTAGTCCCACTGACCCATATAGGTATTTCTAATCATTCGAAAAAGACAGGGACATGACAGCTGTTACTGAGTTCACAAATTTAGACTGGCAAAAGTCTCTGATCATTATAATGGGATGTGTCTGTAATATCATTTCAAATACACACACAAGTAGGCACTGATCTCGTGCCAGGTACACAAGGTCTCTGGTGTTGAGTGTTTAAAAAAGTCTCTGTTGCTGTGGCCAAGTGCAAGAGTAGCTTGTTTGGGTGCATGTTGGACAGACAGCATGGAGAGTGAAATCGTGTCTGCTGTTCTGTTTTAGGGTCTCCTCAAACCCATGAGACTGCAGCTACACGTGCAGTAAGCTCACGCTGGGCTGCGCAGACTCAGCAGAGAAGATCAATGATATATTTACAACCTTCCTCTAAATATTTTAATTTAGGATATTTATTAGTGGTGAATTTTGTTCAGATAAAAAAAAAAAAAAAAAAAAGAGTAATGTTGGAGCCAAACTACTAGTAGCAGGAATAACTGAATAAATGCCTAACAGAGGTTATTATGATTGAACTTTACAGTAATTACTTGAGCCATGCCGATGGAAGATCAGTTACTGTAATACAGACAGCTAAATTAAAGCCATTTTCTCAAATGCACATCAGGTTGACACATGCCTTCATATTGAAATCTTCTATGCACACAGCATAGAAAATGCAATTTACTACGTTTTTCACACAACTATAATGAAATTCCAAATCTATTACTGTAAAGGGGTCAAATGTCAAAACCCAGAGCAAACAAACATTGAGGAAGAAGAAGAGGAAGAACAAGAAGTAGAAGAGGTGTAGACTGAGAAGAGGTAGAGTAAGAAGAAATAGGAGGAAGATGTGATGAGTAAAGGTCAAGTTTTTCGCAACTCTTTCAGGGGTGGTCAAAATAATCATCTGCATTTTGTGGTAGTGTTTCTTCCACAATATTCTCCTTTTCTAAATCTAGTTGTAGAGTTTTTCTCCAAGCAGTAGAAGAAGTTTGCAGAGATATTGTGACAAGTGCATGCCAGGCATGGATTACATTTTCACATTGTTCTTTTCTTGTATCCATAGCTTCAGATAGCATATTGTATGATGTGGATGATCTTTTTTTTGGCCGGACAAAAATAGGAGACTTGATGAATTTGTAAATGTGCAGTGGTAGCTCAGCGGTTAAGGCTCTGGGTTACTGATCAGAAGGTCAGGGGTTCAAGCCCCAGCACCACCAAGATGCCACTGTTGGGCCCTTGAGCAAGGCCCTTGACCCTATCTTCTCCAGGGGCACTGTATCATGGCTGACCCTGCACTCTGACCCCAGCCTAGCTGGGATATGTGAAAAAGAAGAATTTCGCTGTATATGTGCAAATGTATAATGTGTGATGAATAAAGATAATTATTATTAATAAATTATAATTATATTATAAATGTAGAGAAATTTTAAGAAAATACATGTTATTTCAGTGGTATAGTTGTGTGGGTATAGCTGAATATGTTATGAATTCAATATAGAACATGTCTGTAATTTTAATGTTAGCGTTTACTTTTAATTAAATGCATTATCAGAAAAGAATACAGTGCTTTATTATGCAGTGAAATTGAATTGTTCTGCAAAATTGTCTGTTTCATTGGCTGTGTGCATTTTTCTGAGAGCATTGACATTTGTTTGGAGAAATGGATAAAATCAATTGAGATAAACTGTAAACTAGCTTAACCAGCATTATCAGAAAGTCTCAGAAAAGAACATGCTGGTCAACCAGCTTCACCAGATTGGTTTTGCTGGCAAAAAGCATGGCTGTGCTAGTCCTCTAGCTAGACCAGCACTTAACCAGAACTAACCAGCATAAAACTAATCTACACTGTAAAAAATGATTTTGCCTTTTAGTTATCATAACTAATGATCTTGTTGAGATAACTCAATTATCCAAGTTTTTGTTGGCTGAACTTGTGATAAGTTATTGAATAATAAAAAAAAAAAATCTATTTATCTGAAATCAAAATTAAAAGGGAGAAATGAACTTCGCACATCACACTCACATATTCGGATTCCCAGCATGCACTGCACAATGAATAAATTATGCAAATTGCAGTGTTATTTTCTTACTTTAAATTTATTTAACTGTTTGCTGCTTTTATTTATGCTGGTGATTGTTGTGATTGTTGTCAATTTCAGTTACTTGTCATATAGCATAATTCAAAGCCCACCTTTTTACTCAATTACGTGTTTAATGCATCATTGTGATTTTCGTGTAAATCGTTGAGGCCCATGAGTGTCTCCTTGACAAGCTTAAGCCTGAATATGAAAGAGGGAACAGACGTTGGTCTCTGATCATCAACTACTTCTATGGCTATCAATAATATTAAATGAAAATATAAGTAATTGAACTTCTATATTCAGTTTGAATTGAATTAGAATGAAGTTGATTGAAAGTCAAGTTTACTTAAATAAAGACATTAAGCTCGTTTAACAAGTTATATTGATTAAAGTCAACTTTGTTTTGTTTAAACAGCGTTCCCTCTTAAGTTGACATAATTTAACATTTTAAGTCAGCACGAACACTTACTTTTTTTAGTTGAAACAACAAGATTTTTTTTTTTTACAGTGGAGACCAGCATGGCAGTTGCATGCTGGCTAATCTGGTCTTTTTTATCAGGGTAAAACATTATTTAGTATGTTTATTAAGCCGTTGTCCTCATGTAGGTGATTTCAGGTTTTACTAACCTTAAAGGGACATTTGTTCCCCATTTGTTCCTCCCAACTCTTTTTGAATTTTAAAAATCACATTTTCAACCACGTTTAACAAACACTTCAAACAATAATATGCAAAAGCACAACAAAAAACATTTTCTCCTGATCCTGCATTATAGTTCCAGTTTAGTTGGAAGAAAACAGTCAAATTAGATTTTTACGTTACAGTATTCTTACTGTTTTTCAGAACATTGAGTTGAAAGTTGAAGTGGAGAGTTTAAAACAGGACCTCCAGGAAAAACAGGAGCAGCTTGACAAGGCCCTGTAAGTATCAAGTACAACTATTCCTTCTATCTTTATAACCTATATTCTGCCTACAGTTTACTGATGACACATTCTTCATGTCTGTTACAATTAGTTTAATTTAGTTACTGTAAGTGTTACTGCATATCATTATGTCTTAATGGGATATAGAGCACAGACTGTGGAGCCAAATTTCCTTTCCAGTCTTGTGATACTCTTGTTCACCTCTCAGATGCTCAGAATGCTGGCCCAATGCCTTCCACTATCTGCATAACTGCTTCTCATACGCAACAGGCATGTCACACTAATCTTGCTGACCTGCCAAATGCAAAAGATCAGAGCCCATTGGGGACATTGAGTGGGCAGCTGGTGAGTTGCCATGATGCACTTTGAAATGTGCACATGGTCCGAAATTCACCTGTTTTTTGTTTTTGTTTGTTTTTTTGCTGACCAAGGGAGTAAACGTTCATAGTCACAGACACACAATATATCACACCTGTTTGTAAAAGACCTGAACAAATTCATTGTCTTCATTGCTTACTTGATGACTGAAGCTTTGCTTTTTCTTATCCGGTTGGGTGCAAGTGTGTCAGTTATGTGTTTAAATTTACAGTAGGATCTTAAATGGATCACCTATAAATGAGACTCCCTTCACTTGTGTTATTATTCGTGTGACATTAATGTTCTGTTAAAGCTCTGGTTGCTATGTGTCATTTTCATCACACGCTCTTGTTCAGCTCTGATGATGTGTCTGCTGGTCAACTGAATCTTTGCAGCCAAGCAAAATTCCCCTCATAATTTTTCTTCTCGGCCTTCCTCCGAACAATCACTCTAAGCCTCAGAATTAATGCGCTAGGGACTAAAACTGAGCAGAATTGAATGATATCACCTCTTGAGCTAAATGACATCTCTGTGGGCTGTGATTATTAACACTTACTGGGACAATGACTCAGACTACTCTCTGCCTTAATGGATGTCCTGGCGAGGTACAATCCAAAACCCAGAAGTGCTGTTTACTCTGGATCAAACAACCGCAGCAATCCTCACTTTTAAAAACAGCTCCGTGGCAATGGAGCATGGGGTCTGGAAAAGTCTTTAGGAGGCCTTCAGGAGGGCCACTCTTCAGTTGTAGAACAGTGAGTTGAGTGAGAGGCTTTCACAGACACTCCAAAATACTTGAAGTGTCAGAGCAACACTATTCGCACACACAAAGAACTATTAAACACATCACACAAGGGAGGAGAGCATAGATTGTTAAGACTCACCTTTTTATCTATCTCCTTTTGCTTTAATACTTGATAGCTCTTCGGGGAATTGAAAATTGAAATTAAACTCTTTTTACAGCATCTGGAAAGTATGAATATGCTCATGAACAACAAATGAACTAAATCTAGCAGTAATAGCGGTAATTTCTCATTTGATGCATTTCCTAAAGGATACTAATATATCTCATTCAACCAAGGATGGTCTACTTGGTAATATCTACCCCAAAACATGATTTCTACTTTCTCTCAAGGGCTTCTTCTTCAAGTTTTGCATAAAGTATTATGTTTTAGATGGTATAAGCTATATATACTTTCTAGAGTCTAAATCATAGACTTTGAAGTATAAGTCAATGTCAAGAGTTGACATGACCCTCATGACCCTTACAAAATGTATGGTTATGAATTAGATGCTTGTGAAGGCCAAAGAAGGTGTTGTGTATTTCAAAGGTCTGCAGGTATGTATTATCTACTGATTTACCCTCTGTGCTCATCCGAGGAAGAATTCAGACCAATCTATGTACATAGAGGGCACAAAAAAGTCTTATCAGGTAACACAGGGGCTTCCTGTGGAAGGGATGTTCATTCCAAATTGTTCATTTAACCTCTTTTGTTTTCTGTTCCTTCATAGAACCACAGCAGAAAGTCTGACCAGTCAGAATGATGTAGAGGTGCAGCGTCGCAGTGAGGAAAGACAGCAGGAGATCAAACACATGCAAGAGATCCTGGAGTCCAAGATCCAGCTTTTGCAAGAGGTGTACACTAAGTTCCTACACACAATGGGGTACAACAGTGCCCGCCCCCTTTTTCAGGAATTTTTTGTTCCGAAAGTATTTTTCCCATTAATTTTTTCCATAGGGAATTCATAAAATACTTCATGAAATAGTTTTAAGCAATGAACCAAACCAACCAGCTCTCAGGTGAATCACAACATGACAAAATTTGATTTGAAACCAAAAAATAATAATTTGAAAATCGGACATAAAAAACAAAGGTACAAGACTGTGAACTTACCGTCTTTTTTTTTTCTCTTTGTTTTTTAAAGCATTGCAGAAAAATATATGCTTTTGCAAAAAAATATGCATTGCAAATTATGTAATCAAATTAACAAAACAACAGAAAAATATAAAACTATTGATTTAAAGTATTCAGATAAAATATTCAGATATATACAAATATATAAGTAGTTTGAGAGTGTAGGGAGACTGACTCGATTGCGTCACTACACCTATGGAAGTGGGCGGTTGCTGCTGAGCTTGTTTGGCGTGCTTTGTTGGCCTCGATTCTCTGATTGGTGGATGTTTCTCTGCTGGATCATGGTTAGTGTAGCTCTTCACCAGAAATTTCACTATTACACAATATTTTTTTTTTTTTTTTTTAAAGGAAGTTTAAATAACGTGGACTCTTAGCTTCAACAGAAACATGTACCATCTATTAACAGTCTCGGAGCTAACAATACATCTGTCTTATAAGTTATTTTATTAAGTTAAATTATAAGTTATCGTTAAAAAATCTGTTTGCCCATGGAGAAAATGTATGTGATTTTTACTTCCGGAACCAGACTGTTGCGATCTATAAACTGACTTCATTACAATGAAGTCCGCCCATTACAATGAAGTCCGCCTTTCCCTTACTAGACAAACTATACTATTTTGCTCTATTGATTTAATTAACTTTGGTATGTGTTTCGATGCAGTAAAAAAACAAAATAAATAAATAATATATATATATATATATATATATATATATATATATATATATATATATATATATATATATATATATTATTCTTTTATAACAGACATTGTAAAATGGGAAGATCTTAAATTGTAATTTTTACTAAAGCAAAAGGTTTTATTTATTAAATTCTGTTATTCAGCAGGCTCAGCTGGCAAGGCGTGAAGCAGAGAAAATGGCTTCCTTGGCTGAATTAGAGTCCCAGCGCTGTTTGGCTCTAGAGAGGAGGAGGTTGATAGAGATGCAGGATGGAAATGAGAGCTTGTCTGCCACAGCACAGCAAGAAGTGCTGGCTAAAAAAGACAGGTAAGCAGTTAAATTGGAAAGACAATCACACTGACATTTAAATGGACTGAATAAGCTGCAATTGACTCTGGGGTGAACACTATATATGCTTCTCTCAAATCAAGTTCTATTCATATCGTTACAACATGCTTATACTTTGAGCTACTCTAAGGTTTCTGAATAATGTTGACCATAATAATCAATAATCCCCTCCCTCATCTCCTTCTACCAGGCTGATAGAAGAACTGAATGAAAGCTTAAGCTGGAGAGAACAAGAGGCAGCTGGTTTAAGTGTAGATAAGGATATCCTTACTGCAAAAGTAACTCAGCTGGAAGAACAAGTGCAGAACCTGAACTTTTCCCTCCAGCAGAAAGAAAAGCATGTACAGGTAGCTATACAGTAAGACACTAAGCTGCCACTGTGTACTACAATACTCACAATACATCACTGCATATTCATCTGTACAATCAACTTACTTAAATCTGTGTCCACCCTTCAACAGCAGTATGTGTCATAGCATAATGCTTTTAAGGCATACAGCATACAAACAGCATAACATACATAAACATGCATTTTATATATTGTGCTAAGAATAGAGATGATAATGTGAGTCCAAACGTCTTAGTCTTTAATTAGGACATTATTGATTACCTAAATAAAGTATGTAACCAAATGTTAAGAATTGGGGAGAACCAAATGTAAAAAGGGGTCATGTTATTTTTTTAAATTATGTTTTTTTTTTGTGTATTATTATTTTGTATTTTCCCTGTGGTCTGCTTATAATGTTGGTAAGGTATTTTGCACCAAAAACAGGCAGATAGTTATATATGTAATTTTAAATCCTGTCTCTGGCCCCCTGACTAATTGTTTTTGCTCTCTTCCCCTTTAAGACCTCAGTGTAATAGCCCCACTGTTATGATTGCCCTACATTGTACAACGGCAACCCCTCGAATACAGTCATATATATGTTTGAAAATCGTTCAGAAAAGAGAATATACCAGCTCTTAGAGTTCACATCCAACACAAAATTAAAAAAGCAACAAAATCAGTGAAATGCATTGCATCTGAAATGTAAAACAGTCATCATCAGATAAGACATTTATTAATTAAACTGGTTACTTACGGTTTTGTGTTCAGGTCCAATAGTGTTTTTACTGTCCTTAATATTTAAATAATTTCTTTGTTCACAAGCAGTTCACTAATAAGCCAGACACAGATATAATCCATGGTGAAACATGCCACGCACACAAAGTATTATCATGCACTGATGCGATCAGTACTGTTAAACTTCAGCATGATGTTTTATTAAAAATCGTCCAAATAGGCACTTTTTTTTGTTTGTTTTTTTTTTTTTTTAATTTGGAAGTTTTAAGTTCTGAAACTTCCAGTATGTTTTTATAGTACAATGACTTCTTATGTCAAAATCTTATAAGTGAAAATTGTATTTTTCATGACATGACCCCTTTAAGATTCTGCCATTAAAAATAATCAAAAATATCAACCACCAATCTGAAAATTGTGAGAGATGTGTCCCACCCTATATCTGTGATGGTTATGGCCCTGACCGAGATCATCAGTTAATCATTTAAATCATTATGCTGATCATTCAGAATTAGGTTTGTTAGGACAATCAGCAAGAGTGTATGGGTGCTTTCACACTAGTACTTTTGGTGCGCACCCGGGGTTGAATGACGTCAAAGTTCGGTTCGTTTGAATGATGTGAACGCTGTTTTCCGAACTCAGGAGCGCACCTGCAAATCGCACCCGAGTCCGCTAGAAAAGGTGGTCTGGGGTACAGTTCATATAAACTCTGGTATGGTTTTCTGCTGATATGAATGCAACTGTACCAAATCGCGGAAGTGAACCACTTGTGATGACGTATAATTCATGTCTTTGCAGGATTGTGATTGCAATTATTATGGTATAATGCATTTCATTTATCTGTTTGTTTCCAAATACATCACCTTCAGAGAGCAGCTCACATTTTTCACATCTCTTGCAGTGCATCCATGGACTTGCGGCAGACAAACGCTAATATTCATCACATCATTGCACATTCAATGCATCCGTGTGAGACAAACATAAGTGTTCGTGGTGAATCCAAAAAGAGACGAACTTTAACACTTCACTTAACGCAGTGACATCTTCTCAAGTTGTTACCTAGTTACAGTAAACAGCTGCCGCTTGTAGTCACGTTGATGATATAATCAGACCACGGTTCGGACCCAAATAATATGATGTGAACAGAGACCAGCGGGGGCAGTGGTAGGGGGAGGAAACGAACTTGGGTTCGGTCCAAGCAATCAAACCATGAGTGAAAGCACCCTAAATCATAGATTTTGTGGTATAAGTTATTTTCAAGAGTTTAGTTGTAACATTGATGAGGCAATGCTTTTTATTTATAGATAAACATTCAAAATTGTTGGTGGTGTCTATTTAATAGCCCTCACATGTTGGTGGGGACCCTTCCCTCATGGCCCTCACTAAATATTTGCCCCTGATTTAGATAGGTCTAAAGAGGTACTATCTAGGATTGTGTTGTGATAGGTGCATGTGAGATCTGGCTCAAATGTAATTCAGTCTGTTTGGTCAAAGACCAGCAGCTGACTAGGTCACTTTGGCCTTTGGCCTTTATTCAACACTGAAGGGAAATGGGTTCAGATAGCTGACTGTATTTATAAACACACACACACACACACACACACAAACACACACACACACACACTTGTTCATGTCATTGTAAATAGGTCAATGGCAAAATGACACATGCAGAGTGATTCAATGTTTCTCCCAGATTAGTATATTTACAGTGTGGTAATAAATCACATAAACAGAGAGATTTATGTTAACCTTAACTTAGATAGATATGCAAACTGAGACATACCTGTGTGCAGTTTAATTACAGCCATCTGTGTAGATAAACCTGTTAAACATTGCATAAACAGAGTCAAATTTAGCTAAACATGCAAACTGACACATACACACACAGAAACACACTCTCTCTCTCTCTCTCTCTCTCTCTCTCTCTCTCTCTCTCTCACAAAATAAATAGTTTAAATAGAAAAATTGCAAAGGTTTTATATTAGTTTTTAGATTGTGTGACATGGCTTAGCTTTTCAAGCAGTGGGTTAAAATAAATTTCCCCTGTATTTTTTAGACCCTAAGAGAAGACCTGGCTTATGGAAAAAGCACCACAGAGATGGAGATGCAAGTATGCAAATTATTTCTTTTTCACTTCTTATATTGTTTTATCATAAATAATCCTTTCCCTAAGTACTTGCATATCATACACACAGTATTATTGTTTTATAAATTAGATTATTATAATTTCTTTCGCACATAACATGCTAAAGCTTTTATTATATTATTGTAAACAATGAGTGTGTTAAAGGAATATTTCGGGCTCAATACAAGTTAAGCTCAGTCGACAGCATTTGTGGCATTATGCTGATTACCACTAAAATACATTTTGACTTGTCTGTCCTTTCCTTTAAAATAAGCAAAAAATCTGGGTCCCAGTGAGGCATTTACAATGAAAGTGAATGGGGCCAAACCATAAATATTAAAATACTCATTGTTTAAAAAGTATAGCAACAAGATGTAAACAATATGTGTGCTAACGTGATTTTAGTGTGATAAAATCACTTATTAACCTTTTCTGTGTAAATTTATATCCAATTTTACAACTTTGTTGCCATGATGACATACAGTTACGTTCAAATGACTGTAAAAACGATGATTTAAACAACTTTACAGCTCAAATAATAAATAAGTTTTAACAGAAGATTAATTTGTAAGTGCTTTTATAAAATTATAAGCTTCAAGTTACTGTAAGTCCTACAAAAATTGGCCCCATTCACTTCCCTTGTAAGTGCCTCACTGTATTTCGATTTTTACTTCTTTTTTAAGGAGGGATGAATCAATTATTATTATATTTTTATTTATTTAATTATTTATTTATTTGTTTGTTTGTTTAAATTATACTACAAATGCTGTGGATTGAGTTGTACTGAACCTGGAATATTCCTTTAATGAATAAGAAATATTGTCCATTCTGTTGCGCCCACGTAGCCAATATCACCTGTGTGCTGGTAGAGACATCTAGTGGCAGGATACAGTCATAGCAAGCCAAGACAGATTGCAATTACTGCACACAAGCACACATTTACAACAACAAAAATTTAAAAAGAGCAGGTTAGTTGTATTGAAAAAACTTTCAACTTTGCATAAAAATTCCAACACTTAATCCAAACAATTCCTCTGGTTTTATTTCATAATTAATTAAATAAATGTCTTATTGTATTTTCCTATGTATTGCACCCTTCAATGTTGTGTTTTGCTTTAGGTAAATAAGTTGTCATGCCATGACAGACTCGATATCTAGTTTAACTTGGCTCCACAAAGTGACCCCGTCTATTTACTTTCCCACAGTTAAACCAATTATTCCAATTTCAAAGTGAATTTTTCATTTAATTTGGGTTTAATAATACATAATCAATTACATCACACTGGTAATGTACACAGATTAATAACCCACTCAGTTAACTTTACTGTGGCTCTCAACAACTCCTTGCCATCTCTGTCACTGGTAGACATAAACAATGAGATCATGCTGCATTTGTCTGATTAGGATAAATAGATTTTTGATTAAGTGTGGTTTGTGTTTGAGCACTTTTGTGGTGTCTATCTTCTTTGTCTAAATTTCAAGTCATTCCAATGACCAATTCACACATGGACACCAAACAGACCACCAGAATGTGCAAATATTCACAGAAAACATATGGCATCATTCTTTTTTCTCTCTCTCTGCAACCAATAGCATCAATTATAATTGATAAGAAATTATGCTGTCTCAACATAAGTGTGTCCACAGGGATGCTGTGTGGGTGTTGGCTGAGTGATGATGACTAGAAATGTGGTCATTTAAAAGTGATATTCTTGACTGCTGTCGCAATGTCGTGTCATTTACTATCATTGAACTACTGCCATTTATAGACTCTTGTTCATGTGCTATAATATATATAAATAAATACCATTATTTCGGAAAAACAAAAACACATCGTAAGCCAGACATGTTGCTCGTTCTCTGATGAAAATGGAAACAAGTATGTAATGTAGTGTAAGTGTTGCTTGGCTTGTTGCCCTGTGTTCGACCGAGACTATTGTAATCCATCGAGGGGTGCTCGGAGAATTAAACATGTATTTATACCTGTGATGAACAATAAATAAACGATTTGAATGGTAGCTGTACCTAGTCTACTTAGGTATTCACCCGTTACCAGCCGTTACTTCGTTTTTGAATGAGTAAAATGATTGTAGAAACACAGATCTTCGACGCCCCTCTTTTCCCAGAAAGTGGTATGCGCCGTTTTCTTCCCTGCCTCGCTTTTGCCACATCGTTACTCCGTACGGCTATACATTTGAAACCGGGCTGGACAAAAATAAGTGTTAAACGTCTAATGATAGAGTATGATATTATTTTCGTGTATAAAGCGTTGAATGTGGATTACGGTGGTTATATAAAAATGACACACTGTTTTTGAACTGGAGTCGGACGGTGGGGTTTAAATAATGTGACAGTGGTCCTGTCATGTCGGCGTCTGCAGAGAAGAGCGAATGAAACATAATCTGGAGCACTTTTCAAGGACAAAACACGCGTCTTTATTTCCACGGAGGAGAGAAGATCTTGACAGCGGCCTATTTTAATGGGTGAAGAAATCGAGATTTCACTCCAGCAACGTATCTATATAAATAACTAATTTCAGGACCTAAATAAGGACAATTGAAGAACTTTAAACGGAATTTTGACTGTAATAAATCAAACCTCATCTATGATAAACAAACTGAAATAAAATTCCATTAATACACATTTTCTTTTTTTGTTTTTTTCCAAACATCATCATTGGAACTAAACAAGGACATAAATGTGAGAACTTCAAATGGCATGACATTATTTTCATTTTCACTGAGCTTCTAACCTTAGTGTACACCAGATATTTTGGCACAAACTACTGTAGATATTATTACATTTAAGGTTTACAATGCTGGATTCTAAGATGAAGGACATGTGTCGGATCTGTGCAAGGGAGCTGTGTGGTAACCAGCGGCGATGGATCTTCCACCCAACTGGCAAGCTGAGTCTGCAGGTGCTGCTTTCATATGCATTGGGCAGAGAGATGATCCGAGATGGACGGGGAGAGTTTGCCTGCAGCAAATGTGCCTTCATGCTGGACCGCATGTACCGCTTTGACACTGTGATCGCCAGGGTAGAGGCGCTATCCGTTGAACGGATGCAAAAGCTCCTGTTGGAGAAAGACAGGCTCAGACAGTGCATCGGTGGACTCTACCGTAAAAACAATGCTGATGACTTTGGGGTCATCACTGAAGTGGACGACAGTGCCGCAGACTCTCCTGTAGTGGACTTTACTGACTTGGCTGAGTCTAAATACAGCACTCTACTGCAGGAAGATCTGACATACTCCGTCTATGAGTCCTGGGCTGAGCAAAGCACTCCAGAGCAACTTCAAGACCAACAATACCCTGTTCACCACCACCACCATCAGTGCCACGCAGCAGCGGATGCCAGTTCAGGCTCACGTCCCAGGAAGTGCAGGGTATGTGCTGCGCTGCGAGTGGCGGATTCAGATTATGAAGCGGTCTGCAAAGTTCCCAGAAAAGTGGGTCGGAGCACCTCCTGCGGTCCCTCTACACGGTACTCCAGTAGTGTCCAGGGCAGTGCAGAGGAGTCCGTCCCATCTGCTCCACTCCCAGAATCCGAGCCTGCTGAGAACAACCAGACTCAACATCCAAGTGATGCAGATTGCACCGGTGTGAGTCCTGCCTCATCTCTGGAGTCATTGGACACTGCTGTCGATGTGACCCAAGAGTCTTGCCCAAAAGTCAATTCAAAAATCACACACACAGAGACAGAAGAGGAACAATCTTCTACCGAAAGGCCAGAGTCTCTCTCTGGATGCACCTCTAGACCAGGCTCTGTGTGTGGACTTGAGTTGGCCCTCAGTCTGCTTAGAAACTTTGAATATCGCCCCATCCAGAGCCCCCGAGGTAGTCGGATTCCTGTGCCCATCAAACCTACCACTACACCAATGGAAAGTACTTACCCTCTGCTACAAGTGCCTCCCACAGATATGGAGTGTCCCCTCTCCCCCCATCTTCCAGATGCTCTGTCCAGCATTCAACAGGAACTGCAGCTTGAGTTGTCTGAAATGGAGGACCTGTGGCTGGATGATTATGTGCAGTGCAGGCCATTGGGCTTTCAAAAGGTACACAGAGAAGATCACCACAAAAGCCTTCATCAGTCGGACCTGTGTGCGTCTTCTGAAGCGTGGAAGGAATGAAATGAGATCAGAGAGCAAATGGTTGTTTGAACAAAATTCTGACAGAAATCATCTGTCAGTTTGTGCTTAATATGTTAAGACGGTGGTTCTCAACCAGGAGGCCAGGGCCCACAAGGGTGCCTTAGCAAACTTCCAATAGGGCCATGAGTTAACTTAAACATTTAAAAATCTAACTTGATCAAACTAAAATCATGAAATCAGCTAAAATCAAGATGTTGGCTGTGTTTATATTTATATAAACATACACTCACTGAGCACTTTATTAGGTACACCTGTACACCTACTTATTCATGCGATCAGCCAATCATGTGGCAGCAGTGCAATGCATAAAATCATGCAGATACTTTTCAGGAGCTTTAGTTATTGTTCGCATCAACCATCAGAATGGGGAAAAAATTTGATCTCAGTGATTTCGACCGTGGCATGATTGGTGGTGCCAAATGGACTGGTTAGAGTATTTCTGCAACTGTTATTCTCCTGAGATGCACAGCAGTCTCTAGAATTTACACAGAATGGTGCCAAAACAAAAAACATCCAGTAAGGGGTAGTTCTGCGGACAGAAATGCCTTGTTGATGAAAGAGGTCAATGGAGAATGGCCAGACTACTTTGAGCTGACAGAACGGCTACGGTAACTCAGATAATCACTCTGTACAATTGCAGTGAGCAGAATAGCATCTCAGAATGCACAACATGTCGAACCTTGAGGTGGATGGGCTACAATAGCAGAAGACCATGTCGGGTGCTTTATTAGGACAATAGTGTTCCTAATAAAGTGCTAAGTGAGTGTATAAACTGACAGTTCGTGAAACCTTTGGAAAAAATATATTAAGTTTGATTAAGTATTTGAATCTATTGACACTCCAAGTTTCTAGAAGATGGGGGCCTTCAAAAATTTTCTTGGGCATTTAGGGGGCCTTGGAGTCAAAAAGGTTGACACCACTGTATTAAAAGACACAAAGGAGGAATATATGGGGAGCAAATTAAAGAGGCTAGCTAAAGAAGTCACTTAAGTCTCATCAGTTTTGGTCCCAGTGCTCTCCAGCCTGTGATCACTTTGATTACTAGGTTACCCATCATCTTCTTAGCAACTCTTTCATAGCAACCGTTGTTGTGAGCAACAGTACTTCGTGCTGCAGACCGATTGCAAAAGGATCCTTATTCCCTTGCTTCTCTAATGCATAGTATTACTACATAAAACAATTATTGAGTATTATTTGTTGTTTAAACCACTTGTTGGTAATATAATAACAAAGGCTATGTTTAATCTGACCAATCAAAAGGTGAACCCTGATTATGTGAGCAACCGGCAGTATTAAGTAATCTGATAATTTGTGTTCACAGTCAGTAGCATTATGCTATGCACAGCTTTGTAATCACTTTAAGTTAATGTTGACAGGGCTGGATTAGTAATATTATCCTCCGTCTGTTGTAATTACTGCTATTGTGATAGATTAACTTTTATTACTGTGCTCAGTTTATACTGAAAACTCAATTGCACTGAAAACCAAGTAAACACAGAGAGAAGTGATACTGAGTGAAAATGAAAAACAAGGAAATGAACGACACACCACTATGGAAAAATAGGACTTCCTGAGGAAGTTGTAGAGCGAGATGATGGTCATTACTCTTTGTTCAGCACTGTGTGGGTACTCTTGCATTGTATACTCACCTGCATGCTGTTCCAAACCTGTATGACTTTCTTTAAAAGGAACACATAAGGAGATGGTAGGCATAATATTAGCTTCTAGGGATGTGCAAAACTGCAAATTTTCATAATTGACTAGTTGGTCAGTTATTTGAACTATTTATTTAAGCAGTGTCAGATAGAATCATCAAAAGACTTTAATCTCTCCACAGCTGGAGTATTACTCAAAGCAGAGGATTTAACATCTGACAGAGATCGCCTTGAAATGTATAGTTGATTCGGCGTTTTGATGGCTGTAACAGAAGCATATAAAAGCATTAAAGAGATGAAACTTCTTGCAGAGGGTTTTACCATGCTGACTGTTATTCTCTGTTAAGCACAGCAAGTTATCATAATGCAAAAAGCTTTCCAAGAAGTTGCATCTCTTAATACATTTGAGGATTGTGTCTCCCATTAAAACCACCACCACTAAAAATATTAATGTTAGAAGTCGACCCCACTAATCGACTAGTCAGTTGTTGGACGACTAGTCGATTAGTAGACCACTCTGGCATGTCCCTAGTAGCTTCAGTCACCAGTCACTTTCATTGTATGTAAAAAAGATGCAATGAAAGTGAATGGTCAGTATATCACCCTGCAGCTCTTGTCTGGTTACCCACTGAAGCTAAGCAGGTTTGGGCTTGGTTAGTACCTGGGTGGTAGACCTCCTGGGGAAAACTATGGTTGCTGCCGGAAGAGGTGTTAGTGTGGCCAGCAGGGAGGCTCACCCTGCAGTCTGTGTGTGTCCTAATGACCCAGTATAGTGATGGGGACTCTATACTGTAAAAAAGCACCGTCTCTTGGATGAGACGTTAAACCGAGGTTCTGACTCTCTGTGGTCATTAAAAATCCCAGGGCACTTCTCGTGAAAGTGTAGGTGTGAAACCCTGGTGTCCTGGCCAAATCTGCCCATTGGCCTCTATCCATCATGGCTTCCTAATAATCCCCTTTATATGAATTGGCTACATCACTGTACTCTCCTCTCCACAAACAGCTATTGTGTGGTGGGCATTCTGGCTCACTATGGCTACCGTCGCATCATCCAGGTGGATGATGCACACTCGTGGTGGTTGAGGAGATTCCCCCTATACAATATAGAGTGCTATGGGTGTCTAGAAAAGCGCTATATAAATGTAATGAATTATGATTATTAACGGTGACCGTCGCTAACATTTTGCCAAACATCTGCTTTTGTGTTCCACTGGAGAACGTAAATCACATGGGTTTGGAACAGCATGATGGTGAGTAAATGATGACAGAGTTTAAATTTTTGAGTGAACTACACAATAATCGTAAAATGCTTGAATATTGATCTGTGTGTGTTTCAGAGTTTGATTGAGGAGCAGCAATCTCAGCTGGTGCAGTATGAGAATGCAGCGGGTCAGTGTGTGAGCGAGCTGCAGAAGGCTCAACAGCAGGTCCAGTCTCTACAGGCCAAGATAAAAGAGAATGAGGTCAACAATAAGGTACTGCCATCCTTCTTTAATTAATCTCCAATGTTTGTGTTTTATAAGGGTGCTGTTTTTTTCTGTCATGTTATCCTTATGTGCTGTTGTTTGCTTTTTGTGTTGCCATGGCACTGAGCATTTGTCTTGTCTGTGTGTGTGTCTGTGTGCACAGAAGCTACAGCAGAGGCTCGGAGAGATGGAAAGTGAACTACACACTGTCAGAGAAGCAGCATGTGATCAGGAGAGAACAATACAGACCTTGAGTGACTCGCTCAACACTAAAGACTGTGAGGTACATCTGCCCCTAAAGCTGAAAGTGGTGACTGGAATATAGGCATTCCTCACTGACTTGAGAGACATTGCTTGGCATTTGGACTGTAAGAACATGAGACAAGATAGATAACTATACACCTTATAAGTACCGTCGAACAAATGGTCATTGTTTGATTAAAGATCATTTTATGAATTTAACACATTTATATAGAATTCAATTGATATGTGTTAACATGGGTGCATATATCGGTTTATTTACACTCACTTAGCACTTTATGAGGAACTCTGTGGTCCTAATAAAGTGCCTGACATGGTCTTCCGCTGTAGTAGCCCATCCGCCTCAAGGTTTGATGTGTTGTGCATTCTGAGATGCTATTCTGCTCACTACAATTGTTCAGAGTGGTAATCTGAGTTACCGTAGCCTTTCTGTCAGCTCGAACCAGTCTGGCCATTCTCCGTTGACCTCTCTCATCAACAAGGTGTTTACGTCTGCAGAACTGCCACTCACAGGATGTTTTTTGTTTTTGGTACCATTCTGAGTAAACTCTAGAGACTGATGTGCATGAAAATCCCAGGAGATCAGCAGTTACAGAAATACTCAAACCAGCCCATCTCGCACCAAAAATCATGCCACGGTCGAAATAACTGAGATCACATTTTTACCCCATTCTGATGGTTGATGTGAACATCACCTGAAGGTCTTGACCCATATCAGCATTGTTTTATGCATTGCACTGCTGCCACACGATTGGCTGGTTAGATAATCGCATGAATAAGTAGGTGTACAGGTGTGCCTAATAAAGTGTTCATTGGGTGTATATTGGCTTTTTATTTGGATTTTGAAGCCCAAACGATTTGTTTTGTAATATTACTGTTTTGATAGCTACGTCATTTGATAAGTGTGTTATTAAAGGAATTGTTCACCCAAAAATTACAATTCAATCAACAATTTCTAACCCTCAAGTTATACCAAATCTGTAAAACTTTCTTTCTTCAGTGTAACACAAAAAGTTTTCTTTAAGTGGTCTATACAATTCAGAAGACTATTCCAAGTTTTATGAAGCCATGCAAAAGCTTCATGTAAGGAATCAACTGATATTTAAGTCACTATTCACTGAAAGTCTTTGCCAAAGCTCTCAAATCTCATCAGAATTTTCATTTTTTTTTAAACTTATAGGTAAACTTTTCCTTAAAGCTCAGTTGCTATCCTGAATTGACAGTTAAGCTTATTTTGTAAAGCAAAGATTGAAATTATAGTTAATGAGAATCATGTTCCTTGTTCATGTTAGATCACTGATCTCCACCAGCTCATTGATGAACAGAAGGAGCTTTTGCGCTCTCTGAAGCAACAGAACAACCATAACCAGCTTCAGCAGCAGCAGGTGGGAAATCACTAAAGCTGATAAAGATCACACTCTTCACAGTGTCATTTTAGTTTCAGATCGGTTCAATAGAATATAATATGTTTTTCTAGTTTTAGTTTTATATTTTCATTAAATCTCAGTTAAATTCTCTGTTTAAAGATTTTTACTATAGTCACTATGGAAGAAGTAACTGTTTACAAACAAGCTCTCCGCTCTGCCACTTCCGGGTTCTTTTAGCACCTCAGAAAAGAACTGCGTTAAATGAGTGCTTTGCTAAAATTTAGCTAAAAATGCCCAAAAAGTTCTGTTTGTGGAGTTGAAACAAATGTTTCCAACTGATTTTTTTTAGATTTGGGCCTATTTAAATTTCTATTTTCTATTAGGAAAAACTCATATTTTACATCAATTATGTTATTTCACAGATCACCATCATTGTTATTGTGTCTGCTCTTATGAGAACTGCAGGTGTTTGTATATTTGAGAATTTTTTTACGAAGGAATCGTGCATACTGCGATCACAAACGGCTGTTTTTAATTTTACAAAATGTAACTGCTGGGACAGAAATTAGGTAAAATGTAATGTAATGATGATCTTATATAAACAAGACTGATGTAAGATCTGACGGAAAAAAATTTGACCCTGTCTCCACCATCGCATCGCATAAGCTACTGTTTGTGAAAGGATTTTAATAATGTTTATAAAGCTGTTATAAATGTTAATCATAGTTATCCTTTTATAATAGCTTTTATTAACATAAAAAACATGATTACATTATATAATGCTTAAAAGATTTTTAAAACTGCAGCGCTGCCCATATCCACCTTTGAAATCTGCTGATCAAAAGAACCCAGAAGCGTGGTTGCCTGGGGTGTCTATAGAATGATTCTGATAAGCCCATTCAGTTGATTTTATCTGGTTCTCTCTTATGCATGCCTGACTGTTTGTTTCTTGTTCTTGGTGCAGATGTCTGGAGTGGCTCCGAATCGCTTGCAGACCGATCTGTTGGACCTTCAGGGGTCTCTGTTCTCAGCCCAGCTGGAGCTGCAAGGCCTCCAAAGGGCACAGCTACAAGGCCAGAGACGAGAAGATGATCTGGCCCGCTCGAACCAGCGGCTCCAAGCTGACCTGCAGGGAGCCCTGCAGCACCGACATGAGGCAGAAAGACACAATCAGGATCTACTGGCTGCTCTAGAGAGGGCTCGCTTCAAGTCGCAGCAAATGGAGGAAAAATTTGAAGATGAATGGAGACGGAGAGAGAAAGAGGATGAGGAACGAGAGAGGACCATCCGAAAGATGAAGACCTCGATAGAGAACAAAGAGCGTCTGATACAAGTAAGACACACAAAGACATTAATTATATCAAATTATGCTTGTGCTCATGTGTGCGTGTGTATTAGTACTGATGGATATTAATCTGAAATCTTTGATCAGGACTACAGTGAACTGGTGGATGACCAGAGAGAGACAACCGGGAATAGAGACAATCTCATCCACAAGCTAAAACAACGCATTCAGGAAAGGGATAGAACATTGGAGGTAATAAACACAGACATGTTTACTTGGCTATCCAAATGGGAATATGCTATAGACTTGTTTTTATACATCTATATTTGCTTTAATTCCAATTGATGAGTTTTCCAATCCCCAAATGTCTTCAAAGGAAGGTTTTTGTCTAGTCAACCTCATTTTTTGGGATATACACAAAAACACCTCATTATCCTCCTGAGACCCAAGTGGACTGATGTTTGCATTTTTTGCATTGTAACTAGTAGCATCTATTAAACATAAAACAAAAAATTCTAGATGTGAAAATACACTGTAAATATATTATTTCTAATGAAAACCTAGTGCTATTGTACACACAAGTGTACATTGGGTTTAGCAGTGTGGCATTTCACGATAAATTGCTTAAATAAAAAAATGGCATATCGGATAAAATAAGAGACTCTTATCTCTTATCTTTGGACTCAAGCAGGTTTTGATGTAAAAACTTAATTTGGTTTCTTACCAGATATAGTTTTGTTGGCATTTCTCCCAAAGACCAACTCCGCTGTGATTGGCGCCATATATTTTTGTCACTCGCACAAGGTTATGAGACATATACAGTGTTTAATGATAGATTGTTTTCTCCCTTTCTCAGCGAGCGATAGATGAGAAGTTTGCGTGCGTGGAACAGAAAGAAGACGAGGTGCGTAATCTGCAGCTGGTTCTGAGAGAGAAAGAGAGAGACCTGGAGAAACTCCGCTGTGTGTTGTCCAATAACGAGGAAACCATCATGGTATTGATGTCACTTATATGCTTAAAACATATACGCTTATATGACAGTAATGCTAAAATTATTACTTTAAACTATAATTGTGCATAGCAAGGCTATGTATTCTTTGTATGACATACTGTTGTGTGTGTATTTTTACAGAGTCTGGAGTTGCTGCTGCGTGGTAAAAGTTTAGAGCTGGAGCAGGTGTGTGAGGCCTGGCGCAGTGCTCAGTGTGTTCAGCGTGAAAGAGAGGAGTCACACACACGTAGTCTGCGAGAAAGAGACGCTCTGATCAGCCAGCTGCAGACGTCACTCCATACACGCACCAAAGAGGCTGAGGTAAACACAGATTTCTTAATATATTGTGGCCCCAAAAACTATATGGACACTTAAATCACACTTAAGATTTATGAATGTAATTGCATTAGATAGAAAAATATCAAACCATCAAAAAAAAAAAACAACAACATTTGTATCTAATGCAATAACATTCAGACATTTTACTGTGTTACTTAATTGTCCAAATACTTTTTGATGGCACTCTATAATATAGATGTGTTCTCTATCTTCATTACTGTAACTTGTTCTCTGTGTTATTTGGTCTCTGCAGGAGATGACTGCAGTTCTACTCAGTAAGGTGTCGATCGGTTCCAGTGAGGTGGTTGAGGAGCTTAAGTCTCGGCTACAGCTAAAGGAGCGTTTGTTCCAGGATCTGCTGTCGGACCACAGCAGACAGACTCAAGAGCACCACTCACAGGTCCAGGCCCTGCTTAACACCATCAACACAAGAGAACAATACATCAAGGTAACACTCTACCACTGATTTCAAACCTTCAGGCATCCTAATATCCAGTCTAGTATACAGCTTTCAAACATATACTGTATGTTCTTTAACTTACATTTTCCAGGATTCTGCAGAGCGTGTGGGTCAGGTGATGGCCGAACAGACTGCTCGATTGCAGGAGCTTCGCAGACAGCTTGAGTCAACAGGTCCTCAGCAGACTACAGAAGAGTCTCCGTCTGACACACAGACACTTCAGGATGATCTCCATCTGGCTCTGCGCAGGGAAAGAGAGGCCCAGAACCAGCTGTCTGCCTTGCGGTCCATCCTAGCCGGCCACCAAGACCAACTCCAGGCCTCAGATCTGGAGGCCTTGACCAAGACTTTGAGTATTAAAGAGGAAATAATCAAGGTTTGTGAGTTAGTCTTTGAGAGTTTGATTGTATCTTGTAGTGGATGTGTATATCTAGTCAAGTTTATTTTTCAGGACTTGCAGATGCAGTTGGTGGAGCCGTCAGGTTTGCCGCTGGTCGAGCGACTTACCCAAGAGCTGCAGGAGCTGAGAGAGAGGGTGGGACATCAGGATCGCACTTGCATTAATCACAAGGTCAGCGTGAGCATCTAAAAACATGCCCGAGGAGCAAATAGTGGCAAATTATTTAACTTCATTATATGTCTCATACTGTTCACATTATGCATGTACTGCATGCTTGTTGTTGTTTTTTTAAAGCAGGCTGTGCTCGATACACTGGTGCCCATGGAAACCGGACAGGCAGCCACACCTCATGCTGATTTTGGAGGTGGGGATGGATTGCAGTTTGGTCTGTAATGTGGCCTCCTGTGCTAAAGAAGACAATTGATGCTTTGTGCATTGCATTGAATATTTTGTTCTCTTTGCATCAAACACTTATTATTGCTAGTTAGATAAGCATGCTCTGAGATTAACGAGTTTGAATTAGTAATTAGTAACATTTTCAACTATTTGAAGTAACTAGGGTCTTGTACACTTTTGAAATGGTCTTAGGATTCTAACAGCAATGTTTACATGTTTATGTTTTGTCTTGTACACTGAGTGTGCACAAACATGAGTTTTTTTAAATGCTTTAAAAAATATTTTACTTTGTTTTAACATAGTGCAATCATTTGTATTTGAGCTAATCATTTTGCCTATTTTGTACTAAAAATATGTCATTGTCATTACTTATTTAAATGTAATTTATGACTTTAAAGCAAAAACAAACTAAATATATTAATTTTGTGCAAAAAGAGGCGCTTATCTTATTTCAGTCACTTTGTACACTTAAAGGGATAGTTCACCCAAAAATGATCATTTACTCAACCTCATGTTGCTCCAAACCCAAATGACTTTATTTTTTTCTGTGAAACACAAAATTAGGCAGAATGATCGCATCAGTCACCATTCACTGTCATTGTATGAAAAACAAAGATGCAATGAAAGTGAATGGTGACTGAGGCTGTCATATGTCCTAACATTTCTAGTGTTCAATGGAAGAAAGTTGTTTGGCTTTGAAACAACATGAAGGTGAGTAAATGATGACAGAATTAAATATTTTTGTGGTGAACTATTCCTTTAAGACAGTAAAATATTATAGACTCTAGAATGCTTGTGTGCATGACTGTACTATTTAAAAATGACTGTTTTATTGCTTTACTGCTGTCCTTATTTTAGAACATTTATTTGTTATTTAATAGAGGTTTAGAGCCCACCTCAACCATATGTTAATATATGATATAACAGATATAACAAGTGTGCCTCTGCATGAAAAAATAACAAGAACTGATGTTTGTTGCATGTAATATGCAGACTGTTTGCACTTATATTGAGTTGCATTCATCATGTCACTGCCTAAAAGATGCCTTTATGGACATTTGATAAATGAGTAAAGTGTTTGTTTAGATGTGTCGTTTGTTAGATCCTTTTCATTTATGTCTTGTACCATGATAATTTTGACTCTCAGTAAATTATTTGATGAAAAATACCAAAACAAAAGGCCTTCTCTGGGGAGATATAGAGAAAAACCTGTCTCATCGTTTTGATGATTGGACATATTGAGCCCCTTGGCTATTCTGCTCTTTTTCTATCTTCTTTCTCTCTTCTTTTCCAATTCTCAAAGTCATAAGCACAATCTATGCCCAAGTTTAAATGCTACACAGTTAAGCTGATAAAACACATGCCCTTTTTTGGATGAATTTGTGTATGTATGTGTTCAAAGGTGACAGATCCATATATGTAGTTAGAATTTTAGATAAAAGCATACTGATATCTAAGCTACTGTTCTTAGATATTACACAACAGTACATTACAGAGCTAATCGCTGATAGTTCTGTGAGGGCACACACCAGAAGAGCTTGTCAATAACTCATTTTCAACACTCAAGTAGTTGATTTATATTTAGACAATGCCATGAAGTCATGATACCTTTACATTTTTCTGCTCATTATTAGTAAATGAATTCAGCACATACCAACACTTAGATTCACTGGGTCTGTATTTATAGCTCCTTTATAAATGTTCCCATTCTGATATTCAGTACTCAAATCTCAAAGAAATAATCTACAGTCCAGTTATACTGAAATTACAAAAAGACACTAATAAATTTAACTTCCCTATTTGTTATGTAGTTTCTAAATTGTGGGGGATTTATAAATATAAACGCTATCTTGCAAGTTGATATTTTCTAAACCTGAAAGCAGCAGAAAATATTAATATAGCAGGTAATTTAGGAAATTAGGTCTTTTACAATGTCCTATGTGGAAAACATATTTGAAATTATGGAAAAGAGTTATGGAATGAACCACCAGGTAAGGTCAACCAATAACTGGGCAGTGCTGCCATTCAGGAAATGAGTATTTTGATCTATTTACTCTTGATCTTCCTGTCTTGCTGTTTTCTTTTGTGTACATACTGGCCTGAAGAGTTCTTTTATAACTAAGAGTCAGAATTATCCTGGATTAGCTTGATTATAAAGTGGGATAGTTTGTTAAAAGTTGGCATATGTAGGCCAATTTAGAGAGAGAAGCTCACTGTAAGACGAGCCTTAGAGTATTATGTTCACTAGTCTCGAAAGCAATACAGTACATGCAACAGTCAATGTCTGTGTGAATGTGTGATTGTCATTGGCTGTATATCTGTACTAACAATGCAACACTTTCTTTAGGTTTCATCTCAGATTATGGAGAGGAGGATGATGAAGACTGCAATAGTGAGTTTGCAGACAGTGCCGAAGATGAGGAGCGCTTCAAACTGACAGCTCAGTCTTTGGTCAGCATGCAGGTAAGACAACATGATGTAAACATTAGTATTCAGGTGCACAATATCCCATTTTCGATGATGTATGCAACACTTACATTGGCGCCCCCCTCTCACTTTCTGGGGAGAGGAGAGGGGGATCCCCCATTGTGGCCCTTTAGTGTGCCACCAGCGCCCCCTTTATATGGCACCCCTATGTGTTGCATACATTGCATGTAGGGTTTTGCACCTCTTTTGGTACTTTAAGTCTTTTGGTCATAGTAGTTTTTATTTTAAACCCACATATAGCATATATAAAAAATATTGTACACTCATAAGTTTCTAACAGTGTCCAGATCAGTTTGTAGATATTCATCTTCAAAAATGTCACTCCCAGTTAGCATATACTATACTATAATTTACTATACTACACTGATCAGCCACAACATTAAAACCACTGACAGGTGAAGTGAATAACATTGATTATATCGTTACATTCGCACCCGTCAAGGGGTGGGATATAGTAGGCGGCAAATGAATAGTCAGTTCTTGAAATTCATGTGTTGGAAGTAGGAAAAATGAGCAAACGCAAGTATCTGAGTGACTTTGACAAGCATCTCCAAAATGGTAGGTCTTGTGGGGTGTTCCCGATATGCAGTGGTTAATACCTACCAAAAGTGGTCTAAGGAAGGACAACCGGTGAACCGGCGACAGGGTCATGGGCGCCCAAGACTCACTGATGTGCATGGGGAGCGAAGGCTAGCCTGTCTGGTCCGATCCCACAGAAGAGCTACTGTAGCAAAATTGTTGAAAAACGTAATGCTGGCATGGCAATGATAGAAAGGTGTCAAAACACACAGTGCATCGCAGCTTGCTGCGTATTGGGTTGCGTAGCCGCAGACCGGTCAGAGTGCCCATGCTGACCCTTGTCCACCACCGAAAGCGCCTACAATGGGCACGTGAGCGTCAGAACTGGACCATGGAGCAATGGAAGAAGGTGGCCTGGTCTGATGAATCACGTTTTCTTTTAGATCATATGGACGGCCGGGTGAGTGCACATGGTTTACCTGGGGAAGAGATGGTAGCAGGATGCACTATGGGAAGAAGGCAGGACTGCGGAGGCAGTGTGATGCTCGGGGCAATGTTCTGCCTGGAAACCTTGGGTCTTGGCACATTTGAATGTTATTTTGACATGTACCACCTACCTAAATATTGTTGCAGACCATGTACACTCCATGTCACGGTATTCCCTGATGGCAGTGGCCTCTTTCAGCAGGATAATGCACCCTGCCACACTGCAAAAATTGTTCAGGAGTGGTTTGAGGAACATGACAAAGAGTTCAAGGTGTTGACTTGGCCTCCAAATTCCCCAGATCTCAATCCGATTGAGCATCTGTGGGATGTGCTGGACCAACAAGTCTGATCCATGTAGGCCCCACATCACAGGATATGCTGCTAACGTCTTGGTGCCAGATACCACAGGACACATTCATAGGTCTTGTGGAGTCCATGCCTCGAAGGGTCAGAGCTGTTTTGGCGGCACGAGGGGGACCTACACGATATTAGGTGGGTGGTTTTAATGTTGTGGCTGATCGGTGTATACTATAGACCTGTTATACCATACTGTATTGTACTATACAATACTATACTATACTGTAGACCTATTATACAGTGCTTTACCATACTATACTATAGACCTATTATACTGTGCTTTAGCATACTATACTATAGACCTATTATACTGTGCTTTACCTATACGATACTATACAGTTCTGAATCATACAACACTATACTACATAGGCATATTAAACTATACTGTGTTGTGCTATACTATGCTACACTAGACTATAGACTTTTTATACAATGCTATACTGTGCTGAACCATACTATAATATACAATACTTAAACTATACTATACTGTGCTGTACTATACTATATTATAATATACCATACTGTGTGCTGTACTGTACTATACCATTCAGTACTATGAAATATTATACCATACCCTTCTGTACCATTACTACATTGTCACATACAAAAACTCTGCTTTACCATACTAAAAAATAACTGTACTGAACTGTACTATACTGAATTATCACTCATCTTATAGTTCTATAAGACCTCCACCCCCAAAAAATGTCTATGTAAATTGTATGTTTAAAAATATTTTTATGCAAATTGTCTTATTGAATTTAATGCAACAGTTTACATACAATGCTGTACTACACTATACTATACTATACTGTATTGTACTGTACTATTCTATACTATACTATATTATATTATACTGTGCTGTAAAAAAGTATACTATACTATACCATACCGTTCTGTACAATAAATATATTGTAACATACATAAACTTTGCTTTACAATACTATACTGCAGCTGTGCTGAACTGAACTATACTGAACTATTACACCCCCAAAAAATGTCCATGTGTGCATAAAAAACATTTGTATGTAAATTGTCCCATTAAATTAAATGTGACATTGTACATACAAATGGATTTCTGAACGATTTATACAGAAATGTGTTTTATGTAAAAGGCCCATAGAGTGTAAAATATAAAAATTCTACAACTAGGTAAAAACCGTCTATATACTGTAGCCACACTTGTAGTTATATCTTTTGCTTTTGCATAGATTCCTCTTTGCCTAATCACTGTCCTTCACCTTATACAGAGTTGTGATCAGCATAGGGGATTCAGGGGCTGCCAGGATGCAGTGGCTGAGGGTCAGGGGCTGGCAGAGGTCAAGCTACTGGTGGAGCAGAAGAGGGCGGTAGAGAGAGAGCTGATGGAGCTCAAGTCTCAACTGGAGAAGGCTGGTTTCTCCTCCCTCTCTCAGATGAGGTACTGCTTTCAATACAGCAAAGAGGGATTTCAGTACCAAAAATGCTGTTTTACAGGCAATAAAATGTTTTTCTATTTTCTTTGGTGCACTCCCGAAACAGGAAGGCTTTCTTTACCCTCCACTCTGAGAAAGAGGAGCTCCAGAGTATGGTGACAGGAAGAAAGCCCATGAATGATGGACAGAAGATTACAGCAGATAGGGCTGATGGACAGTTAGTGGATTCAGCTAGTACGGAGGTGAGTTGGCCTTCACATTGCATCTGTTGATAAACACTGCCCTCAATGTTAAATCAAGAAGAGGTGCACCACACTGTGGATTTTTGTTCTATTGTCCAAATCTACACAGGATATAGCATCTCAGTATTTCATTGAAGGGCCAAGGCCTAATTTGTCCTCACTGACTTTTTAGGCCTGTGAGTGCGTGTCTGGAGGGGAGCCAATAAGAGAGCAGGCGGTGCGTCTGAAGTCTGATCTTGAGCAGGTGCAGCAGGAGAGCAAAGAGCTTCAGGAGAGACTCATGGTATCAGAGGCCACAGTTCAGGCTCAGGCCGAGCAAATTAAAGACTTTAGAGAACTTCTTAGTGAGTACACACACATAAACGGGTAGTTGACATTAAATACTTTTGGGAAGTTGATCATGACCTGCGATGTCACATGCTAAATTTTAAACAGCATTTTGATAATTCTGTTGTTATTATTATGCATACAGTTTTTGAGAAACTACATGAAATATTTGGACTTTTAAGATTAGATTCAGTTTCTAAAATGCCAGTCTATCTGGTCTATCATTTAGCAGAAACATCAGTACAGCAGGATAATAAGCAGGTTCAGGTGGACATCCAGGATCTGGGCTATGAGACATCTGGCCGAAGTGAGAACGAGGCAGAGAGAGAAGACGCCAGCAGTCCAGGTGACTTCATTTGGTGTTACCACAAGGGGGCATTAACATCTTAATGTCAACATGAAATCCAACTTTTCCATTAATTTGCTTTCGTAATGCACATTCCTCATCTCATTTGGAAAGATTCATGTTCTTTAAAAAAAAAAAAAGGGTTTGTCTTTGTAAAATCAAAATACAATGTAACTTGCTCTTTATCTGAAACGTCTTTTCTTTTATGGTGATATCACCTAGGCTGCACTAAGGATAATGTTAACCAATAGCCTAATAGCTATTTAGGCATTGTGTTATCAATATTAAAGTCTTAAAATGTTAATTCTCTCATAATTTACTCACTCTCATGCCATCCCAGATGTGTTTAACTTTCTTTCTTCTGCTGAACACAAACAAAGATATTTAGAAGAATACTTCAGATCTGTAGGTCCTCACAATGCAGGTGAATGGTTACAAAAATGTAGGTAAATTAGGTGTCAGTTTGCTCAAAAAGAATGTGAAAGTGGAGATTGATATTAAAAAAGGACTTATATATGTATCTGTTTCTCACCCACACTTATATCGCTTCAGAAGACATGTATTTAACCACTGGAGTTTTATGGATTACTTTTATGCTGCTTTTATATGCTTTTTGGAGCTTCAAAGTTTTGGTACCCATTCACGTGCATTGTGAGGACCTACAGAACTGAAATATTCTTCTAAAAATCTTCATTTATGTTCAGCAGAAGAAAAAGTCATACACATCAGGGATGGCATGACGGTAAGTATTTGAGGAGAGAATTTTCTTTTTTTGGTGAACTATTCCTTTAAATTTGATCTGGCTCCATTCTTTTATGTAATGCCTATTTTTCATTGTCCTGTCAATTCCCGGTTGGATAAAAATAAATCCCCCAACTTTTTTCTCATTGAATATTCTGTTTACACCCAAATATACTTTCACATTACAGAAGTAAAATGGGTTGCAAACTGCATTTCACTTTGACTTTAAAGTCATAATACTTTTTGACTTTTGAAGCACATCACTTTCAAAACATTACAATCTCATCAGTCATACCCTAATAATATATTAACTCCCTTTAAAACAAGCTAAAAGTATCATACATCAAACATGTGCCTTCCTCCACTATAGAATTTGATGATCTGGAGCTGTGCACATCTCTCTCATATCATGACGGGGGCTCTCAGTGGTGGGGTGCTTCCAGCTCACTGAACTCTGGCAAGACTGAACATGACGTGACCTACCTGCAGCACCTAGTTGAGGACCTGCGCAGTCAGCTCTCCCGGTCTCAGGCTCTGATCCACAACTTACAGGCCCAAACACATGATCACACCCCAGTCAGCACTCCCCGTATGGTCAACTGGGGCTTGGATAACTGTGAGGCACAGAGTGCAACAGAGGAAGACGAGGGCTGGCAGTCATCTGATGGGTTTGGCTCACTTCCCCGTCAGCCCAAACAAGGCCGAGAGCTGCAAGAGCTTATATCCCGAGTGACATCACTGGAGGAGCAGCTCAGGAAGGGCAAAGGTCATGCAGAGGATGGCAAAACCGCAAACTGGCCAGGGTGAGTAACAGAGTATAGAGTAGAACAACTAATCTCTCTCTGAACTCATTTCACCATAGTAGTTATACAATAAATGCTCATAGTTTTTTAAAATGCATCCCAAATCATATCATACCATTGATTTTAGATGGAATCAACCTACTATACAACATGATGTCTTATAATTGACTCTGCATATCAAGCTGGGAAATGAGAAAAACCTTTAACATAAAATTAAGTATCACAATGGCTATACTACCTTAAAGGGATAGTTCACCCAAAAATAAAATTCTCTCGTCATTTACTCACTTTCATGCCATCCCAGATGTTTAGAAGATTATCTCAGCTCTTGGAGCTTAAAATGTCTGGTCACCATTCACTTGCATTGTATGGACCTACAGAGCGGAGATATTCTTCTAAAAATCTTTGTTCTGGTAAATAAGTCATACACATCTGGGATGGCATGAGGGTGAATAAATGAGAGAATTTTCATTTTGGGGTGAAATATTTTATTTATTTTTTTATTTATTTTTTGGGGGGGGGATTTTTTCCCCTTTTTCTCCCAATTTGGAATGCCCAATTCCCAATGCACTCTAAGTCCTCGTGGTCGCATAGTGATTCGCCTCAGTCCGGGTGGCGGAGTACGAATCCCAGTTGCCTCCGCGTCTGAGACAGTCAACCCGCGCATCTTATCACGTGGCTTGTTGAGCGCGTTGCCACGGAGACATAGCGCATGTGGAGGCTTCACGCCATCCACCGCGGCAACCACGCTCAATTCACCATGCGCCCCACCGAGAACAAACCACATTATAGCGACCATGAGGAGATTACCCCATGTGACTCTACCCTCCCTAGCAACCAAGCCAATTTGGTTGCTTAGGAGACCTGGCTGGAGTCACTCAGCACGCCCTGGGATTCGAACTAGCAAACTAGCGAACTCCAGGGGTGGTAGCCAGCGTATTTTACCACTGAGCTACCCAGGCCCCCGGCCTGGGTATCACTTTAATGAGATTGATACCGTAGATAAATGCTTCTTTCTCTGTCCTCCATGCAGTAAGTTTGACACGCTGATCCAAGCGCAGGCCCGCGAGCTGTCTCATCTGCGTCAGAGGATGCGTGAGGGCCGTGGCATGTGCCACATTCTGACTCAGCATCTGAGAGACACCAACAAGGCCTTTGAAGAACTGCTGCGCTCCAACGACATTGATTACTACATGGGTCAGAGCTTCAGAGACCAGCTTTCACAGAGCATCTCACTCACCCAGAGAGTCAGCACAAAGATCAGTGGCCGTGAGTGCAATGACACATGCAAACATGTCTGCATGCATTTGAAATATCTCTGAAGACCTTTTTTGAACAAAAAATTGCATTCAATTATATTCTCGTTACAGGTGATCACTCTGAAGTCCCAGATGATAAATCAGGCCATGAGCTGCTTGCAATACAGTAAGTTGACTGTGCACGCACGCACAAGTTTTTTTTGTTTGTTTTGTTTTATACAAAACTAATAAACAAATTAACCAATTATAATTCCAATTGACTAACCGAAACACTGAACCTAAAAACTTTTTGCAGTTTAAAAAAAACAACAAAAAAAAACTCTTTGAATCATTTCTCAAAATGAGGACGTCCCCAAATGTCCCTGGTGGTAGGTTGTTTTAACTCTCTTCTGGGGACAGGTTTGTCCCCAGACAATTTGCAGTCTTTTTCATTAAGGTTTTAGATGTTATTGATCACACCCTGTGATTATACCCTTCAAAACTGAATTGAATTTTCTGTTGTCTGTACACCAATTCAACCAGAAAATGACCACAGCACATGGGCCATATTGATTTGTTGATATTTGGTTTGTATAGACCTGCTGTACTGACACAACTTTGCAGAATCTCCCAATAAAGAGTTCTGCAGTATCTTAGCTCAGAATGTTTTCCTCAGTGAAGTTTTGTTGTTTCTCTGTGCAGTAATAATAGCATGTTTTGTGTGATCAGAAGTTATGTATTGACTAGTTTTTGCTGTGCGTGTGTTTGGTGGAATAGCCAATGCCCCTTTGTCCTATTGACCTGGACACCAGCTGTGATGAGTTTCTCACTCTAAGCATCATGGATACATTAGGACTATGTTGGAAATCTCTGATCAATATCACAGATCATTTTAGTAATGAGATATGTTCAGGTCAATGATTCTTACAGAGATTTTCATGCTTTATACGTTCTCAAATTGATCCTCAAAGATCCATACAGAAAACCAATCATTTGATCGTTCTTTTATTTAATGTTATTAGATTTCTAACAGATTAGAATAAATCATACTTTGATAAAAAGTGGCCCTAAAAAGTATTTTGACATTTAAGCCATACTTGTAAATGTAAATCCATAACAACATATAAAACCAAATTGCATTTATTTTAAAGAAAGATAGTACAAGCACACTTTTTTTAAATTATAGAACAAAAGATGTACTATTCGACAAAATATTATATGGGCATTTTCTGGATGTCAGATTAGTGGAACATACTGTAGCTGATATGATGAACTACACGTCTGGTTACTCTGCAGTGACACTTGTGTGAACTTAAGAGGAACTGACCTCATACATCTACTACCTCTTTTCCACCAACATGGTTCCGGGATTAGTTCTTGGCCGGTGCCAATTCTAGAACCATTCCGTGCGTTTCCACCACAGAAAAGGCAGTTCTGAGGCAGAAAGACTGGTTCCTCACTGGCCCAAAAGCTTGCTGGTCTTGAAGCAGGAACTGATTACATCAGAGGGGGGAGGTCGGGATAAAATTTGTCACCAGATAACGTTTTTCGAACAACAACAGTTTGGATAGCTACCATCTGCAGCGAGGAGTACTTCTTTACAAAAAATTAAATTAAATATTGGACATCAAAAGCATTCAGCAGCGGAACGCAGACACCACTGCTACACCAATGTAAATAACTGTTCCACTGTTACAGTTTATAGAACTTAGCTAGTTAAGCCACATTAAAAAGATCTTTCAAAATAGTGAAACCTACATTATCAGTATTCTTGAGCAGACGTTGTTTCTGGCAATTTTGTTGAGCAGTCTAATAACGTTGGATTGTATTACTTTGTATGTTTAAAGCTACACTATGTAACTTTTGGCCATCTAGCGGTTGAAACATAAAACTGCAGGTTACTTGCGGAGGAACATTGTTTTGGTAATTATGCGAGTTGGCCTTCGACTCTGCTCTTCTGTGTGGATTAATCTGATGGTTTGATTACCGCCGGTGTAACCATGGTTACAGGTGATCATCTTTCTAGAGCGAATGTCACTAACGACAACAAAACTCGCCCCCTCCCCTCAAAAACATATATAAATAAAAGGAAGAAAAAGATGGATATCCAAATATATGTCTTATGAGCAGGTAAGTAGCATATTTTCCGCTGTTGATTTGACTTAATGAAAACAGTTGTTTTAAAATAGATAGCATTACAAAAGTTAAGCAACGATGACATTAGACATAACGATTGCTAGTCATATTGGATCAAATCAAATGGTGGAAACTATTATAACTTAGCTAGCAGGCAAATAGACCAAGGTAGTAACTGGTTTAGAGCATTGTTACTACCATAATTGTAAAAGTTTCCACTGTCCTTCCTTCCTCAAATGAAATTGAAAACATTTAGAGTGGATAACACTATCTAACGAACTACTGTGCTAAGAGAGCTACCTGGCTAACTATCAGTCGAATAAAATATCTTACCTACTGTCTAGCAAAACAAAACTCCATATCTGGGTCAGTTTTAAATCCTTCAAGACCTCAGAGTTGTCACCACCTCTGAAAAGCCAATCCGATGTTGTTTCGTGTTTTATTACGGACTCTTGTCGTTTTCCCTTTTTGCGTTTACGTTTTCCCTAAAGTGACTTCACTTTAGAGCAGGCCATGCACACGACTGGTGACGGACTCCACCCTATTATCATAGATCCTCCCCCGAGTGATCTACACACAGTCCACCATTTTTTCCCACGCTGGAGCAGCTACAGTGAGAAGAATAATGTCTCAGCTTCGTAAGCGTCATAAGTGTTCTGTTGTAGGCTGTAAAAGTGAACATAAGAGTCTTCGTGTACTCCCAGCATCAGAGCCTCTGAAGACGCAGTGGACATGTTTTGTTTTTAAAGCAAATGTGCCCCAAAACATACCAAAACATGCAAATCATTTTACACCGGACTGCTTTGTGAATGAGGATCAATATTGTGAAGGTTGCACGGGAAAGGACGAGTCGGGAAACTCAGACACCGTCAAAGTAAGGCTTTTATTTTCTGCTCTCTGCGCAGCCTGTACACTCTCTCTAGTGTTTTCCTGGGTTCACTCAGAGAGCTTCATCAATAACAAAACTCTCCATAAACATAAACATCTTAAAAGACATGCAGCTTTTTGACATTCAGGACACACGCCAACACTGGCAGGATTTTCCAAATATTTGATTCTCAAGCATAGATCAGTACCAACTGTTCGTGTTCCAGCTTTAGTATCGCACTTATATTTAGTTAATGTTTGCAAATCGCCTTTCCAAATGTGCTTGTTAGCTGATTCCACGGCTAATGCAACTATCACGCACATATACACGCGCTGTAGTAGCTGGATCTTATTTTCTTTATTTACGGACATGACATAAACACGCACGGACGAATGACGTAAGTATGCAATTTCCTGCCAAATCCGTCCTGAGAGCTCTAAAATATAAATAATTATTATAGGCTTACCATAGTGAATCGGGGTAAGGCAGAAACATAGTTTAGAAGACGATTGTTGGTGTACTTGCTCATTAATGAAATTGTGTTCATTTCTAACAAACAAATCTTACATAGTGTAGCTTTAAATATGTCCTCAAAAACAGGAGTAGAAGCTGTACAAATATACTGTGTTGCACCATGTTTGTTTGTGGGCAGGTTAGGTAGTCACGTAAAACTACCACGTAGCCATGTCTCGAGTCAGTGGAAAAGCAGGCGGGTTTGCCATAGAATTCCCCTGGCCGAGAACCAGCCAAGCACAGGCTCCGGCACCATTTCGGTGGAAAACAGGTATACTAAAAATGACCTTTAAGCCAGTTGGTTAAATGTAATTGCAGAATTACTAAGAAAAGTGTTAGTTCCGAGAAAACATCTTCCATCATTTGTTTGCAGATGCCACATTTTTTTATTGCTTGTTTACTAACGCAATTAAAATGAATACATTGTTAATGTTGTTTAAGTACCTAAATACTTAAATGCAGTAAGTAATTACTGCATGTAAGGCCACTGTAGGTATACCAGGCATCGCTAAGCCTTAAATGGGTACCTTCATCTGAGCTACACAGTATGCACTTTATAAAATTGATTTTTAGTATAATTCACTTCATTTCTGCTCTGTTTTGTTATTTATGATATATGGGATATGATGTAATAAGGATATTTCTCTTTTTCATTATAATATTTTCACCTACACATCCATCTGTAACTGACTTTCTTCATTTCTGCCCTTTCATGAGCACAGAAGTTGACTTTGGAGACTTATTTGACTTTGCCTATGGGCCCGATTGAGTGATGCTATGAGCTTAGGCTAATATGAACTGTCAGGAACTTGATACATAATGTCACTGCTGGTTCAAGGGAGTCTCAGGCATGTTCAGAACTTACAGGACATTTCATTCAGCAGTTCATGCCCCCATTCTGACCTCAAAAGCCTTCTATGGTTTCTGTGGCAGCAGCCTCAGAACCACTATGGGAGATGACTCTTATTTTTCCACCCCATAATACATTGTGTTGAGAGGCAGTCAGCTGGTGAGCATGCATGAGCTGTAAAGCCTCTGCTGCTGTCTGCCTGTGAACAGACTTACCTGTGTTTGTGTTTTGAATGTATATGCAGATTGAGATGGTATTCTTCAGCAACAAGAACATGGCACTTTATTGCTGTTTTTACCACTATAAATTGCTTTACTTGGGTCTATAGCAGAAGATGTGCCTCACATCTTCAAGAACTGAGCCGGTTTTGAAAAGGACCTGCTCATTGCACTCATCTCTTGAAACATTGGTGGAATCATTGAGCTCTTATTTATCATCTTCCATGTTTTTTTTTTGTTTTTGTTTTTTTGTGTATGCATGTAGAACCCACTGTCTGGAGCCAGTCTGAGTCAGCTGGGATGGATTGGTTTGTTGGTTTGCTGGCAGTCTCATCGTTTTACCATTATTATTTTTTTTAATCCCCTTTTCTCCCCAATTTGGAATGCTTAATTCCCATTACTTAGTAGGTCATCGTGGTGGTGCGGTTACTCACCTCATAACATAAAATGTGGCAGAGGACAAGTCTCAGTTGCCTCCACTTCTGAGACTGTCAATCCGTGCACTTATCGCGTGGCACGTTGTGCATGACCGCGGAGACTCCCAGCATGTGGAGGCTCATGCTACTCTCCGCGATCCACGCACAACTTACCACATGCCCCATTGAGAGTGAGAACCACTAATCGCGACCACGAGGAGGTTACCCCATGTAACTCTACCCTCTCTAGCAACCGGGCCAATTTGGTTGCTTAGGAGACCTGGCTGTAGTCACTCAGCACACCCTGGATTCGAACTCGCGACTCCAGGGGTGGTAGTCAGCATCAGTACTCACTGAGCTACCTAGGCCCCCTAAAGTCTTACCATCATTTAACCATTTTTTCATCTTATGTTGAAGCAAATGGAGAACCACAAAACATCAAAGTGCCTGGAGAGGTCACTGTTGAAAAATTCTCCTTGCAGAAGTCTTGTGTTAGGTATCTTTAAATGGTGGAGAACAGTCAAAGGAGAGAACAAACCACATTTGTGCAAGATACTGCTGAGAGAACTGCTCCAAACCATAGATAATTTTGAAGGACCCTTGAACCAATAAGAGAATACTTTTCTTAGTTGCATCACAATGGATCTGCCATCTTCTTAATGGTTTTAATTGCAGTTTAGAGCTGTCTTTGCCAATCTCTGAGTATATATGACCTCCTCTTCTCATACTTCCTTTTATACAACGTAGTGAAAGTTCACACTCGATAAGGATGATTTCCAGTGTGTAATTCCCTTCAAAAAAAAAATCTCTGTTTTTCATTGGGATCACAGCCATTAATGAGGTGAAAGAAAAAAGAAAATGAGTGCACAGATGGCCGACCAGATGCACGGCTGGACTCAACCTTATTTTGTTGCAAGTCGGTTCATTTAGCCAGAGCCTGTAATTGAGTGAAAAACAGAGGGGATTTGCATCGGTTTGATGTTCTAAATGTTTATGTGTGTTTTCATGTCCTCTTGTGACCATTTGCCTTGGGACAGAGTTGTCACATGGACTGGTATCTGTGCTATGACCACCAGGCTTTGGATTGGGTGCTGACTTCAGCACTAATCAGGTTAAGTTGTTAACCTCATGAGTGAAATAGGTCAAAGGGAGACGAAGCTGGGAGAAAAAGAGAGAGATAGGCACATGAGAGACAGAAAGAGTGATGGCAAGGCGGTGGAAGCAGAGGACAGCATGAAAGGCCATGTGAAAGACGTGTGACTGAATGCCAGAAGAGGAGAGACTGGGAAATATCAGTATTGTCCTGCCTGTGGAAGAGGATTCCCTTTTGTTTTTCCTGTTTTTATACATGTTTTTGTTTGGACATATACAATACTTTATGGATATATCTGTGGTTCATAAGAATTGACTTTTACAAAAAGGATGGGTTCTGTTTTGCCAAGTATTTTTCTCCAAAGAGATTTTTGTCAAAGAGTCTCGTAAAGAGACACTTTTTTAGGTTGACTGATGGACGTTGAACCGGGACTAAATAGAATAAGCATGTAATAGTTTGATCACGCTTTATGTTTGATTACCAGAGGCCGGATGTTTCTCTTTTGACTGTAGTACCACGTTTATGCACAGAGGAACACATCAGCCCAAAAGCAAGGACTCCACCACTTCCAATGTCCCACACATAGGGTTTTGTTGTGTTTGGGAGCCCATTGGGAAGGACGTTACGTTTCAGGAAGACACACTAATTAGTCATTTCCTCCTTTGGGAATAAACATAAGAGTCTAGAGGGACTGGTCTCTAAGAGAAAGGACGTTCAGCTGCAACATTCAACAGCAGTATTGAAAACGAGACTTAGGGAATTTAAGGGAGGATTTGCGAATGATCAGGTGTTGGATCAGTTCTTCAATCCAGTACAAGGACCTGAAAAGAGCAAAACTTTAGTCAAGACCATTCTGGATGTCACAACAGTTTGTATATTCTCTTTCTCTTCGTTGTTTGCTATTATTCATGAATATGTGTATGTATTAAAATTCTCCGTTGAGGTTTGGAGTAAACAGATCAGTGTCATCAGCACTTTGTGTAATCTCCGGATTTGCGTAGCTCTTCACCCGATTGCCTGCTGGAGATTCCCTACTCCTCCCCCACCACTACTGGCAATCTGGGCAAACCCCCCAGCGTTCGTCACGCGAATGATCACGGCCCAGTTACCACAGAGACCCAGCTGACAGGCGCTACATCGGTGGACAGTTCAGCAGCCTCTGACCTGCTGATCTATGTTCCCCAGCCAGCCGTGAGTTCAGGAAGTCAAGATGAAGTGGCTGTAACCAGGTCTCAAGGTAACGCAGGTGGGCAGGCAGGCCGTGGGGCCATGGCCCCGCTTTGGAGATACATGCTGTCCAAAAGCAGCCCCCTGTACCGTGACTCGCTCTTCTCCTTCTCTCTGTGGGAATGGCAGGTGCAGAAGAGAGAGTTGGCCGTTCTCAAGAAGCAGACAGAAAGGGAAAAAAGAGCCCTGCACAGGCAGTTGGAGAAGTAAGAATTGCAAAATGTCTTTTAAAGGTGCTGGTTTCACAATCTGTAGGAAGACAATCTGTATCACCTAAGAAAGTTGCTTTTATGTTCCACTGTGTATGAAGAAATAGTGTAGGAGAAAGATAAACAGTTTACTTGGTTCCTCAATGTGTATGATAAATCATCTGTGACATTGATGGATCTATGTATTTTGTTTATTATTTATTTTAAGATATACAGTGAGGTTCAAAAGTCTGAGACCACATGTGAAAATACTTCTGTTTTCCATTATTTCTAATTTTATACAAAAAGTTCTGTTGTAATTATTATTATTACAATGACAATTTGAGTGAAAAGATTAATTGAAAAATGTACTGTAAATTACATGAATTTCAAAATATCTTTGGTATGTCCTCTTTTTGCTTTAATGACAGTATGCACTCGAGCTGGCATGGACAAAACCTGATGATCCATGTCATCCCAGCATCTTTTGTGTTTTATGTGCCTTAGGTATAAAGACGCTTACAGTGTATAATCAATGCCAAAAATTTGCTTAAATTTGATTAGTGATCTAGAAATACTGCACAAACTTAACTCTCATATGCCTACATTTATTTATTTATTTATTTATTTATTTTTTAATCCCAAAGGTTCCCAGATTTTTTTAATGTGGTTTAAAAAAGAAAAGTGGACTTTTGGCCCCAGTGTAGTTAATGTTGTTGTTAAATCTTGGTGCATATGTCTGTGAGTGCATCTAATTGATAATAAAATGATCTGGAGAAAGAGCACATGTGAGGGACATGACGCAGGCACTAGTGGGACTGTGTGAGTGTGTGTGTGTGTGTGTTTTGGCCTCTGCTCAGACAAAACAAAAACAGGTCCTAATTAATCCAGCATGGAATGAATTGTGGGTACAAAATTAGCCTAATGCACTGCATGCTGGACACATTTGGCACATGCCAAACACAGAGTATTTGCATTTATAACCCAATTTGGATACAGGTGCAGGAAAAGTTTACAATCAGGTTGAGTACATACTGTATACTATGAGAATTACCCTTGTTAGGTAGTGTTCATATTCTGACAATAGATTTATAATCATACATATCCTTTGTTTGCAGATTGTGGTCATTGTTTACGTTTGGTGACTAAATGTCTCTTGATTTAGGAACATGTTAAGTGTTTTCTGTTTACATTAATGGTAATTAACGGCTTCACGATTCACTTTTCAGGTGCACAATATGTTCATGAAACTAAAAACCTGTCTCTCTAATCTTTCTCTCTTACACACACACACATATATATACATATATTGTGAAATACTGTGGTCCCTTATTAGTATCCCATGGCAGATAAATTGTGATTAGTTTCAATGTAATGCTTACAGTGCTAAATGTCATCTGTCCTTTCATCTGTCCTGTCCCATCATCTTCGCAGGCTGAGTAAGGAGCTACAACAGAAAAACAAACTCATCGAGTCGCTATGTTCTAAACTCGACCAGCAACAACCACGATCAGAAACACCTGCTAGCAGCCAGGCGCTGTCAGAGGCCACAGACCAATCAGATAGGACTTCTTTTATGTCGGATGACCCTGGCTCAAACATTGAGGATCTGGAGATTTGCTCGGAACTGGATGCTGCCAGTGAATATGACAGAGAGGACGCTACAAGAAGTGTCACAGGTTTATAACCACCAAATAAACATATACATATACTAGAGCTGTTGAAATTAATGTGTTAATGCATGCGATTAATTTATTCACTTGTGTTCACTTTGTGAACACGTTGTGTTGCGCTTCTGTCTTACCGGAAAATTCGGGTAAAGTATCATTATGTGGAAAGTGCTGGCGCTTAAAGCAAAACAAGATATTTTTTGCGAGCGCTTTTCATGTGGAGTTCAAAGTGTTGTGAATCATGTAAATGGAGCTTCATGATTGCTGTAGCAAATGGATAGCCATGTGTGATGAGGAGGAGGGCGTGGCCGGGCCGTGAGGACGCACGCCTGCAGCTGAATCATCCTAATCAGCCGGGAGGTGGATAAGGGCGAGCCGGAGACACTAGTGAGGGAGAGAGAGAGAGAGCACAAGCTGTGTGTGTGTGCGCGTATTTGTTTGTTTTGCAGTTTATGTTTGAGTTCAGTTTGTTATTAAAGTTTTACGTTGACTGTTCCTCTGGTTCCTGCCTCCTCCTTGCCCATCGTAAGAACCTCGTTACATCAATGTGGCAAATCAGGTTCTCAATGTGGAAAGGAGGAAGCAGGGACTGGGTGAACAATCCACGTCAGACATTTAATAAACACTTTTCAGTATATAACAAAACAAAAACACGTACTGCTTTTCAGCCAGCTACGTATAAACATAAAGACACACACACACACACAGACAGGATTCGTGCATCTCTCTCTCTCTCTTCCTCTCTGGCATCTCCGGCTCGTCCTTATCCCTCTCCCGGCTGATTAGGGTGATTCAGCGCCAGGCATGCATCCTCACGGCCCGGCCACAGCCTCCTCCTTGTCACACTCGTCTCTCTCTCTCACTGGCGTCTCTGGCTCGTCCTTATCCCCATCCCGGCTGAGTAGGATGGTTCAGCGCTGGACGTGCGTCCTCGAGGCCCAGCCACGCCCTCCTCCTCGTCACACACATCTCTCTCTCTCTCTCTCGAACTGCAGCTCCGGCTCCACACTATCCTTCTCCCAGCTGATTGTGATCATTCTCCCCCAGCCTTCCCTCATCACTCGGCTCCACCGTTTTCCGAACCATGATTACTGTGATAATATGGAGGATGAGGGTTTAAGAGATTTAATGCCCATTGCAATTCATACGCAAACTACGGGGACTAGTTCTTTCAATTAGTCAACCCCCAACTTACACTTTGGTAAATGTTTAATGTTACTTTAATTGGTGCAATTTAGTGCATTCCTGTCTTTATGCTGTAAAATGCTTTGGAAACTAAATTAAGTATTTATAGAGTCAAATTTCAGCAATAAATCGCGATTAACTATGAAAATCAAGCGATTAATCACGATTAAATATTTTAATCAACTGACAGCACTAATATATACACATGCATATGTACACAGTTTATTTTCAGAATTGTGTGCTTTGTGTGAACACATTCAGATCATTCATCCTTTTATTCTCCATCTATTTGTTTTTCAGACTCACAAAGTCATAGAGGCCCAGCCTCATTACGTCCATCCAACCCTCCATCCGTTACATCCTCTCTCAGCAATCAGTCCTCCAACACCTCTCCCAGCATACACTGTACACCTCACAGACCACTGAAAACCCAAGCACAGACAGGTAGGAAGAAAGTGTGAGGCACCACATCATAGTTCAGTCAGTAGTTTACACAGATATGAAGCATTTCTCATAACAATGTTGAAATTCTGTCATAATTTACTCCCTCATGTTTTGCCATTTTTGTAGTAGTCCATATGACTTTTAAAAATAACAACATATAGAACAATATGAGGGTAAGTAATTAATGTCAGAATTTTCTCATTTACATTTTCTAAATGAATGTTACATGAATAGAAATTATTATTATTTTATTTATTTTTTTTAGCTGTTTTTAGGCATTTATGTCTTACCCAATTAAATATCTGTGGCTCTTTCTCTATGTTTCCTCCCATCAGGCCTCTCTGCTGGTCCTCTGTCCAGCTCCCTTTCCTTCTCCACCTCCCCCCACTGTCTCCTCAACCCCTTATCTCAAATGTCCACTCAACCTGTGTTTGATTCTCAAGCTCATCCCTTGAGAACCCGTCACCACTATGGTGGGGGATTCTCAGTGGCAGAGGTTCACCAAGAGCTTCAAATGCTCCAGAGACAGCTGGGAAACAGTGAGCGTGCATTTGAGTGTGAACCACTGAGTGACTAAAACTAATTCTGTCATTGAAACGTTGTACTACAGGCAACATTGTAACCATTATTTGGAATAATGCTGTTGCAGATAGTAAACTATATTGGCTTAATTGAAATATTTTTGTAAAGCAAACCTCAGAAGTTATGAATGCATTATACAATCACTGAATATAGATATTTGTAACAGCGTAAAAGGGAAAGGAGGAGGCGAGAACCGGCTTGACAGTATGAATAATAATTTAATGATAAATTAAAACATAAAGACAAAACATAAACACATACAGGACAGCTGCCTGTAGCTCTCTCTCTCCCAAACTTTCATCCCTCTCATCGGCTTGATTAGCCTGATTAGGGGCCGGGCGTGCGTCATCACATACCGGCCCCGCCCTCCTCCTTGCCACAATATTTTATCCCTAATATATGTAACTCCTTTATGTGCATAATGCTGAGGTTGTATTGAGGTGCTGAAGTGATTTGGAAATTCACATTTTGAATGTGACTGTGTGGTGTGTTTTTAACCAGAGATGAGCTTCAATTTTCAGTCTCAATCATCTGTTTCAATGACACCTAATGGCAAAGGAATTGTTGCAGGAAAAAATTTCAAATTTGTGATAAATTAAGATAAAACTCTTGAATTGTTAAAGTGTAAATCTGGTCAAAAGTATACGTTTTCGCTTTAAATATTGGACTAAATATTTGGTCAATATTGTAATATTTGGTAGAATTGATCAGTCATTTTAATTTCATTGATCAGAATTTTATTTTACACACCTAGATTTTCATAGGTTACTGAGTGAACATTCTTTGACTTGCATTTGCATCTTCAACCCCTCCAACATGTACTTTGCCTTCCTACATCCTTTTTTTTTTTTTTTTTTTAAACAGCATTTAGATCTATACTCTTCAGTTTCTATACTCTCACTTTTACACTCTTTTCATTAATATATGTTTTTCTTATCCCTATATAGGCTACCATGGTCCTCAAGCCCAACCTCTGCCTGGATTTCCACTGGGCTCCCACACTCAGCCAGATCATAGCGGCTTACACCCACTATCCCATCATGCCTTTGAACAGTCAATTCTAAGCAGCCATCACACTAGTCCTGCTATGAAATCAGGGGCGAGCATCCTGGAGAGCAGTGCAATGTGGGATATTACGTGTGGCCCGAAACCGTTAAGACCAGGCACTTATGGAGATGTGTGCTCTGGTTCTTCAGGATATAAGTCAGGCCATACAGGTACTGCACTCTGGATTCCTCAGGCTTGATTGTAAAACTGAATGATTGTTGTCAATAGTCTAATACAGTGTATGAACTTGCCTTCAAGTTGCTTTGGAATGTAAAGCAAATGCTATATATGGCAATTTGTTTTAGATTACTTAGTTTGGTGTAGAGTGTACAAATATGTATATATGATGTAAGTTTTGGTAATCCTCTTCTCCTGTTCTTTTAATACTGTACTGTAGGTGCCGACTTGATGGAGGAGCACCTTAGGGAGATTCGGACTCTCAGACAGCGTCTAGAAGACTCTATCCGGACCAACGACCGTCTGAGAAAACAGCTGGAGGAGAGACTGGCCTCTTCTGCACGAAATGGAGGTAAGAGACTCTTATGTATAAAAAATATAACTAGTCAGTGTTTATGTGTAGTTTACCTGAAATACTGTACTTTGGGAAAGTTGTCCTGCAGCGTGGCATGTTTTTTATTATTTTTGTTATTATACATGCAGTTTTTATTACCTCATATTAATTGAGAAACTTAATGTAATATTTCTGTTTTTAAAAATAATGTTACAGCGCAGGACCATTTTAAATAGTGAAGGCAAAAAGGTGTTAAAAATTATGAAAAAATAAATAAAAAATGGTGACCAAAAATATACACTTTCACTTGTACATTCATATACATTTCAGCCTAAAATGTCAGCTTCTCTTATGCAATAAACTGTAATATTTTTACTCGTATACTGTATATTTTTGCTTGTATACAATATATTTTTATGTTTTTTTTAATTATCATTAAAAGTTTAAAATTGATCTTAACCTTCTCTTACAATTCACTAGCTGGTGGAGCACCCACTAACATCTACATCCAGGGGCTTGATTCAGTCGGTAAGCTGTCCAGTGAGATTCGAGTGCTGAAAGAGGACAATCACGCCCTACAGAACCAACTCCAGCAGGTCAGGACAGGTAAGGACATAGTCTTGTGTTCATAAGGAACTTTAGCAGCAGTACTATACACCAATGATCATGTATAGTTTCCCTTTGATATCGCCATGAGCCCTGAGAAGTTTTCCATCCATCTGCAGATGGCAGTAAAGAGAGAGATCGGCTGAGAGAGGCGGTTCTGTCTGGGCATGGCCAGTTGAAGCAGGCTGAGCTAGAGGCGGACAGGTGGGCGGATCAGTGCAGAAGACTGCAGGCTAAAATCAGAGACCAGGATCAGGCAATACTGCAGCTCAAACAAGAGAAACAGAATAGCCTGGACAACAACACCAGGTACAGTGTGACTCTACAATGTGTGTTTGTGCCGTCTCGAAAACAATGTTAACAATGAATTATGGCAGACAGTATTGAACAATGTATATGTTAATGTGTCTGTAACAGGCTACAGCATGAAGTAAGTGTTCTCCAGCAGCAGTTGAGTGAGAGTCAGCGACTAGTACACACTCTGCAGTGTGAACTACAAGTGTACCAGAGAGTCTGTGGTACTACTGAGAGCAGCAAAGGTAAGAAAGAAACACATCAACGATACAACAGGATACAAAATGATAATTAGGCTTGATGCACTTATATTTTGCTCTCTTCTCTCTTAGGCTCAGGGTTGAGTTTGACCTTCGACCTGCAAGAGTCTAACATACATTTGTTGGAGCAGCAGTTGAGAGAGAGGCTGGACCAGTGTATGCCCCGGTCCTCAGCCAGGAAACAGCTCTTCCATGGTGAGACAACTAATTATCATATAATCAGAAGTTTCTCATGACTTTCAAACACAAAATCGCTTTTCATTGATGTAAGAAAAAGCATGGATTAACTGTGCTGTACCTTCAACTGTTTCACATTAATTGAAAAACATAAGGGGCATATGAACAATCGGAAAAGTGAGGGGCATTATAAACCTTATCAGCTTGGCTCATGAATATTAATTAGGTGACAACATTCCATCAGTAATCCTGATTTGCTGAAAGGTATCCATTGTAGGATTACCGCTTACTGCTTGCATGTTCAATCAGTCCACTGCCAGTGCAACCGGTTGGCAGAGACTTCAGCTTCATTTTAAAGCTGTTGTTTTATCAGCGGGCTATTAATTGTCTCTGCATCGTGGCCAATCAAAAGGAAATTCTTGAAATACATACAGTATATCCGGTAGTTACAACAGTTGCAACGCCCCTGCAAATTTTTTATATCTGGTCTTTTTATCTTTTATAGAACAGTCTCCATCTCCTCCAGTTCGAGATACAGGGTTCTCCAGCCCTGCTTCACCAGCCGTGGAACTAGTTGACCAGAAGTCTTTTGCTAACGGTAAGACTCTTATATAAAACACTGCAACTAAGTGGCCACAGTAGCAGAAAAACCTTGGCACTTAATCAAGTTCAAGCGACAGAAAACTGTTTAATCAATATGTGCCACATAAAACCATGCACCTCTAATGTAAACATTCATATCTCTTGATTAGACTCATCTAAGCCTGGCTCTGAAGGTCTAGATGGTGAGGCCCCTGACGGCTCCTTTGCCTGCAGAACTGGACGTCATGTGATTGGCCATGTGGATGATTTCAGTGCTCTACAGCAGCAGCTACTGGAAGGGAAGGTGGTTATCCACAAGATGGAGGCAGCACTGCAATCCAGCACAGAACATGACCTACCGGAGGTCAGTATAATGACTGCTGTCTGATTTAAAGGGATAGTTCAACCAAAAATTACAATTCTCTCACCCTCATGCCATCCCAGATGTGTATGACTTTCTTTCTTCTGCTGAACACAAATAAAGATTTTTAGAAGAATATCTCAGCTCTGTAGGTCCATACAATGCAAGTGAATGGGGTCTAAAACTTTGAAGGTCCAAAAATCACAAACACAGCATAAAAGTAATCCATACAACTACAGTGGTTAAATCTATATCTTCCCAAGCGATATGATAGGTGTTGGTGAGAAACGGGTCAATATTTAAGTCATTTTTGACTATAATATCTCCTCCCTGCCAAGTAGGTGGTGTTTTGCACAAAGAATTAAATATTGGACTGAAATATTGACTGGACTGTTTCTCACCCACATCTGTCATATCGCTTCTGAAGATATGGATTTAACCACTGTAGTCGTATGGATTACTTTTATGCTGTCTTTAGGTGCTTTTGGACCTTCAAAGTTCTGGCTTGCATTTTATGGACCAAAAGAGCTGAGATATTCTTCCAAAAATCTTTGTGTTCAGCAGAACAAAGAAAGTCATACACATCTGAAATGGCATGGGGGTGAGTAAATGATGAGAGATTTTTTTATTTTTGGGTGAACTATCCCTTTAAGATGAGTGGCAAACCTTTTTGAAAGTCTTTTAAAAAAGTCTTTATTGTTAACAATGTTTGTTTTAAAAATATTTCCTGTTATTTGAATTTTGGCAATATTAAATGTCCGTATACCACAGTTTTCAATTAAATAAATGCATTGCTGACACTTTATAATTCATTAGTGAGCAAAAATTATGCTTAACAGATTCAAAAGTTGATGTACATTCAGTTAAAATTAGAAATGTTGAAGTTCAAAGAAGAAAAAAAAAACTTTAAATTAGACACTATATAAATGTTTTCATATTTGAATCAACTAGTGACTTAAGCATTATATAATTTTTGTTAATGACTTATTGATAAAAGTTATTATAAAGTGTTATCAGTCAATTTTATGTAATTTATGTATGTGTGCTGCATTGTTTGGAGGTAGTTCAAATGATCTGAAATTTTGATTTCCTCTACTTTCATATTGTGGTACTGGACATCTTACTAAAAGATGTTTGAATATTCAAACTGAAATTTAATGCACAATTTCTTTCTCTCTCGCTCTCTCTCTGCAGGTCTATATGAGGAACTTGATCACCAGCACTAAGACATTGAAGCAGATTCTGGAGGAGACATGCTCTCTCTTAAGTATGTTCTGGAGGGCAGCTCTGCCCAGCAGTGACGCCTCTGCACAGCAGTTTAAAAAGGTCAGATGGAATGTTTTGGAACAATTGCTTTCATGTATTATCACTGTTGTTTGAACCTATTGCATGCTGGTGTTGTTTATGACTTTATTGCAAATGTAATCCTTTATGCCATATTGTCAGTAGCCAATTGGCAGGAAGGGGCATGTTTAATTAATGTTTCTGTGTCTCTATAGGAGCAGTCTCTGAGAAAGGAGGTTGTCTCACTTAGGTGTAAGCTGTCCGAACAAGAGCAACTTCTCAGGCACACTGTGGAGAACCTGAGGGCCTCCAGTCGCACTAAAGACAGCATGGAGCAATTCATTGTCAGTCAGCGTGAGTGATGCATCCTTCCTCTCGCCTTTCTATTTCTTTTTTTTATTATTTCTTTTTTATTTTATATATCTTGCTTAAATGGCCTCATAGAGCTGTTGCTTGTGACAGAGGTCCTTTTTGTGGATGGCTATATATACAGTAAAAAAGCATATAAATATATATAAAGTTACTTTATCTTTTTTTTTATTGTCAGTCTCAAGAACACGAGATGTGCTGAAACAGGCTCGCTCAAATCTAGTGGTGAGTCCATTATATTATGCATGCCGGTGTCACTCTATCTATTAAGCAGTTCTTATACAACCTCTGGCATGTTTTTTTTTTAATGTAAAACAAGTTTCCCCAGTCACACACCCAAATATGTGTAGCCCAAATTACTTTTCAGTGTCTCACAATTGCTTTTATCTGAATAGACATTTGTATCAAAACTATTAAAGGCTCTGTCTCCTCTTCCTCACCATGTTATTTTCCTTCTCTTTCCTAAATCTCAATGCTTTCCGAATTATTCCAGAACAATGAACTCAAGATTGCCTCTCTAGGCTGCACCCCTGTTCCTTCATCCTTCTATTCCTTCTCCACCACTCCTTCTTGGTCTGCTAGAGGTACCGTTCAGGCCTGCTTTGTCTGGGCATAGGTGTGTGCTTGTAACCTGTGTGTTAGTGTGTATGCATGTGTTTGTCTTGCAATGTGTGCCTGCTATACCTTGCCTGGCATAGCCAGACTTTGGACAAAGTCTGGTCCACATTGCAGCTTATTCTGGCCAAAAACCACCCATTTAGGAAGGAGTTTTCTTCCAGAGATATAACTTACAAGGTTTCACCCTTTTGACCAATGAATTTGTTTGACTTTTTCATTACCTTTCCAGGCATTTGTGATTTTTAAAAATCATTTTGATTTGGACTGATTGGCAAATGAATCATGTAGACCGATTTGTGAACCCTTTCGATTAATTAATTGAAAAGAACCGAAAGAATGATTCATTGACAAATCGGACACCACTATGGCATGCAAGCAAGTTTCCTCTACACAAGAGCAATATCTAGCTCATTAAATATTTTAGCAGAGAGAAAAGTAAAAAAACAAAACAAATAAATAATCACATACATTCATTATAGAAATTTCCTTTAATTTTTAATTTGTTTATTTTCCATGAATTTTCCAGGTCTATAAAACACAATTTTAAAATTCCTTGATATTTCCAGGTTTTCCATTTCAGGGTTTCCACGGTCGTTACAAAAGTGCAATACAAAGGTGTCCTCAAGTCACTGTCCCTCAAAGTGTCTCAATCTTGAATACCTTTCAAAGATTCAATATTCTGAACCTCGCAAATTTTTCCCGGGAGACTGATAAAACTAAAGGAGACAAATTTAGTGTTTTACCGATCAGTCAGTGCCAATAGTTGCTTTTTGGAACGATCTGTTATCTGCAAAAATCTGTCGACAGTTGCCTATAATTTTCTTTCCTCCTGGTTGCTCTGTGGCTTGCGCTGGAGGTTTCTATCGTTAAAACGGCTTGGTTTTGCAGAATAACATTGTCACGATCCTGTCACTCTGTCAGTCTGGGTTTTGTGTGACAGGATCGTGACATCATTGTTCTGTGCCAGTCTTGTTTCGTTTTCTGTCTTTGTGTGAGTGCACGGCTTTGGTTGTGGTTTTCCTGCCGTGCGCTCTTCGGTCGGTCTTATGTCTCATGTCCGGAGCATGGTGTCTGGTGTCTGGTCCGGACACTCTTTTATTGGCATGAGTGCATTGCGCTTATGTCATCTTGTCGGCATGCACTTACGTCAATCGCTTGTCTGTCTCTCACGGACGCACGTTGCGCTCGCAGTGCGCTGCGCGCCCAGGTCGCGATGTGTCTTCACGTTTTGCTGAGGTTCGGTCACTGAGCTGTCGGGTTTATTTGTGGCCGAACTCTCACAGAGGTGTCTTGTCTTGTGTTGTCACCTGTAGCATGCATCGTGTGGTGTTTGCCACACCACGCTCAGGCTTTGTCTAGTGTGAGAATGCATGGAATTGCTTTGTTGGCGTTGCCATCCATTCTCTTGTCTTTTCTGTCAGTTGGCATGAGCACATATTGCCTTATTGTCTGGGCGATGTGCGCTCGTGCCATTCGGGTGTTTTGTCTTGTGAGAGCACGTGGCTTTGTTTCTGTTTTGCCTCGTGTCTCTCAGTCCTCCATCATACCCTGCCTCCTTGTTTGCCCATTATTCGTTTATTTGTCTCACCTGCCCTGCCCATTAACCTGCTGATTTCTCTCCCTATTTTAGTCTCCTCGTGTGTGCGGACCGGTGCCAGTTCGTCTTGTTCGTTGGTCTTGTGCTTTGGTCTGTTCTCTCATGTCCTGTTGGTCCTGTATGTTTGCTCCCTTTTATCCAGCCCGGCTCATCGTCTGGAATCTTGTTTTTCCCCTTCGGGGTAGTTTATGTTTTTTATCTTGTTTTCTGATTTAAATAAATCTTTTGTTTTTACTCTGTGTTTGGGTCCTGCCTCTGCAATTTGTGACAAACAGCAGCCTCTAGAGGGGAAATTAAAACAATCACTGGCACCTCGCGACTATATGGAAACGTCCCGCTTCAGCACATACATTGTGTCTCCAACTTTATATCTTTTGAATAATAATAACCCTTATTCCTCATTAAACCTCATCAGGTTTATAATTTGATAACTTTGCAAATTTATTTAAAAGTAAAAATTGAAATATCACATTAACATAAGTATTCAGACCCTTAACTCAGTACTTAGTTGAATCACCTTTGGCAGCGATTACAGCCTCAAGTCTTTTTGGGTATGATGCCACAAGCTTTGCACACCTGGATTTGGGGATTTTCTGCCATTCTTCTCTGCAGATCCTCTCAAACAGTGGACAGCCATTTTCAGGTCTCTCCAGAGATGTTCGAGTGGGCCACTCAAGGACATTCACAGAGTTGTCCCTAAGCCACTCTTGCAATGTCTTGGCTGTGTGCTTAGGGTCATTGTCCTGTTGGAAGGTGAACCTTCGGCCCAGTCTGAGGTCCTAATCACTCTGGATCAGGTTTTCATTAAGGATATCTCTGTATTTTGCTGCGTTTCAACCCTGACCAGTCCCTGCTGCTGAAAAACACCCCCACAGCATGATGCTACCACCACCATGCTTCACCGTTGAGATGTTATTGCGGAGGTGATGGCCTGGCTTCCTCCAGACACTACACTTGGATTTGAGGTCAGACAAGTGAATCTTGTTTCTCCCAGTCTGAGAGTCCTTTAGGTGTTTTTTTGCAAATTCCAAGCAGGCTTTTATGTGTCTTGCACTGAGGAGAGGCTTCTGTCTGGCCACTCTTCCATAAAGCCCACATTGGTGGAGTGTTGCAGTGATGATTGTCCTTCTGCAAGTTTCTCCCATCTCCCCACATGATCTCTGGAGCTCAACCAGAGTGGCCATTGGGTTCTTGGTCACCTCTCTTACCAAGGCCCTTCTCCCCCGATTGCTCAGTTTGGCCAGGTGGCCAGCTTTAGGAAGAGTCCTAGTTGTTCCAAACTTCTTCCATTTAAGAATTATGGAGACCACTGTTCTCTTGGGAACCTTCAATGCAGCCAAAATATTTTGTAGCCTTCCCCAGATCTGTGCCTCAACACAATCCTGCCTCTGAGCTCTGCAGGCAGTTCCTTTCACCTCATGACTCGGTTTTTGCTCTGACATTTTCAGCTGTGAGACCTTATATAGACTGCTGTGTGCCTTTCCAAATCATGTCCAGTCAATTTATTTTGCCACAGGTGGACTCCAGTCAGTGTAGAAACATCTCAAAGATGATCCAGAGAAATGGGTTGCAACTGAGCTAAATTTCATGTGTCATTGCAAAGGTTCTGAATACTTAAAGTATGTCAATGTGATATTTCATTTTCTTCTTTTTAATACATTTACAAAGTTATCAAAAATCTTTTTTTTTTTTTTGCTTTTTTTTTTTTTTTTGCTTTGTCATAATGAGGTATGCTCCATACCTCATAATGACAAAGCAAAAAAACTGATTTTGATGTGGAAGGTTGATGTGGAAAAAACCCAATTTAAAGCATTTTAGCATAAGGCTGCAACCTAACAAAATGTGAAAAAAATGAAGGGGTCTGAATACTTTCTGAATGCACGCATATATATATATATATATATATATATTCGTATATACTGTATATATAATAGGGATGTGCATTTCGAATAACTTTGTAATTGAATAACACATTAAAAAATGAGTACTCGAGTACTTAATATTTACAATTTAAGTTTAACTTTCAACTTTTGAACCTGTTTTACTTATGAAAAAATTAGCACTATTAATAAACAAAAAACATTTGCACTTACACATAGAAATGTACAATCCAAGTCTTCTGAAGTGATACAATCACTTTAAATAATGGCAGAATTTTTTTTTTGGGTGAACTAACAGCAAGATTTAGGTGAGAGAAGCAGTTTCATTGTTTGTTCATTGTGCAGATTCAGGCAAAGGCACAAAGGAAAATCTAATTGCAATATTTGTGTAGTGTTTTTACTAGTCGAATATTTAAAGCTGAATGAGTACTTGATTAATCGATGACTCGTGCACATCCCTAATATATATATATATATATATATATATATACGTATATATACACAGTGTATATATAGTATAGACACAAAACTCTGTATCTGGTGAATATATAGGCTTAATTCATATATAATTCTTAATTCAAAAAGCTTAGTTCGGTCAATACTTAAATATAAAATATTGTAACAAAGCCAAGTCTCTGTAATTTCAAAAGAAGAGTCCCCAGTGTGTTTCTGGCTTGTTTATGGGTAAGAAGGCCCATGTTATTCACAAAAATCTTCATTTTATTATTATTATTATTATTATTTTTATTATTATTGGGATTTGGGTTGAACATAAAACTACATCTGGGATTTTATTCCTTTTGGACTTTTGTAGCCTCTGTGTTGGTGCCTGTCACAGTAAGGACTGACGAAGACAATGTTTTATTATTCTGTCAATTGTTTTTAAAAACTATTGATAGATGGATTGATTATTGTCCTTTTCCATTGCCTTAGTTATCGGTATCAACAAAATCCACTATCTAGATAAAACCCTATTCTCCCTGACTTCTGGAAACTGCATAGAATCCATCCAAATCATATTGAAACTGGATCCATTTTGCAATAAAAACATTCACCAGATGGACTGTGTATGGACTGATGCTGTGATGGTGAGACCTGACAATATTGTCCTCTTTTTGCCCAGAGTGAAAGTAGACAACTTGTTTTTCTTGTTTCATGTGTCTCTAATCTAATTAATGAAGGTCATTGTTGCTGTGTCCTCTATTGGCCAGACACAGTGAAGAATTAATGTGACTAAATTCTTTATGTAATTTCCTAATGACTATTCCTGTCCTCCTATGCTCAGGTGAGGTCACAGGAGTCTCCATCAAACATGCCCCCTCTCTTGGTTGGAATATCATGACCCTTAATGCTCAGGAACAGCACAAAATGAGGAGTGATAGACAGCGCCTTCTAGAGGTTTCCTGCAGAACAGGCTCAAGACTTGGTGCTGCCGTGTCCTCATGAGGTTTTAAATTAATTCACCCTAAATAGCATAAGGGATATCCAGAATTATTTTAATGTTACACTGTTCTCAGAGATATGTATTATTTGTGTGATGCATTCAAGCTACAGTTAAGAGTGCCCAGCTGTGCGTATGTATGTAATGTTTTGGAAAGCCGAACCATTTTACTTTTCATGCAAATGATATCTCTCAAAGTTATAGATGACACCGAGTAGATTCATATTATAGTCATTTGAATTACAAATCAAGTCTTTAACCAAAGTAGCATCTTGTGGGTTTCTGTTTGGTGTTAAGGTTTATGTCGAACCGGCAACACTAATAATGTGCAATTATAATACAACTGTGCTACCAGCCTCGCCTTCTACACGGTATTGTAACCCCAGGGATGAGCTAAAGACCGATGGTGCAATAATACTTTAATGAACCTGTTACTATAGTCTTGAAATGGGAATATCCCAATAAGAGATCTTTTTTGTTACTGCCAAAGTATGAGTCTGTTGCTTTTTATGTGCTAACTTTCTACAGTATTTTGACCATTTCAACATAATGTCCATTTATTTTTGGGGGGTCAAATTTTGTTTTCTTTACATTTTTCTTTAACTTTTTTCAAATTACCTTTGGGTTTTGGTCCAAAACAAGTCCGTGTTTTAAATTTGTATTTGCTGTATCAGCTTTTCCTAATGGACCAGTTTACTTTTGTTCTTGTTTTTCTCTTTTTTTTTTTCTACTCTTTTCTTTTTTTTCTTTTCTTTCCTTTCCTTTTCTATTTCCTTTTATTTTGTCCTTTTTATTATTGACATGCAAAGTCTATTCATTAGTTTTCATGAGATAAAAAAGAATCACTTGAAATAATATCTCACTACTGCATTAAATTATAATTTTGTTAGACATTGCAGACAGATTTGCATAATCTGTTGATTTTGAAAGACTGTATGTAGATTTACTGTTCTAGCTGTATGTGGGGTTGAAAGATTGCATTGTGAAAAGCCTGTTGCTCTTGCATGAACCACACAACTTAAAGGCTATCACATGCAGTATTTCAGTAGTTCACAACAATGCAATATGTCCTGGGGTTTCTGGTCTGGTGCAATGATGTTTTGCTCTGTATACGATGTGTTCATGAGCTCTTTATGAGAAGCTTGTTTACGGCTATCATTAGGTCAGGCATGCAAAAACAAAAAATGTATGTTGTATTGTGAACTCCTGAGACAAATGAGAACACAAAAATAAGTGTGGGGTTTGGCCAAATTAAGTCGATCTTGCACTCTCTCTGTCTCTATGACAATCAATTTTATTTTATTTTTTTCAAATTTTCAGTTGTTTTAAGATATAGGTAGCAATACAATTTGTTTCGAAATTTCTCTTTGTAAAGTGATGTAAATTGAGTAGTGCATGTGAATTTCAAGAAAAGGTATGCAGTAGAAAATTCTAAACAAAAAGGGAAAATATAATAAAAGACGATTTATACACATAAGACTCATTGCGTATTTTTCCACTTTGCTGGATAATTTATCAATCTTCTTTACATCAGGTATCTCATTGACTAAACTTCTCTGTAGCTCACAATTACTTCAATATACTGTATTAACCTCTTTAGATAGTCTTAAACATAAATATTCTTCATTCATTTTTGCTCCTCATTCATATGGCTTTATCAGATGACTACTTCATCTTAATGTCTCTGGAACAGCTGATGGCACAAAACATTCACTCCACATTAAGTCTTATGACCAGTATAACATATTACAGGGATAGTTCACCCAAAATTTACATTTTCTCATCATTTACTCACCCTCATGGCATCCCAGATGTATATGACTTTCTTCTGCTTAACACAAAGATTTTTAGAAGAGTATCTCAGCTCTCTATGTCCTCTCAATACAAGTGAATGGTGACCAAAACTTTTAAGGTCCAAAAATCACATTAAGACAGCAAAAAGTACGTTTTATAGTAAAAAAGGACTGAAGTATTGATCTGTTTCTCACACACATCTGTCATATCACTTCTGAAGGTATGGATTTAATCACTGGAGTTATATGGATTAATTTTATGCTGCGTTTATGTGCTTTTTGGACCTTCAAAATTTCTGGCCACCATTCACTTGCATTATATGGACCTACAGAGCTGAGATATTCTTCCAAAATTATTATTATTATTTTTTATTTTATTTTTTCAGATGGCTGCTTATGTAGTCTAATTGAATCTTAACGCAATCAAGACACACACTGAGAAATCCAGCTCTGGCATCAAGAGTTAGGTTGTGTAAGCCAGTCAGGCATCTTTCCTCAAGTCTTTAATCTTTCGTCATTTGTTATACAATATGTTTAGGGGGGCTTTTCATTTTGCCCTTCACACTGTAACTTTTCTATTATTTTAACATATTATTTATAAGAAAGTAATATATTGTTCTATAATATCTGTAAAATGTGCAATAAAACAGATCACAACCAACTGTATTAAAATACAACCTTTAATATAAACAAGAGTTTCTAAAATAACAAAACTTAGGGGATATAAGGCAACACAAGTCATTTCCAAAGTATAATCAGGGAGGAAAGAAAACCCACATAGAGATCTGAACAAATTATATAAGGCACATATATATATCTGTCATTATGTGCAAAACAATGAATGTCTGGCACAGGATAATTATTCATTTTTAACCCACTAAACTGAACAAAAAATGTAAACAAAAAAAATTGGATTATTTGGTGACACTTCACAATAAGGTTCCATTTGTTGACATTAGTTAACATTAGTTATTGGAATATTCCAGGTTTAATACAAGTTTAGCTCAATTGACAGCATTTGTAACATAAAACTGATTACCACAAAAATTAATTTTTACTTTCCTGTCTTTCAAAAAAATTATGTTGATGATGTAATGTCAACAAATCTTATAACCCTTAAACAACTGTAAACAGTGATTTATTTACAGCTCAAATAATACACAAGTTTTAACAGAAGAATTAATGTAAGTACTTTTATAAAATTATAATCTTCACATTTCTGCCTTTAACCCCTCCAAAAATGGGCCCCATTCACATCCATTGTAAGTGACTCACTGTAACCTAAATGTTTGCTTTTTTGAAAGAAAAGGACGGACGAGTCGAAATTACTTTTTTGTGGTAATCAGCATTATACCACAAATGCTGCTGATTGAGCTTAACCTGTACTGAACCCAGAATATTCCTTTACCATGAACTAACAATGAACAATACTTTTACAGCATTTATTTATCTTTGTTCATGTCAATTCCAACATATAGTAATACATTTTTTAAATCAAAAGTTGTATATGTTAACATTAGTTAATGCACTGTGAACTAACATGAACTAACAGTGAACAACTGTATTTTTTATTAACTAGCATTAACTAAGATTAATAATTGGAGTAAAAAAATATATTGTTCATTGTTAGCTCATGATACCTAATGCATTAGGAACCTTATTGTAAAGTGTTATTTATTTTGCATTGTTTCACTGGTACATGTTTTACTGAAAATGTTTGAATACTCCGGATTTTACAACAGACCTTATACAAAACTGTACTGACTGCAGTATGCAAAGACACAGTTGGCTAAGGCCCAACCTAATTCACTTACAAAATGTAAAACTATACTCTTATAAAGATCGATCTATCTGTCTGATTTAGTGTAAAACAAAGACTGGTTCGGTATAACATTAGCTGTAGTGCACTTGCTCACAATGAATTCACTGTTTTGGTTGTTTCAGGTGCATATTGTTAAAACACAGGGAATCTACACATATCATGACTAAAACATATAAATAGATGAAAATGTGGAATAATCCGGAAATTCGTCAAATACACTTAAAGGGACAATTACAATTCATTGTAAACATGAATTAGGTTGGGCCCCTACCCCGATGCAAGACACAATTTCTTGGACAAATACACTTTGGTTAATGTACAAAACATTTTGTCCCATCACGGAGGGTGTTTTCAAAGAAAGGTGGTTTTGTGCGTTTGTAAACACATGCAAGACTTCGCACAAAGACTCTCACTGCTCTCTCAAATGGACATACATCACTTAGAAATGCCTAATCCAGACCTCATATACTCATACACAACATAACTGATACTGACAGCTGGGATCACTTTCATGAAGTTGGGCAGGATCCCCCGGTAGAGTCCGAAAAAGCCCTCCTTCTCCATGATCTTCTTTACTAACTTGGTCATGGACATCTGCTCCGATCCCCCCAAAGACGCTGTGAAGAAAGTTTTCAAACATAATTCACATTTAGACGTCAACCTCGCAGTACTTGTCATACAGCAGGACAGTTAATGGGTCACATTCACTAATAAAAGGTTAGAAAAGGTTCTCAATTTCCATTGGATTTACAACAGGTGTGTACGTACGTACATTTATTCTTACCCTTGTTGTTATGTTGCTGAATCTGAATTACTGTATATGAGTGAGTGTGTGCCTGCTGTTTGTAATTAGCATAATACATGCCAAAACCATCTCCATATAATGGTGTTAAGAAAATCTCCTGTACAGCCATTTGTCACTCTCTAAAAATGTGCTCTCGCCTGACAGCACGCACAACAAGATCTTCAAGTAAAGCCAGGTGTGACATAAAACACATAAAACACAATAAATACCTTTTATATAAACCCAGACTGGATGTGAATGGCTGCATTTTGTTTTTTTTTTCAGATCAAGCTACAACGCACATCATTTTAATTTATTTAGTTTTTACGCTGAACTAAGAATTATTGTAGGGTCACTTAGTTATTACATTTCATATAATATACAGAATATATACACTCACTGTACACCTACTTAGTTATGCGATTATCTAATCAGCCAATCGTTTGGAAGCAGTGCAATGCATAAAATCATGCAAATTCGGGTCAGGAGCTTCAGTTAGTTCACCTCAACCATCACAATGGGGAAAAAAATGTGATCTCATTTATTTCGACCGTGGCATGATTTCTGGTGCGAGATGGGCTGGTTTGAGTATTTCTGTAACTGCTGATCTTCTGGGATTTTCATGCACATCAGTCTCTAGAGTTTACTCAGAATGGTGCCAAAAACAAAAAAACATCCAGTGAGCGGCAGTTCTGCAGACGGAAACGCCTTGTTGATGAGAGAGGTCAAGGGAGAATGGCCAGACTGGTTTGAGCTGACAGAAAGTGCGGTAACTCAGATAACTACTCTGTACAATTGTAGTGAGCAGAATAGCATCTCAAATGCACAACACGTCGAACCTTGAGGTGGATGGGCTACAACAGCAGAAGACCACATCAGGAAATGTATTAGGACCACAGTGTTAGTGCCCAGAGAGTGTGTGAGTGTGTGTGTGTGTGTGTGTGTGTGTGTGTGTGTGTGTATATATATATATATATATATATATATATATATATATATATATATATATATATATATATATATACACACACACACACACTCACATTTTCATCTTAACACATTCCATGTTTCTAAGGCCACCAGGAGTCTGTGATTTTTGCATGCATATGTGATTTGAGAAATTTAGAAAAATGCAATTTTGCATAAAAACTTTGCACACAGGTTTTAACACACAAATACATTTTTACATATGATTAGTGAATGAAACCTATTAAACATGTTTGATCATATATTGATGAGGAGTGTATTCTAGGCTGGATATTTACCCTGGGCCTGCATACGTGTGCGGATCAGGGCAAGAGGGTAGCTGGCCAACTGGCCACATGTGCTGGAAATGGTTCCACAGCCGAGAAGAACCAGCACACCTGGGTTAGCAGTTTCAGTAGCATAGCGAGACAACCATGCATTCTTTAGTGTCTGCAGAGTGAGAGATGGAAAACGAGTAATATAATATATTAAGGTTCTGCATTAATGTATGAATATCACATTCTCTCAAAAAACAAGATAGCATAGACACATCAGTCCCATAACACTTGTGTCAGTGGTATAAGTAATTAATTGAGGCCTTTAAAGTTAATACAATAATAGTTCATACTTGTTTTAACCCTTAATTGGTTGTGTTTTGCACTTCAGGGAAACAAATTTTACCAGCTAGTTTAACAAAAGGAGCTTAAAGAAGAAAAAAGTACAGTTCTGGTTTTAATGCTTTATTTGCAGTTCGAAAAACACTTTTAGAAAATTTTAGGCATGTTTTTCTTTCTAAAAATAGCCAAACCTATTGGAAATCTATTCTTTTTATCACAGGGATCATTTTCAGTGCTACATGCTACGACCATGGGCAAAATCTTATCCAATTTTACAAATAAGCACAATTTTCATGCCATCGTAAAGCGCAAGTGGGCGTGGGTGAGAGTGTTTGCGCTATCTGTGGGTGTATGCGCGCAAACTGTGGATGTATTGTATGTAAATGAAGTGCGCAAAGTCTAAACTCAGTTCATGCATTTGCAGTTTAGAGATTCCACTAGTGCTCAGGTGGTAATAAAGTCCATCTCCAAACAAAATATAGTGGAACATCAAATTATGTCCATGACGATTACTGTTGTAGTTGTTTTATGAAATACATATTTATAAGATTTGTGAAACTTCTGTTTCTTTATTTTTATAATATTTCAATTATTATTATTATGTTTATATTTAAAATTGTATTTATGATCTAATTTGTATTGATACTTTTCCAACTGTTGTTGTAGTGATTTTTGAGTCGGCAAAAGGGGCCGGTGGAAGAAGTTGGAAAGAGTAAAATTTTTGGATTTGGTTTTATTTTTGTGACCATTATTCTGATTATATTCTTTTTGTTTTAAGTGTAATTTGAATTTAGAAATACTTTTGGTTTAATTTTTTCATGTTTCAATAAATGAATAAAATATTTCAAAATCGACCGGTAGAAGAGAAGTACGTTCCGATACAATCACTGTCAATACTAGTCATGATTTATTTGTCAGTAGATGAAAAAGATTAATAATACTTATATTCTCTATAATTTAACGGAGCATAAATCCAAATCCTGAGGAGAACCACATTTTCCATGCGTAAAAAAAAAGGAGCGTGTCACTGTCATAGAAATTTTCCTGACATTCAACAGGGACGCAATTAATGCACAAAAGAACGTAAGTCCACATTTCTAGCCATGCCCATTGACTTTGCGTGTAATACTTAAGGCATAGCCCTGCACTTAGCGCTAGCACTATTAAAACAGGACCCATTGAAATAATATGATGTGTTCGTTGCTGACTGTGTGTATAAGAATATTAACAAGCAAACCTATGGCACATTTTTAAATAGGTCACAACTTTAAAAACTTGAAAAATGCCCAGAGGTCTAACACCTGGTTCTATATGGAGCTGAAATATTCAGATACTGGATAAATAGACTAATAATATAATCTTGTGGCGTTCCATAGTGTTTCAGAGTTTCTACTTTAACTGACCTCATACACAGCTAAATCTATTCCTGCATACGGAATAATGCCCAGGATATTGGGAACATAGCCTTTGTAAAAGGCCTTCACTCCCTCCTTCTTCAAAATCTTCTTGGCACAGTCAAACATTCCGGAATATTGGCCAGTCTTCCTCAGTGTCAGTCTAGTCTTCATCACCTGGGACATTAAAACATATTTCTGTCATTTTCTATCAATCTTATAATTGCTTTATCTGAAAGGAGGCTCCGTGTTTAATTATTGCCATTTAGGGCTACAGTTCATTTTAAATAGGCAATGTATGAGCCATAATATGTTAATTCATATAGACAGCTGTATATTTGGTATTACAGGGTGACTTCATGTAACTCCACTGGTAGAGCATGATGCTACAAAAACACCTAGGTCAAGGGTTTGATTCCCAGAGAACACACATATTGATAAAATGTTTTTCTTAAATGCACTGTTAGTTGCTTTAGACAAGAGCTTCTGCCAAATGCATACATTTAAATGTCTTACTAATAGCAATACAATAGCTTTAGCCATAACATAACAGTAGGAAAATACTGGGACAGCACAATATAATTTTTTGCCTATTATTTAATCAATATAGTCATCACGTCTACCCTTTTTTCACTAAGACCATCTAGAAGATGTAAGATGTTTTTAAGACCATCATGAAGAATCTTCCAGCACCATGGGTCTCATTTCTCACCTCCATGGGATAGATGGCTGTTTGAGCGGTCGCGCCAGCCAGAGAGCCAGCCATAAACCTCTCATGTGACTGGATTTTACCACCGTCTTTTGTCAATAGCTTCTTGTACTGTCAAAGAGAAGATATAACAAATAACGCAAGACTGATTTAACATGTAAAGACTCATTCAAGCAGAACTGAACTGAATAAGTTTTTACAGCAATCTGTTCTCTTTTCATTAGAAAAATGCAATCTTCTCCGTTGCAATTATCCACTCACATCCACAGAGGATTACCAATCCAGGATTTTGTGAATGACTGTAGTTAAAATAGCTCTCACTGACACGCTGCTTGTGTAAGACTCAGCTGAATGAACATGGAATGTAAGCTGACATGCTTACAAATGCAAAAGTGGATGTAGTTTTCAGTGTTTGGAGAAGTTTGTGGGTTTCTTGGTAACATGGGTTTATCAGTGGCATTGTTCATATAGAAGTGGCTATATCCAGGGTTCACACATTTTTATGACTAATGAATTTCCATGACTTTTCCAGCCATTTGTGATTCCTGGATAAAAGTACATTTATAGAGAATGTCCTCACCAATAGCAATCTCCAGCTGCTGAAATATTTTAGAGTTGAGAATTACTAGAATTTCCATGTTTTATTGACTTTTTATGATTTGATCAATTTTCATGACTTTTCCAGGCCTGGAAATCACAATTTTAAAATGGCCAGATATTTCCAGGTTTTCCATGGCCATGTGAATCCTGTATATTTGATTAAATCTGGAACATAAAGACATCTAAACCTACAGAAATATGCACTAAAAACCCATGAAAAGAAAAACGTAGTTCAGTATTCTCGTTTCATTAAGGGTTGAGTTCTCACCTGCTCATAAGCCATGAACTTGATTGAAGTTTCTGGAGCAATTTTTATAACATTGACTCCATTGCCCCTCCACAGAGAGGCCACGCCCCCCTCTTTAATCATCTGCTTGAACCCGTCCACCAGGCTTATATTATTAGATTTCGAGGCATGAACCTATGAAAGGTATAGAATTACTGATGACTATATAAGTACATATTAAATTAATTACATTAAATATATGAAATATGCATCAGTTAAACCCAAACAAATTATAATTGATCCTAAATTACTGATGCAGCATTAAATAGTTTTTTAAAATTGGTCTTCAGACACAAATATCTGATCACAATTGGCACTGACAAGTACAGGTAGTTGGTGAAGCAAAAACCATACCTGCATGAAGACTTTCATTCTGTCCAGAGGGGCGGTGCCTGTGCGAGATACCGCCCCTGCCATGGCCCCCGCAAAAAGCTGCTTCCACCAGATGCCGGTTGTCTTCTCCTCCTCTGTGAATTCATCTGGAATGGTTATACTATCACCTATATCCAACACCTAGCACAAAACAGAGGTGGAGTTAGTTTGTATATATAATACATACTATAATGCAGAGCTTACCAAACATACTCTATAAGCTGTATGTATCTGATGTTTGGCAAACGTCAGATAATGTACTACTGTACACTATAAAGGTTCTTAATGATTATAAAAAATGTTTCTGATTTTATATTAGTATTAATCAGATAAGTAATAATAGCCAATATTCAGACCATGATTAATGTTTAAAATCAGATTGAAACGTTCCTCTACACCTAACGAACACAATAAGACATGCTTCATTTATGTGTGTGTGCTGAAAGAACAACCCTCTTTGCATTAGTGTTAAATTTAAATATGAAAATCCTATTACTGTTTTGTGGTTCGCCATATAGCATGCAAAAAATAGACCGACATCAGGGCTGCATTATAACACTTCCTTTGTGAAGCAGAAAGTACATATACCCAAATTGCTCCAGAGCCTGTATTGGTACAACTTTGACCTTTAAAGGAATATTCCAGGTTTGTATACAAGTTAAGCTCAATCGACAGCATTTGTGGCAAAATACTGATTACCACAAAAATACAAATACAAATAAAAAAAGCAAAAATCTGGGATATATTGAGGCACTTACAATGGAAGTGAATGGGCCCAATCTGTAAATGTTAGAATACTCACTGTTTCCAACGTATAATCACAAGACATTAACAATATGTGTGTTAACATGATTTTAATGTGATAAAACATTTTCTGTGTAAAGTTATATCCAATTTTACAATTTTGTTGCCATGACGACGTGACGCCGTCACATCCTAAACCATTTTAAACAACTTTACAGCTCAAATAAAACACAAATTAACAGAAGAATTAATGTAAGTGCTTTTATACAATTATAAGCTTCACATTTCTGCTTTTAAAGCCTCCAAAAATTGGCCCCAATGACTTCCATTACAAGTGCCTCACTGTAATCTCAATTTTTTCTTTAGTTAGCAATTTTATCACACTAAAATCATGTTATCACACATATTGTTTTTGTCTTGTGATTATTCTTTTGAAACAGTGAGTATTTTAACTATTGCGGATTGGCCCCGTTCACCTCCATTGTTAGTGCCTTTTTCTTCTTCTTTTTTAGAGAAATGTCAAAATACATTTTTGTGGTAATCAACATTATGCCACAAAAGCAGTCGACTGAGCTTAACTTGTACTGAACCCGGAATTTTCCTTTACCCTTTCACACTGCACAGCTATTGACGTGCATTATTGTAAAATACTGTAGCACCATGAACTATACATTATCCCGCTCATTGAAATACCTAATTCATTACACATATCCCAACACGTATCTAATTACAACCTAGTTACTAATCCAACTCCGTTTGATCTGATGTCATTACCATCATCTTATGTAACATTGCTGTACTGCATCACAGACTTATGTTGTCACTGAACACTAACTTTAACTACCCTCTGTACAACCTTCACATATTTTGTTAACTATTCCAACAGATTCACAGTCAGCATAAAGCTTTTCCTAAATACAACATAGCTTAATAATGACCCAAAACAACATGCCTAGTTCCTGTAGCTTAATTGGTAGAATGTGGCACTAGCAACACCAATGTCATGAGTTCAATTCCCAGGGAACACATATGCCGATACAATGTATCACTTGAATGACCGATAAGCTGCTTTGGATCAAAGCATCTGCTAGATGCATAAATGTAAATTCCTACCATCAAACAATTTCATTATTCTAATTTTTCATTATGATGAATAATCCTATCATATCCTCGGTCAAATGATGTATATCATATACCTACCATATCTACATCCATCACATATATGGCCTCTTCATCCTCAAAATCAATGACAAGCCATTCCGCCTTGGGCTGCTCCTGCAGCAAAGTCATGTTGACTCAGTGCTGCCAGCTCGTCTGATAGTAATCAAGGACACTAACAAAGGCAATAAAGATGTACTGGTTCACCTGCTCTCTTCACAATGTCACAGTGCCGATTCACTCCTTCACTCACTCACAGCACTTCCATCACTCCATCAGTCAGATGACGAGCATATCCAGGGCTAATCCCAGTACAGGACAGGCTTAAATTAGCTTTGCTGCAACTGGCTGTGACGACTAAACCTGCAGCACTCAAAAATCAGAAAGTCACCCAGCCTCTCATTACACTTTGTAGGGTAGACGACGCATATCCAATGACTTTTCTGGATCAACATCGAAGATGTTATGTTAAAATGTATATGACTATACAAGGAAATATATAGATTTTAGGTCCTGTAAATGGTCACAAAAGCTTTTCCACCATTTCCAATTACCTTTTTTGCTTTCACAAGTTCATTTAAACAGACCTGCTGCATGACAAATTAATTTTTTAGAAGTACTATTATTACTTGTAGTCTCTCATAATTAATATGAGGTCATGAAAACTGCATAAAGAACATTTAGAAATATCAGCAAAAAGCATTAGCATTTTATGTATTAGCTAAATGCTAATACTTAAAATATTAAGATGATTAATTAAAATATTATTTATTGAATTAAAATGACAGTATTTTCATATTAAGCTACGGTAGTTTTAGATGGAGATCCCCATGTGGCACATGTCTAAAAGTCCCCAAAGGTATATAATGTCAGCTAACCACTAGTAATGACTAACTACTAACTAAACATGAATCGCCAACTCTGCCCATTGACAGAAGGCTATAAATGGCCAGCCAAGCTGATTACAAGGCCATCTAACTGATTGTGACAACTGAATGGGCGTCTGAGCTGGCTGACGATGTGTGATGGTTTGATCACACTAAGACAGGGGTCTACTTCCTATAACTAGAATTGATGTACCACTCACAAGAAAACATCATATTTTCCCCGAGTGGTGTTACAATACACGTGTGTCAGATGTAATGTTTGAGTGATGCCATGGTGCTTACAGTTGAGTGTTTCCAATAGCGTATGATCTCCTCAAGGTCATCTGCAGGGTTGAAGAGGAAATGCTCCCTCCATTCGTTCCATTCCACGGTCATTGTTCCATCCGCATCAATACTGGAGGACACAGGGTCAGTTTAGAGATAAAGGACAAGTGGGTCCAGATGTCCTCAGAGTGATTTTGCACAACATAAACATTAAGTCATGTAAAACCAATGGAACTGAACAAACTCTGCCATCCTCGGCAATACTTTCAGCAATCTAACCAGATTCCACACCAAAAACACAAGCAACGACTTACAAAAACATATAGTTTCCTTCACTTATTAAAGATTTGCTCTGATCACTGACACAAATGTGTTGGAAAGACATATACATATTTAAATGTTTAAATTATACATCATTCTTAGATCACACTATCAAAATTTCGCTGCATTAAAGCGATTAAAATCAGTATTGTCAGATTGTATTTTGCATTAATGTGCGTAAACTCTATTGTCTGGTGAGTTGTAAGCAGCTTTGTTTTAAAAGGAATGACGTTTTTGCCGGGTGACTTTTAAAAATTTGCTAGCAAGCCATACCTGTACTGTCAAATGCAGCCTGATCTTGTGAAATGTACGTTATAATGGCAACATTTTTGCAAACCAAGTACGTGGTACATTACACATTTGGCTAGAGTTTCCCAGTGAAATGTTCAGCAGGGGGCGCCAAAAGCGAGTGAAATGAAGTTGTAATCAGACGAGGTTAAGGTGAATAGTAGATGAATGTTTTAATGAGTAAAATGTATCTCCCTAACCTTAAACTTGAACCTAACCAAAAGTGTCTTAAAAGATAAATGAGAGGTGAACAAAACAGACACCCTCACCCTTAACCAATGCCTAAACCTAACCGATAGTGTTTTAAAAGCAAATTCGACATGAAATGCACAATTACTGAAGCAACCACGTCATTTCATGTCACTTCTCTGGCACTTTCACTTCAAGGGTCCTTGGCTGGGCACGAGGCTCAGTCTCCGAGTCCAAAGTCCAACACTCTATCAGGTAAGGTGGAGCGGAAGCTATTCATTTTGGAATACATGTGTACATGTGGGTCTGTAATACGGGTGTTAAAATTTATTGTTTTTCAAATGATGCATTACAGTAAAAGTGTTTTGATATCATAACATAGCATGGTGTGAGTAATAGAGTGAAAAATAAGTGTTAATAAAGTCATAAACAGCCATAGTACCCGTGATTCTTGTAAAAGTGAATTAAACGCACAGTTGTTGTAGCGCCTCTAGTGTTCATTTCACCAGGAAACTGTAGCAAAACATAGAAGGCGGCACGTAAAACTCAGTCTGCAAAATAGTAACGATCATTCTATGAGATCAGGTTGGTCAAATGGGTTGTATTTTACATAAATCTGAGTGAAATTTGTCTTAACAGATGAGTTGTATATGATATAGTTGTATCTTGCTTAAAAGCAAGTGAAAAGGTGCTTTTATTTATTTAGTCTTGGTATGAATAGACCTTTTGTCTGAGATTTGTTTTGCCCTTAAGAGTACCTCTGGAGGATTTTCTGCACATCTTTATCTGCCAAGTTTATGCCAATGTCTTTAAGTGACTGCTGAATCTCTCTGGCATCGATGAGACCTGCATATGCAATTAATGTTGTTAATTCATTTTTATATTGAGCAAAAGCAAAAAGTGCAATATCAATTTGACTCTAAATAATACCTAAATAAGTAACATTTTCAAAAACTCAGAGGAAAGTCAGAATCTAAACTTATAAGAGTCCAAGCACCAACCGAAACATACAGTATTTAGGGAAATAAAAAGATTCAAAACATTCACTAACTATTCCTTAGAACAGCTTAGAGAGGGTTGTTTCAGAAGTGGCCCAGAAGAGCAAGAGCAAAAATACATACAGTCTACACAGATCTTACCATCATTATTTTTATCCAGACTCTTGAAGGTCAGTTGGAGTTTTTTCTCATGTTCTTTCAGGTATTTTGAAAACTCCTCAAAGTCCAGGCCCTCATCCTTATTACTATCTCCAGAGTCGATAATTTTCTGAAAGAGAGAATCAAAATATGGTCAGTGAAGTTCCTGGTGAATGTGCATCATTGAGTCTTAATAAATTAAAGACCTGTATCTAAAACTACATGTGCAATATACAGTATTTGTTCACTTTACTGAAGTTTCGTTCTATGCAAACGAGAAAATATAAGTGATATGTTCTCAACATTGTACAAGATAACAGACAGCTCATTTTGTTCTGAAATCAACATGGGCTTTGAAAACACTGCCCCCCCAAGTGTTAACAATTAGGCTCTTTTTTTCTGAACAAAACAAGTAACTGTGCCCTTAAAGGGATAGTTCACAGATACAGTATGTATGACTTTCTTTCTTCTGCTGTACACAAACGAAGATTTTTAGAAGAATATCTCAGCTCTGTAGGTCCATACAATGCAAGTGAATGGGGTCAAAAACTTTGAAGCTCCAAAAATCAAATAAAGTCAGCATAAAATTAATCCATAAGACTCCAGTGCTTTAATTCATGTCTTCTGAAGCGATCCAATTGGTTTTGGGTGAGAACAGACCAAAAGGTAACTCAATTTTCAGTATAAATCTATAAATCAGCAGTCTCCTTGGCAATCATGATTTCAAGGTCTTTTACACTTCCTAGTGGCATCTAGCACTCTGAGCGTATGTCAAGCACTAGGAAGTGTAATCGAGAAACATTAGTTATATTTTTGTCTGTTCTCATCCAAAATCGCTTCAGAAGACATGGATTAAACCATTGAAGTTTTATGGATTACTTTTATGCTGCCTTTATGTACTTTTTCTGAGCTTTAAAGTTTCTGACCCCATCCACTTGCATTGTATGGACCTACAGAGCTGAGATATTCTTCTAAAAATATTTGTTCATTTTCTGCAAAAGAAAGTCATACACATCTAGAATGGCATGAGGGTGAGAAAATGATGAGAGAATTTTACTGAATGTCAGCTAAATTAAACTCAAATCCATCAGTGTATGCACAATGTGCTTTGGTCTGTCTTCTTGAACTTTGATATGGTGAGTCTCCTTTGCTCAGGTTAGGTGGGGATATGTGAGGAGTAAATCTACAGTGTGGCTCAAAAGATAGTGAGCTGCCTACATAGCCAGCATACTTAAGCATTTCTGCACTCTCACATGCTGTCTTGAAAGGCAGCTCGCTATGTTTAGTGACACAACCAATTTCAGCTGCCTCAGATAAGCTATATGTCGGGTGATAATGGAATGTAAGTTTTGTTTGAGCAGTACAGGAGTGTCTTAACCTCTGAAATAAAACCTCACCCTTCCGGTTTATGTGCAAATTTCATTGTCTCTAAGTGAAGAATAGGAAACATCACTTAAATGCACGTTGGGAAATGATGCAAATTAGCAACTATGCTGGCTAGTTATTTTCAATTTTGCTAGGGTAGTTCTTTCTGTGAGTAATAGCTAAACATAATGGCAAGCTTATGATTTACTCCATACTTGAACAGCATTATGTGCATTACTCAAAAAGGACGCAGGCTGGCACGGGATGCAGTTTTCTGTCATGCCTTTGAACTTTATGATGATTTTTAGACTGATTGTTTTCCTTAGCGACGGGCATTATTATCTGCATTTACAAAAAAAAAAAAAAAAAAAAAAAAAAAAACACCACACATTGGTTTCTGAACAGGGTGGATTTTCCTTAGTATGATATTTCCAATGCACGTGATCAACATAGGAGCTTAACGGCCTGCTGTCAACGTGGTTTATTGGTTTATGTGGTATATATTGCACTCTATACGAAAATACGTCTATATAATAAAATGCGACTCAACAAAAGAAATGCATTAAGCCAGTGAAGCGTTGATCTAGAATTATACCTGCGCTTCTCCTTTCCCCATGGAGAAGCCCATTTCAGCCAGGCCCGCCTTCAGCTCCGAAACATCTACCTTCCCATCTTTGTTCACATCCAACTTCTTAAACAACTCCTCGAAACTTTTTGTGCTTTCGTCGTCCGAACAACGACAGTCGGTGAACACAAATTTCCTGATTGTCTGATACATTGTGAAGTGCGATGTTTATACTGTATTTAGATTTAACACCTGGACGAGATCCAAAGAATGCACTGAAACTGCGGAAGAAATTATGGTCCCTGAGATGAGAATACTGATCCTCCCTTGACGTGTCGCTTACTTTGTCAGACTATCCTAGTCATTCTTGTATTCCTACTATCGGGTTTAAGACGTTCAGTCTGCTCTCACAGAAGGAGGGACTAATTTGCTGGGGTATTTTCCTGCGGTACCTCCTCACTTCAGGCGGACACACCCAAATGCACAAACAAGCTTCAGCCAGTTTAATAAAAAAAAAAAAAAAAAAAAAAAAAAAAAAAATTATTTCTTTTACACACTCGCAAAAAATACTTAACCGAGGTGGCATGTAGTAATTCATTTCCAACGTCTTATTTTTCATTTAGAATCGGCACTAGGGTCTATAAGTGTCCATGTCTTATACATGTACATATATGTTTGATCCCCCCCCCCACACACACCCCACCCCCTTTTTGCACGATACATTTTTTTTTTCTGTATACAAGACGATCGTGTCGTTGAATCGCCTAATTTGTCTGTTGCACAGCCTGTGGAAACAAATCCCCAGCGCATCCTAAATATAGCAAGTTACTATAGCAGTCAGATGTGAACAGTGTAAACATAGCTTCAAAAGACCGCATAGTTATTATAATCGCAGTACAAGATAGAGTCAGATGTCAGTCAGGACTTTAAAAATAAAAATCGATGGCCTGAGGCAGTTAAAAAAAAAAAATTTAAAAAAGGGGGTTTTACTACTGTTACAATTACAATGGCACTTTTACCATTTTCATAACAATTGCTATAAATTCTCTCCACTGTCCATCTCAACACTAAAAGTCCTCCTTTGTGTGTACTTGACGAAAAGAACAGAGATTCTTATATGTTACCTACAACCTCCGCGGCTCTATTAGAAAGAGAGCGCAGTGGTCAACTAGCGTATTACGACAGTAAGTCACTTTTTGCGGATACCATACAAATGAATGGGGAGAGCCGTAAACTGACACCTGCCTGTCGCAAAATTGTCCGTATCTTCTCTTATAAAACAGCAATTTCATTGTAGTTAACTCCACACATAGTTCATTCCAGAATTATAGTTTAGTGACAAACATGTTGAAAATGATCATATAGGGGGTATAGTTTCCTCACAAAAGCAGTTTATTTAGCACACTGAAGCACCTCCTCCATAGACATCCATTCAAAAAACAGCCTCTTGTCTCCTATTAAGTGTACAGCCCAAAGAATGTCTATGGTACTAAAGCTTTATTTTGATAGAAGGGCTCTGGTCCGGAATAGGGACGTGATAACTTTACGACAACTTTACAACCATGAGCGCTTTACGGCAGACTGAAGCATGTTGACGTTTTCTAACATGGGCTGTTGTTCTAACTGACTACAATAAGTTTTAGTTTTCGTCTGTCGTATACGAGTTCTGCTATTATATGTAGATTGTTTCCAGCATGGGTAAGCCGAAAAAGAAAAGTAAGTATTTACTCGTAAGGACGTATTCTGTAAGATACAGTTAGTTACTGACAACATGTTTTTAAAGTGTGGTTCTAATAAATATTTCCACTTATCCTCTACAAAACTTTGACAAAAGACAATAGAAACTGGACCCAGTACGTTTAAAATATTTAAGGTCTTTACCTATTTAAAGTATGGCTGTGACAATCCAAGTGGTCTGTCCATGACAAGTAAACAGTCCAGTAATGATCTCTAACCAGCAGTGAAATGTATCAGGGTGCAGAGTATACACAGACGCTGGTGTTTTTTCACTTAAATGAATGTTGTCTGTCTCCTCCTCAGGTGACCTGAGCCGTGCAGAGCTCATGATGATGACAATTGCAGATGTCATCAAGCAGTTGGTTGAGGCCCACGAGCAGGGAAAAGATATCAACCTTAACAAGTTAGTGTTTTTGCACAAATTACATGTAATCTTAAAGGTATAGTTCACCCAAAAATGAAAATTCTGTCACAATTTGTTCACGCTCATGTTGTTCCAAACCTGAATAACATGTTTTCTCCTGTGGAACACAAAGGATGTTAGGCAGAATTTTAGTTTCAGTAACCATTCACTTTCATTGTATGAAAAAAAAAAAAAAAAATGCAATGAAAGTGAATGGTGACTGAGGCTAACATTCTGGGTGAGTAAATGACAGATTACATTTTTTTCAGTGAATTATCGCTTTAAGTTTCAATCCTTTTGGGTCACTGTTTGACAATTTGGAAATATTAATAACCCTTTAAGCTTGGATTGGCCTGCTGGCGGGCCTTCGAGAAAAAAATCATTGTCAAAATATTAATAACTACAGTCTTGACCAAAGCAAAATGGGTATCGTTTTCAATCTTAAAAGTTGTACTTTACAACGTGTGTAGGCATTATGAAAACTGAACAAGTGCTTTGAAATTTGCAGACAAATCAGAAGTGTTCCGTTTTGATAATGTTTAAAAATTTTGCACTGTCCATATTATTGTAATCGGTAAAAACATCAAACTGATTAAATAGCCATGTTTCACGTGTTGTTGGAAAGCTCTCAAAGAGTAGAAAACTACTAGCCTAGATTTTTAGAAGAATATCTCAGCTCTGTAGGTGCATACAATGCAAGTGGATGGGGTCCTAAACTTTGAAGCCCCAAAAAGTACATAAAGGCAGCATAAAAGTAATCCATATGACTCTAGTTGTTTAATCCAGCCTAAATATAGCGAGTAATTTGACATACTTGTTACATGTAAACAGGTGTGGCTTATAAGCCGCATTTTTGCATGTAACTTTACGAAAAATAAGCAGAACATAAAATATCACATACCATTACTTGGAGGAGGGGATTCACATTAAAACGAGCCCACACACAATGCAGTTGGATGTATAGATCATTAGACAATCCACACAAAACACAGTGTTAACACAGCACATAATGTGCAATCTGGCTAAAAACACATTAGCTTTCCTAGATCAGATGACCTCATTGGAAATGATGTAGTACGTTGTCCAGCATCATGGAACGCTTTTTTAAGGCTATAACTTTTGATTGCTTTGTCGTATCAACACAACATTTTACTCAGTTACAGGGGACATAATTGGGAACAAAAAAATTTTTTTTGGAGCTACCTTATTTACACCCTGAGATATATAATTTCAAATCTGAAAAATAAAGGGAAATAAATTGTTGGATCAGGTTTTTTTTGTGTGATTCTTTTTATTATTATTTTTTTTTTATACCGTTTTTGAGGCTGCGAGTCTCATTTATCATAATTTATATAATTAAAAAATGTGAAAACTTTTCTTTAAAATAATACCAAACAATTTACCCTCTTTGGTAGAGATATAGGCATTTAATTTTGGGCATGGCACTGAAACAGGTAAGCTTTAAAAACACCTTCAGTGCTTAAAGGGTTAATGCAAAACAAAGACAGCTTGACAACCAAGATTCTGTCTCTAGGGTCAAGACAAAGACATCAGCCAAGTACGGCCTCTCTGCACAGCCACGGCTGGTGGACATCATTGCTGCAGTGCCACCTCACTATCGACGTGCTTTGGTGCCCAAACTGAAAGCTAAACCCATCCGCACTGCCAGTGGGGTAAGGATCCCAACCATAGGCTTAGTCTGGCTTGATTGCCCTTTGTTAATTGTATTGGAGGTGGTGTATAGATTTACCAGGAAGGAGAAATGGGGGAATGTAACAGCTGTAGAGACTCATGTTTCATATTTCTGTTTAGATTGCAGTTGTTGCTGTGATGTGCAAGCCCCATCGCTGTCCACACATCAGTTTCACTGGCAACATCTGTGTGTAAGTATGTCTAGAATAGTGTATGTCTCAGTGTATTTATTTTAATCTGGGTGAAATGTTTGCCACACAAGACAAATGTATTTATTTATTTAATTAGCAGATGATTCTATCCAAAGTGACTTAAATATGAGGAATGTAAGTGATTCATCCTAAAGAATGGTGCCATGAACTTACTACTTATGTTTCATAATAATTGGAGTAATTTTCAAAGTATGTCAATTCAGGGGATTAAAATATATATATATATATGTTTTTGCTTGTACTGCATCTTAAAGGTGGACTGAGTAACTTTTGTCTTTGTGTTGTGACTTACACTGACACCTAGCAGCTTGGATGCAGCATAATTTAAAATCAATAGTTTTCAGTTTCAGATGACATTGTAGAAATGTGGTATTCACAGTCAGCCATGATTACTTCAATCAGTGAGTACAAGTGTCAAATAACAGGACGGTTACTGAGATAAAGCGAGTAGTATTCGGCTGGTCATGTGATTCTAACATGGCAGTCCCCATGTGCGGACCCTCTCCATGTAGAATAAAACAGCTTTCATAAGGTTACTGATATGACTGGAGTCTTCATTTTAATGCAAGTGGTCATGATTTCCTACATATATTGCAAAATTACAATTCATGTCTTTAGGAGTTAAACTTTTTGTAATGAGGAAAGTTACTGAGTGCGCCTTTTAATAGTTATTTAGTTAAAAAACAAATGATTTTTTTTCTTTTTGCACTTCTGTGCTAAGTCATCTAGTTCATGCAATAACCACTATGTAATAATAATAATAATAAATTTTATTTATAAGCGCCTTTCAAGACTCTCAAGGACACTTTACATACATAATCACGTTTACAATAAGAACATAAAAGATACAAATCTAAAATCACAAATAAAGTATGCACAATCATAAAAATGAATACATTCATAAATAAAGGTTATTTGTAGAATGCCAATTTAAAAAGGTGGGTTTTGAGGAGAGACCTGAAAGTGGAAAGACAGTCATAATTACGGATATCTGGCAGTAAAGAGTTCCAGAGTTGTGGAGCAGCACTGCTAAAGGATCTGGACCCCATAGAAGTCAGACGAACTGAAGGTATCACAAGAGAGAGAGAGGAGCAGGATCTAAGAGTACAGGTAGGAGAATATATATGAAGAAGATCTAGAAGATAGGAAGGTGCTAGGCTATGAAGAGCCTTAAAAGTCAGTAACAGAATCTTGTATTCGATACGAAATTTAACAGGAAGCCAGTGCAGTTGTTGAAGAATAGGAGTTATATGGACAGAGTTAGAAGTTTGTGAAATAATCCGTGCATCTGAGTTTTGTATCAGCTGTAATTTATACTGAAGTTTTTGTGGTAGACCAAATAGAAGGGAATTAGAATAATCCAAACGGGACGTGACCAGAGCATGTATGAGAGTGACAGTGCTGTGAGTTGAAAGAGATGGACGAAGACGATTTATGGTGCGCAAGTGGAATTAAGCAGTCCGGGTAATATTATTTACATGTGCTTCAAAAGAAAGAGTGCTATCCAGAATGACACCCAGACTCTTAACTTTGAAACAGGGAAGGACAGTGGAATTGTCAATGGTCATAGCAAAACTTTTTTAATTGACAAGATTATGCTTAGTAGCTACAAGAAGTACCTCAGTTTTATTACTATTGAGTTTGAGGAAATTACAAGAAAACCATGATTGTATTTCAGGTAAACACTTATGAAAGGAAAATGGTGGAAGAGAAGAATTTGGCTTGTTGGACATTGAAAAATCCACAGTGAAAGTGGATTCCAAATTTCCTAAAAATATAACCGAGAGGTAGGAGATAGATTATAAATAATAAAGGGCCCAAGACTGATCCCTGTGGAACTCCAGTAGTAACTGGAGAGCACTGTGAACGGAAATTTTTCAATTTAACGAACTGAGTGTGACCAGAGAGGTAAGATTTAAACCAAGCGAGAGAAGTGCCTGTAATATCAATGGATAATAATCTCTCTAATAGAATATTGTGTGAGATAGTTTCAAAAGCTGCGCTTAAATCAAGAAGAATGAGTATAGACAGAAGTCCTTCATCAGCTGAAGTTAACAGATCATTAGTGATTTTGACCAAAGCAGTTTCAGTGCTGTGATGTGGGCGGAAACCTGATTGGAACTGTTCATAAAGGTTATTAGCTTGAAGATGTGTGTGAACCTGAAAAGCAACTATCCTTTCTAAAATTTTTGAAAGAAATGGTAAATTGGTAATTATCAAGTATTTGAGGATCTGAACCAGGTTTCTTCAGTATAGGACTGATCACAGCAGTTTTAAAAAATATGACGGTATTAAATGGTAGGCAAACTTTTATGAGCACACTGTAATGATATGACTGGCCACAGATGGACTGCAATTTATGAAAATTGAGACTGTGTGTCCTGGGTTTTGATGTTGATGCACTGTGTTTTTGTTTTTAATTTGCTCATACAGCTACTGCCCAGGGGGTCCGGACTCAGATTTTGAATATTCCACACAGTCTTACACAGGATATGAGGTAATTATCCTTCTGTCTCACAAACCAATACTATCACACATGTTTTTTTATTGTGTTTTGCAGTGGTGTTATTAAAAATGCTTAATTTTTATTGTCTATTCACCCTCTATGATTAGCCCACATCAATGAGAGCCATCCGTGCACGGTATGATCCCTACCTCCAGACTAGACACCGAGTAGAACAGGTAAATCTTCTAAGTTCATATTCATAATCAGTTTTTTCATGTTTTACAGTAAAACTCTGAAGTGTTCATATGTAGGAATGAGTTATGAATGGTCAAATTGTCATCCAACAAACAATTGATTTTTTTGCTTTTTATATTTTTAGCAGCAGCTCTGAAGGAGCACCTTGAATAATGAGAAAAAAAAACAAAACAAAAAAACACTTTTGAATAGTATGGTTAAAAATGATGTACACTCACTAGTTGTTTAGGAGACCCACCCACTAGTCAATTTTGAAAATATGTAATATTTTAATGATTGTACATACTTATTCATGGCTATAATTCTGTCATATACTCACACTGACAGCCTCAGTCACCATCCACTTTCATTTTTTCTCCATACAATGAAATGAATGGTGTCATTCTGGCTAACATCTCATTCTGTGTTCCACTGAAGAAAGAAAATCAGTCCTGTCTGTAACTATTCATGTTCATTCAGATGGTGTTAGTTTCAATACACTGTTGTGTTTGCATGTCTAGCTCAAGCAGCTTGGTCACAGTGTGGATAAAGTGGAGTTCATTGTGATGGGAGGCACATTCATGGCTCTGCCGGAGGAGTACAGGGACTATTTTATCCGTAACCTCCACGACGCGCTGTCAGGACACACGTCTAACACCGTCACTGAGGCTGTCAGGTATGAGCACCGCATGATAAACTCATCTGAGTGATAGAATAAGGTCACACTTAATTAGGAGTTTTATGGCGCAAATTCTCAGGGTCCTGGGGGGAAATGGTTCAATCCATCAGCAGTGGGCGCTATGCCCCAGGAAAGAGAACATTCTTTGTGGCATTATGTGTTGGTCTTCCTAAGAATAGGACTAATTTTATTGAATCATAAAAAGTTGCTTGAAATAATGGTAAAAAAATAAATAAAAATACAGGATCAAATAATAAAAATAAAAAAAAATTCTTCATTGAAGATACTTCATTGTAAAATTCATAATTAATGGTGTTTGCTAATGCAATGATTAATTAATCATTTATTATGATTTTTTCCTGGAACATGATACAATGGGCATAAAATATCCCATAGACTTGCATCAAGCTTGAATATCATAGATACACATACACCGCTGCTGAGGTGTATGTGTTTTCATAGTCCTTAAAAATTTTGCCTTCATTTACATTTGGAGACATTAACCGCATCGTCCATCAACGGTTAAATCTAAACTCAATAAAGGTTGCAAGTTGTTTTTTGAGGGTTACCTTCGTATTCGTGCAGATAAGTCAATAAAAATAAATTATTATTGCGAGACTGTGCGTTAAATCAGCAGGCACATATTTATGTATTAAAGGAATGATCTACAAATCTGTCGCCATTAATTGCAAAAATGCATAAAAGAGGGAACAGTTAACAAATCTGTGAGTTGTACTGTTCTAATCTTGTCAAACACACTCTCGTGTCGGTTGTGATGTGTAATCATTCCATTGAAACTGTGACAGTACAGCTCTGATTTCAAAGCGTTTCACAATTCCAACTGTGAGAGACTGATGTAAGTCTTCAGCTTGAAAATACTGTCCATACTGCTTTCTCGTTTAATAATGAAGTTATCTTCTTTGCATTTAATTGCCTGAACCCACCAAGCTCGTACAAAATTCAGCATCTTTTGGAAATTCATGGTAACACAAATCCAGATGTTTTCTTTTAGAATTTTTGCAAATAGGAACACTGTAGTGGCACTGGTTGTTACAATTCTTCACGATCGCCTCAGTAGTTTGCCCAACTATGACGACTTCTGCTTCGCGAACACGGAAGTGTGAAAAGGGTCCATTGTAGTGAGCAGATTAGCATCTCAGAATGCACAACACGTCGAACCTTGAGGTGGATGGGCTACAACAGCAGAAGGCCACGTCTGGTACTTTATTAGGATCATAGTGTTCCTAATAAAGTGCTCAGTGAGTGAATACAATTTTTCATCACCATCAGAGTAGCTTCAGTTATTATTTGAGATTTATATTCAGAAACAATTATTTTCTTCTTTTTTTTATAAAATCAAAGTTAATTAAATCCCCATATATCTCTCATTGTTGTCTAAAGGGGTTTGTTGTTAGGAAGTATAGAAAATGTCTAAAGCTTAACACTAAGTACTTGTCTTCAACCCATTACATAACTGGTCCATAAGCAGTTGATAAGTGTAGTAATTAAAGTGCCAGAGTTAGATTAAAGCGGAGGGGTCCAAAGCAGCTATGTTCTATTATGTGAACTTGGAAAAATCACTCTAACCTTAGATTAGTGCTTTTAGTCCTATGATAATTTGAGTCTGTGTTAGCAAAATGAACAAATGCTGGCCTTGGATCCTTTAAGCAACACTGCCAGAAAACCCCCGTGAGCAAATTTGGTACCATAGTTGTTTTGGACCGGTCTTCTACTATCAGAGCAGCTGCATTGGCTCTGCTTTCTGCCTAGTCATTGAACAAAATGGGAGAATGTGGCATCTGTATGCCCCAGATGAGAAGTTGGTCTCTTTGCTTTAATGATGGTGACAAGATAAAGTATGCTATTAGTTACATCTCTTGTTCTGTTATTTAACTGTTTAGCCTGCATTTAGTTGCATTTTGAACCTCCTGAGATGCCAGTGTGACTGCTGTGTGCATTTTCCACTTCCTTTTTTGGTTTTTAACTAGTAGCATCTAATAAACAATGCAAAAAAAAAAAAAAAAAAAACATTCTAGAGCAAATATCTTTTCTAAAAATGTATGTCCACGTATGTGGACAGCGGGACTAAGTTGTGAAATGTTTGATAATACCAAGCTATAGAAACTCAGATTTATTTTAATTTTATTTTTTTTTATCATAGTTTATAATGCTTCCTAGAGTGTTGTAAAGCTGCTTTGGAATAATGTGTATTTTGGAAAAGTACAAATAAAAAAAAATATACTAATACAAATTATTTGATTTGATTTGAAATTTATGTTATAATTTATTTTTCTACTTTGGCAACAAAATCTCAATGTTCTCTCTTTGCACTGTCAAACAAACAAGTGATAGCCAGTGTTGAAGCATTTTACCAATCACAAATTAGCATCATTCATTCTGAAACAAGCAATGGTCAGCATCGTCCAATCACTGCCAACCATGTTAAAATAAAATATACATGATACATTCTGAATCTAAGTACTGATTACCATTGTCCCATTTCTGCCAACCATGTTGAGTGGTTCAAAGATCATCTGCAGCCTGAAACAAAACTTTTGATAGGAAGTTTGTTTTGAATGCACTTGGCTTCATAGGAAGACTATAGGAGTCTCCCTTGCTCCCTATTTAGTGAAGCACTTAACCTCCAGTGTGCTATCTGTCTGCACTGGTCTCAGAACAGTTCGAAGTGCACCTTATTTTCCTCCTAACTCCATATAAAGCCTATGAAAGCATTTTTTTTTTTTCAATGTGAAAATGCACAGTAAAAATAGGATTTCTAATGAAAACCTAGTGCTATTGTCCATCAGGCACGTGCTGCAGGGCTTTGAGACTGAGCAAGCATTAAAAGATTTTTAATATACATTATTAAACGCCTGTGCCCAAAACACATACAGTACGGGAAAGTGTAATGTAGCGGAAATGTTATTGAAGTAAATTGTTGCCTTAGAACCCACAAGTCAATGGAAACAAATGTCACAGTGGCGAACCTGACCAAATTTTTTTTAATTCAGGACAGTAATATTGCTCGTATCATACAAATTAAAGACTGTCACATATTGAGCCGAGCATGTTATGTCCATTAAATCATACAATGAACCATAGTGCCAGAAGAGCTTGTTTTGACAAACAAAGAGATTGCCAGTTACTAGTTTCAACATCATAGGCCTCACACATCACTCTTCCCACAGTTCAGAACAACTGGAATGTTCAGCGGCAATTAACTGACCACCAAAGACAACAATCTTAACCTGAATGCACAAGACAAATGTAGCGTAGACACGACACGGCAGTCTACATCCCTTAATATATATATATATATATATATATATATATATATATATATATATATATATATATATTTTAAACAGACACTGCGCCCTAACGTTAGAAATATAAAACAGACAGAGCATAACACAAGAAGGACATGATTGCCAGAACACCACTTCATAGCCTCAGACTAACCAGAAACAATGACCTAGTATCAGTAACACAGATTTTTAATAAACATATTAATTTACCTTTGCTGGAACACAAAATCCATGCGTCTCTCCTTGTGAGTGAACTGTCACTTTGTTGTAAAAGTCACCTGCTTGTTGAAGATTTGATAGCCTCTCTTTCTCAATTTTTATTTTAAATTAACTTTGCTTAATCCCTGTAGGTCGCCAATGCTTACACTATATCCATTTTAGTGCTTAATAACACATTAGTTTGGTGAACTTGAATGTTTTGACGGAAAACAAAAATCTAGCCAATCAGATAGCGTGACTGAAGGAAGGAGCATTCTGATTGGCTTACTCATTTTGGTAAGGATGCTTACCTTTGCCATTTGTAGTAGCGGGCGTGATTCAATTTGAATGAACGTATAATGTTGAGTGAAAGGGCGGTAAACAGTGCTTTGAATCAGAGAAATCATAACATAAAGTGCTTATACCTGAGGGTGGCACCAAAGCAAATAAATTAATAACTGTCTGTGTGGCTCAACTGAGATGAAAGATGATGAATTTGAATGAAAACAGTATTTATATTAACAATTATATTTAAATATTTCATAGTGTCATTTTTCTTTTCACCCTACTTTAAGGTAAGCACTGCTTACCTTGCTTATATGGACGGCATGTCCCTGTTGTCCACTATAGTGTACATAGTGTTAGCAGTGTGGCGTTTCGTGAAATCGCTCAAATTTTAAAAATGGCATATCGTATGAAACGAGACTCTAATCTTTTGACTCAAACAGGTTTCAATGTAAAAACATAATACGGTTTCTTACCAGATGTAGTTTTGTTGGCGTTTCTCCCAATGACAAACTCCGCAGAGATCAGCACCATGTTGTTTTGTCACATGACTCCGTGCGTCGAATGTTTAAACCTTTTACTGAAAGCCCAGAGTGTCCTAAATGGAGATCTGTCGGTTTAAATGAAATTAAATGATGCATTGTGGATAGCGAAACCAAAATACAATGTCCTCGAATGTGGACGGGGTGTCGCACAAGGTTACGACTATCCAAGCAAAAAAGCCTTCTTTTCACTTTGTCCATTATTCAAACTTTTAAATTATGTTAAATGAAAATAATATTTAAAGGTGAAGTGTGTTGTTTCTGTGTCACTACCAGCACCAAATGAAATAGCAAAAACAATGACTGTTTTCAAGATGGCTTCCTGAACACTCCTGTTGTCTTCCATTAATTGACAAACAGATAGTCCAGGACTAAACCAATGCTATTGATTGAGCCAGTGTTCCTGTGTTGGACTGGTTGGGATGCTCAAACAAACAGAGCAATGTTTTGAAAGCACCACAGAGCCAGAGTGTTACACTATCAGGGAAATCAGCCTACAAATGACTTACTAGCTGTGCAGTTGTCATATTGAGATTGAATAGGAGAAAATATTTTGAAATAAAAAAATGTACACACTTGACCTTAAGGACTGGATCGCAAAGGTGGTTTAAACCATCATATTCCATCTTTTTCATTTATTTGAACACACTATTTCTCCGAAAAGGCTTTTTGTGTCAGTTTTGGCCAAGTGATAAGACAAATGCTGTTGACCCAGCCAGTGACATCAGCTCCATAGTGAAGACCAACTTATTGAAGTTAAAATGACAGCAAAGGAGATGATTGCAAGATGTGCATAGACTGTCACTGCAGGGTTATTGTGTGTGTTATGTCATTTATTTTTTGATAAGAATGTCTGCGTGTGTATGTGTGTGTGTGTGTGTGTAGAAGAAGAGGTCCACAGGATTGTCAGCCCACCACAGCTTATCAGCAGGTTTGTTAAGATTATACGATTGCCATAATTGTTCCGGCTGCTAATCAGGCAGAGATGGGGGAGACAACAGTTCGATTTCAGGCACAGTGCTTATCTCAGCAGTGGGTGTGTGTGGTGTGTGTGTGTGTGTGAGAGAGAGAGAGAGAGAGAGAGAGAGAGAGAGAGAGAAAAAGAAAGCACAAATTAGAAATGCTCTATTGGTTTCTCAACTACATTGTCTGAAATCAGGAGATAGAAGGAAGTTTTTGGACCATTAAATGACTATTAAAACTGCAGGACAATATCATGCGTGACAGGATGCCAAAAACCATGCATTAAAGAAGAATTATTACATTTATGCATGCCAATTCAGTTGGCCACTTGAAGCTAATTCAGGTCATAAAACTATTTTCATCAGTAACTCTAATACACAGATCATCCATTTTTATTTTTCATTTAGTTAGACATTCAGAGAAGTAATCTGGAAAATTCCCTTTTGTTTGGGGTGAAAACACATGCAATAGGAGTTTTTTAAAACTTTTATGAACTCGTTAAACAAGTGGACCTGGTACAGCGTGCAATAGAGGTGTTTTAAAAAGGGTTTGATTGTGGAAAAACACGTTTGTTGAAAAACACAAGTTTGTTGCATTGTGTTTTAGTACTTTAAAGAGATCCCATCATATCATTTAAAGGTATAGTTAATTCTGACATAATTCACTCACCCTTTAGTTCTTCTATGGAACCTAAAAGAAGATGTCAAGCAGTTTGTGAATCTCAGACACCATTCATTGCGTTTTTTCTTTCATACAATGAAAGTGAATGGTGACCGATGCTAATGTTCTGCCTAACATCATCTTTTGTTCTCCACAGAAGAAAGTCAAACAGGTTTTGTTTAAACCATTTAAACAAAATTTTATATTATGCACTAGTTCTTGTTGCCATACTGTTCATATAGGTGCTGATATTATGTTTTTTTTACAGGTATTCTGAGCGCAGTAACACCAAATGTGTCGGCATCACGATCGAGACCAGACCAGACTACTGCCTGAAGAGACACCTGAGTGACATGTTGGCCTACGGTTGCACCAGACTAGAGATTGGTGTACAGAGTGTCTATGAGGATGTAGCTCGAGATACCAACAGGTCAGACTTATTTAAAGGGATAGTTCACCCAAAAATGAAAATTGTGTCATACTTTACAAACCCGTATGACCTTTTGTCTTCTGACATAAGAGATGTTAGGCAGAATGTAATATCCCCAGTCTCCATTCACTTTTATTGTATTGAAAAATATGCCATGAAAGTGAATGGTGACTGAGGCTGACATTCCGTCTAACATCTCCTTTTGTGTTCCACGGAAGAAAGAATTGGTTTGGAAAAACAAGACAGTGAGTAAATTATAACAGAAGTTTCATTTTTGGCTTAACTATCCCTTTAAGGGGAGGAGCTTTAGAGGAGAAGATGAGTGTTTGGTATAATAAGCTTGATCCTATGATTTTAATTAGCACAACATCAAGATTAAGACTTTAAATGAGTCATTTTGTTTCACATGTTCTTTGGCTCTTGTTGATGATTGCTGTTTACTTGCTTGATTACTTCAAGGTATCATTTTAAGGCATTAAAGAGCCTATATTATGCTAATTTACATAATTTCAGGTTCATAATTTTAATTTGGGGTTCTACTAGAATAGGTTTACATGCTTTAATGTTCAAAAAACACATTATTTTTCTCTTACTGTACATTGCTGCAGCCCCTCTTTTCACCCTCTGGCTGAAATGCTCTGTTATAGCTCCTGTCTCTTTAAAGCCCCCCTTTTTTGAAACGCCCTGTCTGCTCTGATTGGTCAGCTGGCCCAGTCTGCTGTGATTGGTCAACTGCTTAGAGCGTGCGTCGGAAATATAATGCCCCTTACCATAACCGAGTTTCAGGCTTCCTGAGCAGCTGTAAACACTATTGTAACTACAGACAATTTTGCTAATTAAAAATACTTGCACGCTTTGGTGTAGTTAGGGATAAAGAAGCTTGCTTTGCTCAAGGGCACAGGACCTTAGCTATTTGCCTACCATCCTCTCTTCTCTAATTTCGATTCAGTGTTACAAAACCTGGGTAGATAAATAATATCTTGCATCTGTGCAGGTGGATAGATGACGCATAATGTGTCCATGTTTTGTTTTTTTATCATCATCAAGATTTTAGGACAAACTTTATATGATTTAATATGTATAAGTGAAAGTGTGTGTCTCCGGTCTTGTAACTGGTCACTATTTTTCTCAATTTATAATCATTTTATTGCCTTTACTGGTTTATTTCAAACGGTCCTGAGGTGTGACAAATGACTCCATGTGGTCTCTTATTAGTATGAGGTCATAAAAGTTGCATGCATAATAATCAGCAAAATTCTGTTTAAAATGGTTTTACATGGAGTTTAACATGGAAACTTTCCAAAAATATTCATTTCAGCTCCCTGTGTATCTGTGCTGTTGTGCATGTGATTATATGTAGTTTACATGTTGTGTTTTTTAGGGGTCACACAGTCCGGGCCGTTTGTGAATCTTTTCATCTGGCTAAAGATGCTGGTTTTAAGGTGGTAGCGCACATGATGCCAGACCTTCCCAATGTTGGCATGGAAAGAGACGTGGAGCAGTTCATAGTGAGTACTTCAACACAAAAACTAGGGACATCTGCAATCTGGATCAGTGTAATTCCTCTGCAGTTGTCTTTCACACCGGCACCAAAAACCGTGTGAAAACGGCAAAATAATTGATTGTCTGCCATTTTATGCTCTGTGATTTACCCTCATTCTGCAGAAAGTGAGACATGAAAGTGTGGAATCATTTTATTATAGGATTATGCCAAGTCGTGTTTCTAAGTTTGTGGTTTCTCAAACTTTTAAATGTTCTGTAAGCTCTTTTAATGTAAATTAACAGAGAACTCCTTATGTACAGAGTTATCTCTGGTTCCTTATGCAGGGGTTTATCTCTGTATACCTTTTTCATTACAGGTTACACATGTGGTTTACAAAATGTCACTTTTATCAACTAAAGGATTCCAAAGGGGTTTACGGCAGAAATTGCTGTTGGGATATCCACAATTTCCATATTGCTGGCAGGTTCTGTATTAACGTTGACACTCACACTCAAACTAACCAGAACTACTGAGCCATAGTGCTCATCAGACAGACTGCCCAGAGGTATTAAGATTGGAAATTAAACCATAGAAATGCTGCGCCTTTTAGAAAGCCTCTAAATAAAATAAAAAATTGTTTTCCATCTCACATAGCCCTAGGTTATAAAATTTTGAGTCAAAAAAAGGTAATACAGAGGAAGCAAACTGTATAAGAGTACTAAAACACCTATTCCAAGCTAGTGTAGAGTTGGGAAAATTCTGTATTTTGCTGGGTGCAGTAGCTAATTGATACATAGCTGGAATGACGGTTGAATGTAAATGAAGTGGGGAGTGATGTGCCATGGCAGGCTGCTCTTTTATGGCCTCTGTCAGTGTCCAGCTGTGACGCATTGGTTCACATTATCAGGGGCTTCATTATGTGAAGTGAATAGAGCATTCATTATTGTGGGTTTCATTACCAAGGCATGGAGATCCAATCAGTGACTGTGCTCTGGAACCCATTCAAAGTGTCTCTCTCTAAAAGACTGCATTAAACACCAACCAGGAGCAATCCAGGTGCCAACAGGTTTCTTTGATATCTTAAGTGAACGCTGTCAGTGCGCACAATCTCTGTAGTTTAAAGATTTTAAAGATGGTGATTATTTCCCTTAGTTCGAACAGCAACGTTAATGTTGCGTGACACTAAGTGACTTTAATTTTGCTAACGTAATGCTTAAATGTGTGTAATTATATAAATAATATTTTGCATTAACAGTCACTTAAGTGGCATATAACTGTAGAAGAGAACAATTCATGTCTTTTGCAATCATCCAGTCTCTAGAGTCTCTGAAAGCATCTCTCTAAATCTACAAGTCTTTAGTTAGATTTGTACATTGTTTACCAATCCCACATTACACCTACCTCATTTCCCCTTGGGAACCCACCTCCACATTGCTGCAATAAACCAGCAGCTCCAAAATATTTGAAGAGTGACACATTATTTGTTATTTTTATTTGTACCATTTGTAATTGTTGTAGTGCAATTACTCTGAGGTTAAAAGAGCACACTATCAGCTTTAATTTGATGGGAAAATTAGCCACATTCTACGCTTATGTTAAATTTGATATTTTTCCCTGAAATCAAACCTTTTTTAAACAATTTAGTTTTACATTTTACGCTCTCTCTCTGACCCTTTGAATTAAACAAGCTGCTTTTTGAGCAGAATAGCATCTCAGAATGCACAACACGTCGAACCTTGGGTCGGATAAGCTACAACAGCAGAAGACATAGTGCTCAGTGAGTGTACACTGATGAGCCAAAACATGATCTGCTAATATGCTGGTGGTCCTCCGCGTGTCGCCAAAACAGTGCCGACCCGCCAAGGCATGGACTACAAGACCCCTGAAGGTGTCCTGTGGTATCTGCCACCAAGACATTATTACCAGCAGATCCTTCAAATCCTGTAAGTTGTGAGGTGGAGCGCCGTGGATCGAACTTGTTGGTCCAGCACATCCCACAGATGCTCAATCGGATTGAGATCTGGGGAATTTGGAGGCCAGAGCAACACCTTGAACTCTTCATCATGTTCCTCAGACCATTCCCGAACAATGTGTGTAGTGTAGCTGGGTGCATTATCCTGCTGAAAGAGGCCACTGCCATCAGGGAATACCATTGCTATGAAGGGGTGTACGTGGTCTGCAACGATGTACATGTCAAATTGAAGTCCACATGAATGGCCGGACCCAGGGTTTCCCAGCAGAACATTGCCTAGAGCATCACACTCCCTCCACCGGCTTGTCGTCTCCCTACAGTGCATCACTTCCCCAGGTAAACGGCGCACACGTACATGGCCGTCCACGTGATGTAAAAGAAAACGGGACTCGTCGGACCAGGTGGCCTTCCACTGCTCCAAGGTCCAGTTCCGACGCTTGCGTGCCCATTGTAGACACTTTAGACTGCGGACATGGGTCATCATAGGCACTCTGACCGGTCTGCGGCTACGCAGCCCCATACACATCAGGATGCTATGCACTTTGTGTTGACACATTCCTCCCGTAACCATCATTAACATTTTCTGTGACTTGTGCCACAGTAGACCTTCTGTCGGTTCAGACCAGACGGTATAGCCTTCGTTGCCCTCTCAAATCAAGAATTTCTTTTTGCTTTCAAGAATTTCACACACCATTGCACTTGTGTATATGGCTGTGTGACAATAATGTGATTTGATTTGAAATCAATGAGCCTTGGGTGCCCAACACCTTGTTGTTGGTTTGTGGTTTGTCCATCCTCGGACCACTGTCAGTAGGTACTCACTACTGCTGACCGGGAGCACCCCACAAGCCTTGCCTTTTCAGAGATGCTCTGACCCAGTTGTCTGGCCATAACAATCTGTCCCTTGTCAAAGTCGCTCAGGTCTTTACTCCTGCCCATTTCTCCTGCATTCAACACGTTGACTACGAGAACTGATTGTTCATTTACCATTTAATCTACCCAGACCTTGACATGTGGCCTTGTTAGGAGATGATCAATGTTAACGTTGCTTCACCTGTGAGTGGTCATAATGTTATGTTGGCTCATCAGTGTATATGTATGAGGGAAAGTGTATATCTTCGGTCCTGTAAATGGTCATCATTTCGTTTAGGTTTTTCACCATTTATAATCACCTTTTTGCCTTCAATAGTTCATTTAAATGATCCTGCAGTGTGACTTTTGGATTGTTAAAGGTACAGACATTTCATGTTGTATGAGGTCATAAACACTGCTTATATATAATTATTATTATTATTATTATTATTAATAATAATAATAAAAATAATATTAATAATATTCTTTTTTTAGATAGCTTTAGATGAATTATAGCATGTCACACCCCAGGACCCAGCTAAACACTGTTTAAAGTTTTTGACTACCCATTTGTATATTTGTACACTCTGCATTTATGCACAAGATACCCCTCCTGTTCTATTTGTAGATAAAGTGAGTCAGTGTAACCATATCCCAGCAAACTCGCTAGTGAAATAATGTTCTGATCAGAATCAGTGTTTTTGTCCTTAACCATGACGTTACTCTGTCTTTACATCTCATTACACTGAAGAGTTCATGCCATGTGGACCAACTTTTGTGATTATAAACGGCTCATTGCTATTCCGGTCCACCTCCTAATTCCTTCAGCCTTCATATTAGGATCCGTTTCACAGATAGGTTTGAGTGTATATCAAATTGTCTCTCTCCCCACCACACACCCATTGTGATATCTCTGTGATAGAGCGCCGTTAAGAGGCAGTGTGAAAGAGCAGGAGAGAGAGGGAGATTAATGGCTCTGGATGGTGGTCTCTGACCCCACTGCTATCAGCTCTATTCCTCCACCAGCACAAGGCGCCCACACAACCTCACCTGTGTCACCAGCTGGCAGCGCTCGCCCGGTTTATCTCACCTAACCTGCTTTCTGTAGTGCTCACACTCTCTTCTTCTCCTCCCACTTCCGTATTTACCCGCTTGCTCACTGTCACGCCTCCCTCCACCTCCCCACCTTACAAGACAGGGAACTGTTGGCACTATCTCAGGACGGGTGGGTGATGGAAAGGAGCGTGGCTCGGTGATAAAGGAATCCCATTACAGACTCGTCCAACTCACACTTCTCACTTATCAGACTGTGTGCAGGCTCCCCTCCCAAAAAAATAAAAAAATAACACTCAGTGTAAATACATCACACAAAGATGTTAAATAGTAAGAAGAAGCTTAAACAATACTGTACGGCTGTTCGTGACTCAAGTAATCTGTCGTTTCAGATGACTTGTCAGTGAATGGGAACTATTTTTGTTTGTTTTTGTTATTTCAAACCGCTGTTTAGTTTTAGACTTTTGCAATTTAGTTTTAAGGCACCGGTGTCCAGTCCGATTCGCTAGTGTGTCAGAAAGATAGGCAATGCCAATTAAATGACCATTGACATTGTCTCTTTGATTGTAATGGTTGCGTTATCAGTGTCGTTGCATGACATCTGAAGTTCTCAAAGTGACAAGGGTGAAACAAATTCCCGTACGATTATGTTTCAGACCTTTTCTAATAACTGACGCAAGCAGCATCATTAATGGTGGTCAGTGGGCTTTATTTATAGTAGTTTGCAAATTATTGATCTTGTGAATGACTCTCAAATTACATACATTTCATTTATTGAGTACTTCAGGTGAAATTAAATGAGTGGCATTTGAATCCCTTGTTTGTGTTGTGCTAGGAGTAAAATTCCTACCAGCATACAATATAAGCTGAATATGCTTATACTCTACATACACTGATGAGCCAAAACATTATGACCATCTGTCTTATATGCTATTGGTCCTCCGTGTGTCGCCAAAACCGTGCCTATCCGCCAAGACATGGAATCTACAAGACCCCTGAAGGTGTCCTGTGGTATCTGACACCAAGACATTGACTTGTGCCATAGTAGACCTTATGTCGGTTCAGACCAGATGGGATAGCCTTTTTTGCACTCGTGCATCGATGAGCCTTGAACGCCCAACACCCTGTCGCCGGTTTGTGGTTTGTAGCTCCTCAGACCACTGTCGCTAGGTACTCACCACTGCCGACCTGAAGCACCCACAAGCTTTGCCGTTTCAGAGATGCTCAGACCCAGTTGTCTGGCCATAACAATTTGGCCCTTGTCAAAGTCACTTAGGTCTTTACTGCTGCCCATTTCTCCCTCATTCAACACGTTAACTACGAGAACTGATTGTTTGCTTACCATCTAATCTATGCTGACCTTGACATGTAGCCTTGTAAGGAGATGATCAACGTTATTCGCTTCACCTGTGAGTGGTCATAATATTTTGGCTCATCGGTGTATAATGTAGTAGAGTATATACAGCGTATATAACAGAAAACTCATGCCTTCAACTATTTATTCCCCGTTGATATTTCTTCAGTGATAATATTAGGGATTGTTGGTTGGATCCTAAAGAATCGATACTTCCGATACTGATGTTGTATCAAGAGGATCGATCTTCACAAAAGAGCGCTACACTCTGGTTCCGGAAGTAAAAATCCCACTCATTTATCCCATAGACGAATTGATTTTCAATGATAACTTATCAACCTTTAAAGACAGACCTAGCGTGAGCTACGAGGTTGTTCATCGATGGTATAGGCTTCCGTTGAAGCCATCCGTCTGCGTTATCTCAATTTCATTGTTTAAAAATCGTTTTTGATAGCGGAATTCATGGTAAACAACTACGTTTCCCATGGTACAGCAGAGAATGATTTATCAATCAGAGAACCGCAGGCAGCGAAACCCGCAATTCGTCACTCGGAGCAACCGCACGTTCCCAGGACGCACTGTGAATGACGTAATCGAGTTTGTCTCTCTTCACCTTTAAACTACTTGTATATTTGTACATATTGGTATTTTGTGCAATAAATTTAAAATATATTGTTTCAATACTTATAATAAACCATCTAAAATCAATAGTTGTATATATTCCCATCGTTTTTTATTCAGTGACATCATTCGCAATGCTTCATGGGATTGTAGTTTGTGCCCTCATGAAAGACAGTAAGTACACAGACTTGTACCTTTGTCTTTATGTCAGATTTTCAAATACTTTTTAACTAAAAACTGCCTAAAAACAAGATTGTGTTGTGATTCACCTCGGAGCTGGTTGGTTTGGTTCATGACTCACAACTCTTTTATGAAGGATTTTATTAAAAGTGGTTGAAAGAAATTAATGGGGGAAAAAACTTCCGGAAACTAGATGGCTGAAAAAGTTGGCAGGCAATATTGCACTCTATTGACGCTCCCGACTTTGGGGGTGGCTTGCGATTGGGCAACCTCCTTTGCCTTTGCCTAGAAACGGCCCTGAATTTGACCCACTTTATCCACAGAATTTGAAAAGGCGCCACTTTAGCAATATTGTCCTAGATTATAGTATTTGGGTATCAGATCGAAAAGACAAAAAAGCCGTATCGCCCATGGCTAGATAACAGTTTGGGAAAAGATTGTTGAAAATTTTAGGACTTGCACATATTTTCATAAAGGATAACTTTGTTATTTTTGACAATAATTATTTGTGAATTTAAAGTACCATAAGTGTAAAAGTGGTTGATCGATAGAGTTTTTATAATGACCAATGCTGATATCTAGAGTGCAGGGTTGCCACTGGTCAAAACAATGCAGATAATAAAATCATTTTAATGATGGAAAATGAGACTGAGATTTAAAATGTATTAAATTAAACACTTATTATGCACCATGTTTCCTCAAAATTTGCAAAGAAAAATGTTGTCTAAAATAATATACATTTTTTATAAAAATATAATTAGTATAAGAATATAATTTTTTATCCATCAAAAAAATTTGGTAGATTTTGAAGCTGACATAAGGAAGAACTAACACTTCTGTTAATCAGACAACTGGGCATCGTCATTGGTCAATACCAGTTTCTTCAAAATGGCCAAGTATCGGCTGATTTATCAGCCTGACTGAATAACAAAGTAGTGCAAATGTGCATTGTCCTAATGGAAAAGGTCTCATGTTTGCTTTGCTGTGATAACCTCACTCTCCTCTCTCTTTAACAGGAGTTTTTTGAGAACCCTGCGTTCAGGCCAGACGGGCTCAAACTCTACCCTACACTAGTGATTCGAGGCACTGGACTCTATGAGCTGTGGAAAACAGGCCGCTATAAGAGCTACTCTCCCAGTGCCTTGGTGGATCTGGTAGCACGGATACTAGCACTGGTCCCACCTTGGACTCGTGTGTACCGCGTGCAGAGGTAGGAGGGAGTTGTTTTAGAAGCTCTGTTCCAAAACCTAGTGAGCTTCCTACATATGCAGCATTCTAACCGAAATAGAAACTCAAATTGATTTCAGTAGAGTTAGCTTGTTGCTAAGGTAACAACGCGATTCTCTCATAAGCATAAAAATACAAAGCACACAAAACATTTGTATGTTTATTCATAATCAAAATTTATCTTGCTTCATCCGCCATCTCGTTTTTACTCTGTGCTCATCACAACAAATTGGATTTCGTTCTCTGCAAAGGATCCGAGTCAATGTTTCCTATTGTGTTGGTTTTGAAACTTTGAGTTAATATATTGTCTCTTTCAGGGATATCCCAATGCCGTTGGTGAGCTCTGGTGTGGAACATGGAAATCTGCGAGAACTGGCATTGGCGAGAATGAAAGACATGGGCACTGAGGTAACATTCGTTATACCAAAATCAATCATTTAATTTGTTTGGTCTATGAATTCAGGGTCATTTTGTTCAAGCCATGTCGTTGGTTCCTGTAGTGTAGGGATGTAAGAACCAGAGAAGTTGGCATACAAGAGATTCATCACAAAGTTCGACCATACCAGGTAATTAGTCAGTGTCAATGATCAGTTATGTACAGTTGTTAACAGAAAGAGCTCTGGGCACTAACATGCAGTTTCAATGCTTCACATAGGTGGAGCTGATCCGCAGAGACTATGTGGCTAATGGGGGCTGGGAGACCTTCCTGTCTTATGAGGACCCTGAGCAGGACATTCTAATTGGTCTCCTCCGTCTTCGCCGCTGCTCACCACAGTCCTTCCGTCCGGAGTTAAAGGGTGGCGTATCCATTGTTCGGGAGCTGCATGTCTATGGGAGTGTGGTGCCTGTCAGCAGCCGGGACCCCAGCAAGTTCCAGCACCAGGTAAAGGCTAGGGATGAGCACAAGTACAAGAGTACTTGGAAGTTACGGCAATGATCAATCATGAAAATACAATAGTTGTGTTACTTGACTATTTTTTTAAACTTCCAAGCATTTCACACCGATAAAAATTCAGGAACAACTGTAAACAAATGTGTCAAAAAGGAGCCTAATTTTTAATTTTGTAATTGGTTATGGCATCATTTTTGTCAGTACTTTGTGGTCCAATTCATCAGACAACAATTTGCCTCAATAACGTCACCATTTAACCTTCACTTGTTCCTTTCAAAAACGGGTAGATGGCACGCAATTCAATGGAACAAACTGCAGTGGTCTTGATTTGTTTTTTATGAGATGTGCACTCAATAACTTTTGTCTTTGTGTTATCTTTGACTTACACTGACACCTAGTGGCTTGGATGCAGCATAATTTAAAGTTTTCAGTTTCAGATGCCATTGTAGAAATGTAGTATTCAAAGTCTGCCATGATTACTTTAATCATTGAGTGAAAGTGTCAAATAACAGGACGGTTACTGAGATTAAGTGAGTAGTATTTAGCTGGTCATGTGATTCTAACATGTTAGCCCCCATGTTCAGACCCTCTCCATGTAGAATAAAACTGCTTTTATAAGGTTACTTATATGACTGGAGTCTTCATTTTAATGCAAGTGGTCATGATTTCCTACATATATTGCAAAATTACAATTTATGTCTTTACAGGGTTCCTGCGGATCCTTAAAAAGTCTTAAAATGTCTGAAATTCAGTTTTCCAAAATTTAAGGTCGTAAAAAGTTTTAAATATCTTAAATGATACAACAAAAGTCTTAATTATCATTTAAAGAGGTCTTACATTTTGAGGCGGAAAGACAGGTATCCTGATATGACCTAATGTGATTATCAAACTTCAAAAGAATATGATTTAATTAAATAAATGCATACGCTGCATCCTTCATAGTGAAAACGCAGCACTGTTGTATTTTCTCCAAACTAGCGGGGGCTTGTGAGTGTTTGCAGCTGTTGCAGAGGTGTTTGCAATCATTAGGACATATCGGAAATTTATGACAAGCGATTGCTAATGATCACCTGTTGATGATGATGATATAATAATGAAATATGACAATGTTTACTTTTAATTGTTTATATTGTATTATGTTATAGATTATTGTAGGAGTGCACATTTTATTTCCCTTATTTGTTTGAATGAGCAGCTGGAAGCAGTGAAGCGCAAACATTTCAAAATAAGAGTCCTAATTACTTTCTAAAACACTTATCTATATCGACCAGATGAAAAATACAAGGATAGACATGAAATTGTATAAAATATAAATAAAAAATAAATCATATAAATTCAAATAAATAATTCATGAAATGGCCAAAGAATTTAAGGGGGCTGCATTAAATTAGAAAACATTTTACATTATACATTTTAACATTAGATGTTAAATTTAGATTTCAAATTCACTATTGTTTTATATAAAATTGTTCTGTAGTCTATACAGTATTTAAAACAATTACATCAGAAGTATCTGTAAATTACTGGACAATTAAAAGTAATCTCTTTAATTTTTTCAATGAAAAAGCATTTAATTACAATAATTAATTACCCAATACTGTGCACCATAAACTGCATCTGGAATTTAATTCAATTTGGACTCTTGTAGCCTCTGTCTGGTGCTTCCCATCACAGGAAGGAAAGACCAAGAACATTTCATATAGTCTTCCAATTTTAAAAACTATTGGCAGATTAATTGCCTTTCAAATCATTATCATATCAGCAAAATCCAAAATTGGTCAACCTCTAATTTGTATTTATTTATATAATGGTACATAAACCAATTTTAATGTGATGTG